>NC_051182.1:139372312-139718418 GCF_013339695.2 Rhipicephalus sanguineus | reverse complement strand
TATATCTCTGGCGCTTAGGGAAATGTTGCCAGACGTCCTGTTACCACCTCATATTCCTGCTCCCAAGGGGGGCTACAGAGCTGCGCAGCTTCCGTTCAGCGCCGACACCGTTGTCCTTGACACCGGTGACTCCGAGACAAGGCGTGGGCTTTGTGGCGCGTATCTGTGGTGCAGTCTAGCGCCTCATGCGAAAAATGGGGGTGAGCCCTCACGTACCTTCCGTGATGCAAGTGAACCTTGTTTGAACGAACACTGTTATAGTGAATTATCAATTATAGCGAACAAAACTCAACCTTTCGTTCGTCATGGTTGTATTTCAACGTCTAATAATAATATCTCGGGTTTAACGTCCCAAAACCACGATATGATTATGAGGGACGCCGTAGTGGAGGGCTCCGGAAATTTCGACCACCTGGGGTTCTTTAACGTGCACCTAAATCTATGTACACAGGCCTCAAACATTTTCGCCTCCATCGAAAATGCAGCCGCCGCGGCCGGGATTCGATCCCGCGACCTTCGGGCCAGCAGTCGAGCGCCCTAACCATTAGACGAACGTGGCGCGTGGTTGATTTCAATGTCGTTTGTTCTCTTTATAACGAAACCGAAAACGCGAGAGCCGCCTTGATATCGACTGTAACGAAGAATTATTTGGTTCGTGCCAGGCTGAAAATTCAAAAGGTAGCTTAAAAAGAAATGTAGATGTTGAAAGCCAATTCACAGCTATATTTTTAAACAAAGGCAGTTGTGACATTAAAAGTTTTGGTGAAAATAAATATGGTTAAAAATTGAAATAAATGTGAAAGCAGGCCTGCTTTGTCATGGGAGCTTTGTTCTGCTGTAATTTTACCATCTCATGTTATGGTGTATTTGGTCTGATATGCCACGGGGAGACAGATAAGAATGACCTCGCGAGTTGAAGCCAAGGAGGTTAAACCTCCTTGGTTGAAGCTTAGAATAATGTGGCGTCACGGAAACTTCCCAACATTTTGCGACTTGTGACGTCATAATACCGTCATATGGTGACGTCACTACGTGATGACGACTTTTTTGCCTCACTCTTGCTGATGCCGAAGCCGATGGTCAATTTTCGCTGTTGATGAGGCATCTACGGCTTTGTCCTCAGTAATTTATTTGAGTTCATCAAAAGATTGTGAGCAGCGGTGGGATCGTTGCGGCACCTGTCGGAGCAGGTCCCAACCACGCGCTTCTTTCTGCATAGCCTCTGAAATCCGTTTCGGCATCGCGTGAAACACAAACTTAATCCAAAGAATACGCCAGGGCACACTACTACACTACGCTACACTACAGCAGGGCGACACTACCAATCACCTAAGTCAAGGATTGGTGTCGCCACCAGAATTCCTTTTTTGCGCGCTTTTTCTTTGTTTTGAAAGAATACGAAAAAAAAAACAACCCTATGTCCAAGCTTCGTCTGAAATTTTGTAAACAGAGCGCAATTATCTTTTTTTTGCTCCAGGCCCTTTATTTTTTTTTTCGGCTATCTATAGAGAACATATATATCTATATATATCTATAGAGAACATATCTATACAGAAGATATAGAAGACAAGAGTGAAGGCAAGGAGTTTAAGCAGGCACATGCCCGGTTGGCTACCCTTCGCTGGGGGAATGGGAAAGGTGAGTACAAAGATGAGAGAGAGAGAGAGAGGGAGAGAGAGAGAGAGAGAGAGGGAAGGATAGATAAAAAATATCAGTAAATGCCCCGACGCGTATGTTACGGAAGCACCCTACAATCCTCAAAGGCGTTCCCTTAGGCCTGCAGCTCTCAAAAAGCAAAAAAAGTGCTTTAACTGCCTTGTGAGCCCACCAGCATCTGCACGGAGAGCGGCCGATCAGAAGTGCTCGCCTCTCAGAGGCAAATCGAGGCCAATGGCATAGCAAATGATTGATTTCTTTGGTGCGACAATGCGGCTTGCTATCTATAGATGCATATATTTAAGAGATATGGGCGACGCCACCATGGGCTGTTACACAAATGTTATCTTCTTGTTGTATATCGCCAGGTGGATTGGTGAGGTCATGAAAAGTCGAATGCGCCAATCCAACCGATTTCATGCGTACACGTCCACCGCAGCACTGTTAGTTTAGTCGTTAAAGGCAGAAAAGGGGCAAGGTTAACAGTCCAATATGCCGGCGCTGAAACCAACCCGTAAAACAGTCTATATGCTTCTTTGGATTGCGGTACTATTCTCTGTCGTCCCTCAGCGAGATATAGCAGACGTGTCCGCATTTGTACTCTTATATACCAGAAAAGAAGCAGTGTACGTTCAGCTACCATTCGCTTTCCGCTCTCGAACAGAACTTCGGTGACACGATTTCGCACCTCGGTGCACTGGCGTAGCCAGGGGGTGGCACACCTCAATTTCCTTCATACAATATTATGCATGACTACGCTATGCTTTCTTTCACTCTCTCCCTCTCTCTTTCCCTTTCTCTCTCTCTCTCTATTATTTCCTCGTTCTCTCGCTATAGCAACGCAATCATATATGGTTCCCATAAACGCTTGTCCTGCTAGCGTCTCTGGGTAGCCGAGTGGTCAGGAAGCTCACCTTCGGACCATGAATACCCGGATTTGAATCCTATTTCACAAAGAAATCATATTTTGGTTTATAAAACAGCACTAAAAACGGGACGAGATGAAAGCACAGACACGGCGCCGTGTCTGTGTCCTGATGTCGTCCCGTCTTAAGCGATGTTTCATTCTTTCATCTACTATGCGCCAACCAGCCGAATCAGGCACACTGCTTATTTTGTTTTATTTATTTCGTCTCCTTCTCCTATCCACTTGTCCTCTCCTCCTGCTTTCTATCCTACAACGCGTTGCTAGGCGACGCATGGGGACGTCATCGCACGGCGAGGTTTTTCTGCGAACACCTGACGGCTTCACCTCCGGCTTAAACAGCTTCGCTCTAAAATGCTGATGGACAGCAGTAGGTTTGAGAACGATACAGAAAGAGTCGTTAGAGTGCATCATGATCCTCAACTAAGTTGCGCTACAGGATAATAATAGATGAAAGTTTAGTGTCAGAAGATGATTCCGGCTTGTCCTGTTTGCGCGTGAAACGTGAAAATATATTGAAAGTCTGATGGGTGCGAATGCGTGTACTGTACGTCAAATGCTTGTGCTTGAAACGGGGCGAAACGGATTGGAGGAAGAGCTCAAGAAAGATGGAAAGCGAGTACAGTGTAATCGAAAGTTTACATACACAGTCAGATGTGGAAAAGTAGAAAGAGAAAATGTAAAAGCGAAAAGGAAAAAATCGTGGATATTGATATCTGGTAATATCGAAATCAGATGAGAAAACCTCACAAGGTCTCTTATACATTAGCATAAGACGACTCGAAGGCGAAAGCCACCTTCTTCTCTGTCACTTGTATTGAATGGCCCCCCCACCCCTCCCTCCGAATGCTTTCTGCGCTCTACGGGGTTATGCACTGCCTCCGGGATCCAAAGCATTGAAAGCTATGTGCGCATCGCGTGGTTTGGAGTGCCTCCGGGATCGGCCCATCTTTGACCAAGCGAAGATGTCACGTGACGACGTCACCACGTGGCGGCACAAATGTGGCGACCTGTGACGTAATGATGACGTCATATGGTCATTTTTGCATCGCTAGTGGTGACGCCCATGCCACCGACTGTCACCTTTTCGCGTTCGATGAGGCATCTAAGGTTTTTGCCTTAGATAAGTTCCATCAGTCGGGTAGTCGTCATTCATGTAGCGGCGAATATTAAAGTCCCGATGATTTTACCGCTTGTATTACCAGGACTTCTCGAATTCTGTTATTATTGCTTGTTTTCCACATCTGTTGTTTAATGTTAATAATGATTTCATATTTACACTCCTCTATGGGCCATGAGCACTGCAGTATTTCTGTAAATAAAAAAATAACTAAAATTTTTATACCATGGCCTAGGTGTCATTCTCCAACTCAATTTCCTTACTTTCAACGCGTGTCTTCAAAGGTACGATTTTTCAGGGTCGCTGTCCCCGTTTCCGTGCCTCCGGAACACAAATATCGTCGCACTACCACACCGTTAAGCATAATAAGGCTCTGGTGAAAGGAAGACTGCAATAAACCAAACTAAAGCCATATGTACTTCTGGGACCGGAAACAGCGAGAGGAAAAAGTCGGCAGATCCCACGTACCGTGGGAGTCGATGTTATGCGAAGCATGCGGCGGGTAGGTGAGTGTGGCGTAACTTTTTTTACTGAGCGACACGTTACAGAATGAGGCTAGAGATCTGTATAAAAGTTATAAGCGCACATATATATGTTGAAGAGCCGCATATGTGTTATATAACCAGTTGTTTACGGTCGGGTAACGCTGCCAATTTCAACGTGGGTATTACCAACACCAGAAGCGGTAAGCTGATATGTAGTGCTTGTACGTGTCCCGAGAACGCACGCACGTCTCACGAACCCGTGCGCATGTGTGCAAGTTCTTGACAGTTCTTGAACAAGGGCATCATCACCGTGATCAGAGAGCACCAGCAGCTGGTCATGACATGTTATAGGATGCGGTCGTGATCGTGGTGACGAGGGGTCCATGTGTAGTGAAGTATGTGGTATAGTAGAGCTATTGGAATTCGTGAATGCCTCGGTCATTTCGTCGACAAATTGTCTGTCGACAGAGCCGGCGACATGTCGGAACCTGAAGCCACCCTTCGCGTTGGTGAGGTATAGGCCGTCGAGTCTGGTAGGCCTGGATAGCGCTACGTAGACCAACATCACTGGATGGTGTTTGTCGTATTCGTAGACTACCTGGGCGTATGTGGCCTACGTAGCCTAGTCTCCAAAGCGGCTGTCAATCAATCTGGCATCATCCTAGGTCAGCATGAGGCCATCGCCCAGCCTCGTAAGAAATGAGGACACTGCGTCGTTCTCGCGAACAAAGTGCACTTATACGGTGCGGTGATGTGGATATCATACGTAACTTTCGTTAATGTACTCCTCCGGGGTCGACTGATGCTTCAATATAGCTTGCTTAATCATAGAAATAAAACGTAATGTTTATTAGACTGCTATAAAAGCGGAGCCAACACTGGAACTACAGACGTTAATCTGATATGACGCATGTATCGTAGGAGTACACATCGTAGGAGTATCATGTAGTGTTTATTGCTTTCTTGTAAAATTAGATAGCCAGCACCACAACCACAATCTACGTTGCACCGATACTACGCCTGCGTAGGCTGTTTTTCCAAACCAGTTTACAGGCCTGGCGCGGCTCAGTAGTAGAATACCTGATCGCTACGCAGAATGCGTGGGTTCGATTCCTGCTGGGATCCTAATTTTCATTCTTTCCATTCGTTAAGTCAACGCTGCCGATGTTGGTTTTCTTTAACGCTCTAGCATTTAAGTTACCAATGTCTGTTCTCGCCGTTCCTGGATAGATATAAACTGCCAATCACCTGTGGCGCATACCCGTACAGCGCGGCCCGTGGTAAACGGGTATGTGCCACACGTGTCTAGTGGAAAGGGTTTGACGACGTACGTGACAGGATTTTAAAGTTATTCATGTCACGACCCGGCAATCATATTCGTCAAATCATCTTACCCTCCCATGCAAATTTTGGTCTACATCAAGTTAAGGAGGCGATCATGAGAGCACCCAGACGTAGGCGGCTAGATAGATAGATAGATAGATAGATAGATAGATACGTAGATAGAAACGCTCAAAGTGCCAGAGGTTCGCTAATAAATGCTTCGCATTTAATAAACTTCTGTTTCTGCCTGTGTTCCACGGAAGTGAACTTCCACGGTGATGCGGAAGCTTCTCACGAAGCCGTGGATTGATTGTGACGTTCACTGAAAGAAGTGATAGTTATTGCTTCTGATATTACACACTTGATTGTAACTTCAGCATGGTTTCATGATATCGATAACTTCGTTTCTCTCCGGCCGACAATACCATCGATCAGGCTTGAGATTTCCGATCGGCTTTTTGTTTCATTGCGATAGCAATTTTATGGACACTCTCGGCTCATTTTTCCCGTCGCCGTCGTCTTATGTCCCGGATATGCATATGTATGTATGTATGTATGTATGTATGTATGTATACATATATATATATATATGTGTGTGTGTGTGTGTTTGTGTGACACTATGAATGAGAGACGTCCAGCGGCACAGACGCCATACTTTTATTCTATAGCACGCGCACTCCTTCCTTCTCGGCTTCTACCAGACATCACTGCCTTTATACGTCATTATATATATATATATATATATATATATATATATATATATATATATAAGGCACAAAGAAAAATATTCTGAAGTACCAGACCGAGGATTCGAACCAGCAACCCCTCGCTCCATAGCGCGCTGCGTTAGACAACATAGCCACACACCATGTATGCGCCGGCGAAATAACGGCGAGCTATTTATATACACCATGTACCGCTAGTGGTAAGCAAATCTTAGAGGAGCGTGAACGTGTTTTCTATCACGCAACGCTCCTAATTTTCTTTCAGTTTGAACACTGCCCTTGAGTCGCGCACGACAAGGTGGCCCTTTTCTGTACCCACTCGTGAGGGGAGCCGGGAGATACGCCGTACAACGGAGACGTGACAAGGTTAGACTAAGAGGCGTACAGACGTCCTGAATGGTAACACGGGTGGTGCATACCGCCGTCGGGTGAACACTTTGGGCGCTGGCTGTACGGAGGGAGAGCCCGGAAAGTGGCGTCGTCACGTTTCGTAGTAGTCGGTTAAATTTAGCGTCCATAACGTCTACGGCAGCTCCAGCGTCCACAAGGGCCGATGTGCGCACACCATCTACAAACACGCCTACTACGTTTGATTGGCTTTTCTGAGGGCTTTGGCAGTTCGATAGCGTCGCAGCCCTTGCCTCTTGGACTGCGACGACTGGTTTTCCTGATCTCGTGCGACCGGACGAGGCCGCATCGGTGACAGTGAGCGGCGTCGTGGGGACGGTGAACGACGGGTAGATGGACCTGGGCGAGACGTCGGTGACAGGCGGCGGCGGGTCGTAATACGGGCAGCTGGACTGGTTAGTGACGGCTGATCCGACTCGAGGTGGCTGCACGCGATTGCACTAGCGGGCGACGTGACCGGCGCAACCGCATGCTAAGCAGATCGGGCGGTTGTCGGAAGCGCGCCATCGGTTTGCCGGGCTAGGTCCCATCCACGTCGGAGGACGCGAGGGACGGGGCGGCTGCTGATATGACGACTGCATGGTGGGCTGCAGTCGGGGCGTAAGGATGACGTTGGCGTACGTAGCCGACATACTTGCTTCGAAGGCCTGAGGCCTGGCGACGGCTCCGGCGTTTGTTAGCGGGGGCACCGCAGGGAGCGCTGGGGGCGGCCTGGCTACAACTTGCGCGTAACTGAGCAGCGAAGGCGCCGGAGGGGGCTGGTGGTATTCCAGCATGACCTCCACGATTTCCTACTCAATAGCCCGGCGTAGGGGAGGCAGCAGTGTGGTCGACGGTTGTTCAACATGCTGCGGGTGAGAGAAGGCCAGTAGAGAGGACTGGCGGGCAATTTCCTCGCGCACGAATGATTGATCTCGGCGAGTAAGACGGAGTGGTCCGACACGGCCGACAAGCCAGTGAGATGGGCGTCGCATGATGGAGGTCAACGCGTCAGCAGCTGCTGCCGGCGCAGCTCCTCGTAGCTTTGGCACAGTGTGATGACCTCGGCCACAGTGCGAGGGTTTTTGGCGAGCAGCATGGTGAAGGCATCATCGTCGATGCCTTTCATGACGTTTCGGATCTTGTCGGCTTCAGACATGGTCGCGCTGGCTTTCTTGCACAAGTCGAGCACGTCTTCAATGTAGCTCGTGAAATACTCGCCGGACTGCTGGGCTCGTTCACGTAAACGCTGTCCGGCTTGCAGCTTGCGAACGGTAGGGCGGCCAAACACGTCGATGATGGCGGTCTTGAAAGCGGACCACGTAGCGAAATCGGATGCGTAGTTGTTGTACCATAGGCTTGCCACACCCGCGCGGTAGAAAACGAGGTTGCTCAGTTTCCCTGCCTCGTCCCATTCATTGGGGACCCTCACACGCTCGTAAATGGCGAGCCAGTCCTCGACGTCGGTGCCATCCGCGCCGATGAAGACAGGAGGGTCGCAGATGCGGGGACACCTGGACATGGCGTCGATGTAAGAGGAGGCGTTTGCTGGGCGGCGTCTTGAGTCATGGTAGCAGGCACGGTACGGGATCGAAGCTCCAAGGGCATCGAAT
Organism: Rhipicephalus sanguineus; assembly: GCF_013339695.2. NCBI lineage: Eukaryota > Metazoa > Arthropoda > Arachnida > Ixodida > Ixodidae > Rhipicephalus > Rhipicephalus sanguineus. The sequence goes on along the minus strand of NC_051182.1, from coordinate 139,710,184 downwards.
GCGGACCGTAGTTGTTTAAAGGGCACAGCACTCTCCACCAAACTGTCAAGACGTTTAATAGCGGGCACTCGGCGACGGCGCACGACAGCGACAGTCAAAGCGGGGCCGACTCTCTGCACGAGGGGCGTGCTCTAAGAGAAGAGGACGACCCACTAGAAGGCGCTCGAGAGGACGACCCATTACTGAGTAGGAACGCTTCGCTACAGTATACGTGTCGCCCTGATTGACTTCCACGGTCGCAAATGGCACCAGCAAGCCTTTCCTAGTGCAAACGCGGTCACATGGAGAAAGGAGTGCAACGGCGTCGCAGAGACTGGTGCAATAGACTGACACAGCCGTTGACGAATTTGCAGGAACTGTGGTGTCGTCTTTGACGAATACCTTGGTCGCAGCCGATGAACTGTCTGCGGGCGTCGAATCTGAGAATGGTGAGAGCTCTATTTCGGTTGGTGCGCAATGAATTACGGCGTCGTGGCGGGCGAGAAAATCCCATCCCAGGATGACGTCGTGAGAGCATGAAGAAATTATGATGAATTTGACGGCGTACACAGCGTCCTGAAAGATGACACGGGCTGTGCATACCGCCGTCGGGTGAACACTTTGGGCGCTGGCTGTACGGAGGGAGAGCCCGGAAAGTGGCGTCGTCACTTTTCGTAGCAGGCGGCTTAGTTTAGCGTCCATGACGGATATGGCGGCTCCAGTGTCGATGAGGGCAGATGCGCAAACACCGACCACAAAAACGTCTATCACGTTCGATGGGCTTCGCTGAGGGCTTTCGCAGTTCGATAGCGTCGCAGCCCTTGCCTCGGGGACTGCGACGACTAGTTTTCCTGGTCGCGTGGAACCGGACGTGACCGCATCGGTGACAGCGAGCGGCGTCGTGGTGACGGCGAAAGGCGGGTAGATGGAGCTGGGCGAGACATATCGGCGACAGAGGCGTAGGTGGGTCGTAATATGGGCGGTTCGACTGGCTGGTGGCAGGCGACACGTCTCTAGGCGGCTGCACGCGATAAACCTATGACGGTTAGAAGAAGGTAGAGGTAGGTGAATGCCACAAAGTATCATCATCATCATGACCATCATCATCATCATCAGCCTGACTGGAATCACTGCACGGCAAAAGCCTTTCCCATGTTTTGCCAGTCAAACCGGTCCTGTGCTTACTGTGGTCACGTTATCCTTACATACTTCTTAATTTCAGTATGCCCACGTAATTTACTGCCTCCCCCTCACCCTGCTGCCTTGTCTTGGAATCCAGTTTGTAATTCTTAATGACCAGCGGTTATATCGTCGATGCGCTACATCCCCTGCCCATGCCCATTGCTCCTTCTTGATTTCGATTAAGATGTCCTTAACAAGCTTCTTTAACAACCACTCTGCTCCCTTCTTGCACCGAAAGGTTAACCCTATCATTTTCGTTTCCATGGCTCTCTGCGTCGCCCTCAATTTATGTTGAACCCTCTTTGTAAGCCTACATGATTATGCTCCGTAGCTAAGTACCGGTAAGATGAAGCTGGTATCTACCTTTCTCTTGAGTCATAGTGGTAAACTACCATTTATGATTTGCGAAAGCCTGCCCAGCGCGCTCCAACCCAAACTTATTTTTTTCATGCTTCCTGTTCTGTGTTTGAACAGCGTGCTGCAAGTGTCGAGCTGTGACAGTTGTTCGTTTGCGCTCGCCCTCTGTGTGTTCTTTTGCGTGAGCAGGGCGCCGCAAGTTTCTAGCTGCTTGCCGTTTTTCGTTCGACATTTCAATTTGTTGCTATTGCATTAATTGCTTTGCCCGTGCCTCGAAATTGTGACTTTTATTAAAGGTGCCCGAATTAATATTTTTTTGCCCTGAACAATGACTGGGAGAGTGGTTATCTACAATACCCGGAAACACTGCCGCTCCAGCGTCCCAAAGAATTACGTCATGATGACGTCACCGACACCATCTTGAATAATTTGCTAGTTCGGCGGCCTTTTAAAAGGGGCCGTAACTGAAGGTGAAATTGGCGCTAGTGTTCATGGAGATTCAAAATTAAAGCAGCCAATGGCAGCCTGCCGCCGTGCCGGCAAAGCCGTGCACCCCGCGCCGGCCGCGGAGGCCGCGCGCGCGCCGCGACGCTAGTTTTGAATTCCTCGAAAGTTCCGTTGTAGCATGAAGCGAATGCTGAGAGCGGGCACCAGGCTGGCCGTGCAGGGTGGCTATGCTTGGCAGACACCTGCAAGTCTCCCGTTGTGGTTAGCGGGTCATTGTTCGCTCTTGAGACTTATCGGAGTGGTCGTTATGTCAGCCGTGCTCCGTCGCTGCCATACAGGAGCCCGTCCTAGTCGCCGGCCTTGATATGAAGTTTCGTGATGTTCCGTTACATGAAGCGAGCTTTGGCCGGCGTGTGGAGTTTTCTTGGTGTTTGCGTGTTGTGCGCTCTTGCCGCCGTGGTGGTTAACGGCACGCACCATTCGTACATCATGGAACGGTGCACGGATACTTCAAGACCGACCGAGTTCCGCAAGATTCTTCGAGGTTCCGAAAAACTAAAGGTGAGCATGCGGCTTGCGTTCGCAGCCACACATTTACGAATTGCAGTTGGACAACACAGTTATTGTTTCTTTAATTACGGCTGAATCGTGAAAAGCACGATGTTGCAGTTAATATCACTGTTCCTAGAAGGAATGAAGTTAAAGAACTTGAGGCTCATAGTTAAACTTTTGCGTCTATGACAGAACTGCGTGATGGAAGTGCGTTTTGCTTTTTTTGCCTGTTTATCACTCGCCATCGTTTAAATACGCGTTCCTGAGACTCAATAGGCAGTTTTAGAAAAGCGTACGAAAAGCTTTGCGTTGGCTTTTCGCGCAACTGTCATGCGTCGTACGCTAACCGCTTGCGGGCTCCCGTAGTGACGGAAATAGCGAGTTGCAAACGCTAAAATAGCGTACGCTATTCTAAAACTGCCTAATGTATCGCAGCTTGCACTGAACCGAGACGACGAGACTACGTTTGCCTCATGCGACTGCGTAATTTGTATCGTTGGAATTGTTTTCAATTGCTTTATTTCAGGACGGAAACGTTTTCGGAGTATTCGAGAAAGCAAGAACTGATGCGTTTGCCCAAGGAGGAGTTAGCAGCTGTAGAATCAGCGCTCTGCGAAGTCTCGATCCGCAACTAAAGTGGACCAGCTTTCTACACTGCTCCCAGTGCTTCTTCTCGGTGCGTGAATATGCTATGTACTTACGGCTGAAGAAGTAGTTTGTGTGTTTATATATTGTCTCTGTTATTGCCTATGGAAAAACCGCACTAAGGATTCATGTGTAGGCATGAGACATGTCCTGTATGCAGAATTTTACTGTTTGTGTTTATCACAATGAAGTGCTCAGTGTACCCAACATGACGTCCTCCCTTCAGTGGCGTTATATTCAGCTAGGCATTGTATTCGCGGTGAAAGAAAAGCTGCGTATAGGCTTATTTCACCTGGTCGTTGAGTAATACGCTTTTCTTCGAATGTCATGTGCTGCTGCATAAACTGACCATGGCCTGCATCCCGTTGCCAGCAACCAACTTTCAAGTAGTGTTCAAGTACCATATATTGTGTCTTGCTCTTTTTAGCGCAACGTACTACTTACTGTGCTAAATCTTATCTTTTTCATTTTGTTTATCTGGTGAAGGTGTCCAGCATTTCATGTATATTTGTGCAAAATCTGAGCAAATATGTAAGTGGTTGTTTTGTGTTTCGTATCATTTCAATGGTTAATATGTAAATCATTGCAATATTATTTCATATTTACATATTTTGCGCTTCGTTATGTTTTTGTCATGCACTGACATTTCTTTAAACTACATGATTACCTCTCATTAGAGGCTCCTCTGCACTTTGCTCGGTATTGCACCAAATGAAAATCGTGTTTCTTATTTGTGTGTACGTCAAAGGGCCTACACTTTCCAATGTGTTCGATTTTTTAATTTCTAAATTTTACAATGAACTTTTGTGTTTAGTCATGCACACACTGTGAATTCTTCCCTTCTGTTCTTCTCCTGAACTTGTATCGTGCCCCATTACATGCAAATCTTGAGTTTGGGAAACAGAACAATAAAAAGAGGTAACAGAAATGTTGTAGGTGGATTCATCCTTTATGCTCTAGCACATGCTGGCTGCGGTCAAACGCGAATGCGCGGCCTAGCACAGCACGTGCGCGAGCGCACGCGAACAAAAAAAAAAAAATCCCGGCGCGGGGCATAGGAGAGGAGAAAAAGCAAGCGTACAAAATAAAAAACGGTGCGCGGCATGGGAGAGGAGGAAAAGCAAGCGCACAAAAAAAAATAGAAAGAAAACGGCGCGCGGAGAGGGAGGAAGAGGGGGTGGAGGCGAGCGGCTGTTGTTACTGTTGCCCTGACGACGTAAGCAACGTAATCGCTACGTCATCGCCCTTTGAGCTTGGCGGCCTTCTGCAAGGAGCGTAACTCAATAGCGCTCTCGGCGCTGTCGGCGCTTGCGTCGGCGGAGCGTTTGAATTTGGCGTCCTATGGGAGGTATACGAAGAAACCGACCCTTGTTATCTATCCCACAAGGGACCAACATAACGACCTCAAAGGTACCGCCATGATGAATGACAATTTGTGCATCAATGGTTGCTGATGCCGCGACGCTTGCCATGTTCCTCAACAACCGTAATTGTTCGGCTTTATTGCTGTGCATTTTGTGATTTTTACAGCTGGCTGAAAAAAAGTCAGTAAGGCTAAAGATCGCCAATGCAATATATTACGCATGCGCTTTCTTCCTCTTAAGCGTTTTTTAAAATTTCATGCGCTCATAATTCCAAAAGTAGCATAATGAGATCAGAAAACTCACATGTGCGCTGTGTAAAGTAGGCTATGGTTCCGGTTCTCGAAATGCACCGTAGAAACACATTTCGAACGAACCTCGCATAAGATATAATTGTTGTGGCTGAACATCCTAAAACGACGATACGACTATGTGAAGGGTTCGGAAATTTTCGACCACCTGGGGTATGTTAACGTGTGCCTAAATATAAGTAAACGGGTCTCTAGCATTATCGCCTCCAGCGAAAATGGGGCTACAGCGGGCGGGAACACTCGAGCACCATAACAGCTAGTCCATCGCTCGCGGAAGACACTACAATCAGACGGAAGGCGAAACCATGCAATGACTTTATTCACTCACTCACTAATTTATACACGAATAAGCTCGTATACGGTGGTTCCCTCAAAAGGAGTTTACAGATATGCAACTAAACCCCTAAGTATACGCCTAAGTTCTCGGCAGTGAGTATTGAACGATTTCATCATTTACAAAACGAAAGTCACTTGCGCATTGGCCTAGGGCGACTGGAAGGCGAAAGCCATCTTTTCCGGCTCATTCGATTGTACCGATCCCACCCGAAAAGTTTCCGCGCCCAAGAGAGTTTTTCACTGCCGCCGGGATCGGAGGAATCGAAAGCTGCTTTCTGCATCTCATGCGGTATTGCAGTGCCTCTGTGATCGGCCCCCCTTTGACCAAGCGACGATGTGATGGCGACACATTGACGCCACCATGACGGCACAGATTTTGGCGACCTTTAACGTCACGATGACGTCATAGGGTGACGTCATCGCGTGATTTTTTTTTACAACAATCGTGTTTACTTCACCGACGCCGACGGTCAATCTTCGTGTTTGACGAGTCATCTAAGGCTTTCGCCTCAATAAACATCGTTAGGTGCCCTTAGCTGCGCTTAAGGGAAGTAATGGCGCTAGCTGGGCTAACTTCCTGTTATGTCAACTGTGTGTAGAATGGACGGTTCCGGCAAACTGAGAGTACCATTTATGTAAACTTGTGGACTGTGTGAATGCAGACAGTCTGTTAAGACCTGGTTGTTCTCCAGGTCAGTAATGCTCTCTGCAAAGGTGTCGACTGTCGACCCAAGAAGAGCTCGGGGGCGCTTCACCGCGTTGTGAATCATTTCGTTGACAACGACCTCACGCTACTTGAAGCGGACAAGGAAGGGGGGTTTGTGGTTCTTCCCACGGGAAGCTTTGGTAAAAAAGCCTCGGAAGCCATTGCTAAGAATTTCTTGCCTTCACAACACAAGCCTTCAAAACTGAAGTCCTCTGTGGTCAGCTTCCTAAAGGAGCACAATCTGGTTGCCTTGTCACAGAAGGTGAGTTCTTGCAAAGGCAAACTACTTCGGGTGTTTTTCACCGCAAAAACCCATAAGCCGGATTGCCCGTTGAGGGCTATTGTGACAGAGGCGGACACGTGGCAGAAAGTTGTGGGCCAGTTTCTGCAGCGCTATCTGCGATCCCTGACCTTGCAGGATCCTTACAGTGTAGCGAACTCCTCTGGTGTTGTTGAGCTGCTCAGGAAAGGATTCCCAGGCGCCAATGGTGCGTTCTCTGTTGATATAGAGGACTTGTTTTATAGCATCCCCCATGGTGAACTGTTTTTAGCTGTGCGTGAACTGATTGATCAGAATGGTCCTGTTTCCTTTCAAATTGCCTGTGGGTTGTCCGTTGACGCGTTCCTTGAACTGTTAACTATGTATCTTTCTTCCACGGTCGTGGAATTCAATGGCTCGCAGTTCTTACAGAAAAAAGGAATCTGTATTGGGGCGTGCGTAGCACCGATTCTTTGCCAGATATTTTTAGCCAAGTTTGACAACCTGCTTCAGGGCTCTCTTCATGATTCACGTGTTTGTCATATCTTTAGATATGTTGATGATTTCTTGATCATTTTAAAGCTATCATCTAATGACACCGTCACACTGGCGGCAAAACAAGTTCTGAGTTACTTCCGAGGTTGCTGTAACGCCCTATCTTTTACTCATGAACTTCCGGTGGACAATTCCATTAGGTTTTTAGATCTTTTGCTTACTTTTAGGGATGATGGACATTTGTGCTGGTGCTTTTCTCCCAGAAGCAAGAAATCCTTGTTACCCTACTCGTCCGCGCACTCAAAAATTGTTAAGAGAGGGATCGCGAGTAACTGCTTCCGTAATGCACTGCAGAAGAGTTGCCACCACTGCGTTAAGTCGAGTTTTGACTGTCAGGTTGAGCGCTTGGAAGCAGCGGGTTTTCCCCGGCAGGTCCTGACAGCTGTAGCAGAAACGCTGCTGCAAAAGGTGAAAAGGCCGGTGAATAGACGTCCAGAACCAATTGATTCCCAGCGCAAGAGTGTTGTAGTGATGCCTTACATACATAAGGTTTCCCACAATGTGAAAAAAGTTGCTTTGAGACAGGGCGTAGATGTTGTCTTTTCGGCGCCTTGCAAACTTTCTGCGCTGTGTGCACGTGTCGCTCGCGGAAACACTAGCACTCCGGTGTGTTCTATTCGGCATAAAACCAAGTACACTACCTGCGCGAAACATGTTGTGTATGCGATTCCGCTAACATGCGAAAAAGTATACATCGGCCAAACTGGCCGATGCTTGAATGAACGACTGCGCGAGCACCACAATTCGTTGAACACGTCAGACGGGGCTAATCTTCCCCGCCACTGCCAGATCTGTGGTTGTATGCCGCTGTTTTCCAATGTTAAGATTTTAGGTAGAGGGGGTGGCAAGGAGGAGCGCGAAATCCTTGAGGCTTATCATATAAACACGCACCGCGATGATTGTGTAAGCAGTACATCTATTTCATTACTGCAGAAGGAATGCGAGTTCCTGTCACTCTGGCGGTAGATTCTTGGCCATTATGTAGGCCAATTTCTGCTTTTGCTTTTTCTTGTTTTGGGTTTTTACTTCATGGGTTTACGTGATTAGCGCATGCGCCGTGGTTCTTCTGGGAGGTGCTGTCAGCTAATAAAGCACAGTTGCTAGTCCAGTCCTTGTGTGTGTCACTTCTTCCCCTTGTCCGGCGTCTTTTTGACTGGTTTTTGCCTCAGCAATGGAAGTGTTCATTACTCATGTTTAATAAGAGTAGAAGGTAGCAGGACGCTGCGGTATGTCGTTCTCAACGTCTAATTGCATTCTTGGAGGTATACTTGGAGATAAGAAAGAAAAATTAATTAACGCATTCTCATTTGCTAGCAGGCAGGTCCAGTCATGAATACGTAACGAAGTAAACTTGTACACCACTTGTGCACCCCCCAAACAGTGCCCAGGGGGTGCCCTCATGGCGTCTGTAGAGCTGTAGAGCTACTGTAGAAATATTCTCCCTTCACATATTGTGTACTTCGTAATAGCCGGCGATTCCCTCGCGCAATGTTTAAAATTCTCAGAATAATTACCAAAAACAATGCATTAGCGATTGCGTAAAACACGTGCAGTTCTTAAGAAAAGCTTACGCAATGGGAGACTGGGAGTGCATCGCAGCGTAACCAAAGTCAGATATTCATGCCCAAGCAAGTGGAGATCAATAACGTTTTATCACTCATAGGTACGCCCACGCCGGGCGTACACGTGAGTAATGCAGGCACAAACGGGTACGGACATACTATTAAGCAAAAGAAGACTGCGAATTTAAGTGACCATAACTCGCGTTCTTTTTAAGAAACCATGAGAAAAAGTACTACGTTATGAAATATTAGACTGAACTAAAAAGTTCGACAAAAGGCAGGTGTGCTGGATAAAAACCACTTCGGAAAACAATGTCTCGATGCACCACCAACATATTACCTCGTTTAACACTTCGCCTTCTTTTTCGTGTAAGAAGCCTGAAAACACAACAAAAAATTTAACAGAAATCTATACTATCCACAAGTAGTCTAAGATGGGATAGTTGGTCAGTGATAGTTACGGTAGACCAACGCGGAAACTGGACAGCCAACACAGGACAGCGCTATCAACAGAGTTGATAGTCAGCGCTGTGTACTGTGTGTTTACTATCCCGTTCTCGCGCTGTTCTGCCGTAGCGCTCTATATATATTATCGTCAATTCACACGCTGAAATGCATCGTTGCACTTCACGCATTTCACTCTTTCCTTCCTTGGCGCCTTAGTAAAACAAGTCCCCTCTCATCATTTCATGAATCTCCGGTCAGTGTCGCTTTCACGGACAAGAAGGTTTTCTTTATCGCCAGCTTTCGAAGACAGCGTGCAGATAAAGCTTTAAGCCCGGTCGTGCGAGCGTGGTGCCTTTATAGTATGCGGACGCAATGTTTACGTTCCAAAGGCGAAAGCGCTGCGCTGTCTCAATTCCTGTGTTTGCGGTTGGCCGAGGGAAAACAACTGCGTCACTCCAGCTTACACTGCAAACGCAAACTAGCCGAATTGGGCGTTTTAAGGGCTACAATCCTCCTTAATACTACCTTCATCTGGACAGTACTACCTTAGGGTGTAATGAGGTGGGTGTAATAAAGTTCTGCGTCCTGAATTTTACTTCGTTAAGAAATTATGTGGAAGAAAGGAGGTAAATTCACTATATGACGCCATTCGTCGAATGGAGTTCCAAGAACAAAAAACTCCCATCTCATTTCCTCTGGCATGTTTTCTCTATTTTTTCCGAAGCTTTCCATAATGCCTTCAGTGCTGGCGGGCATGTATGCAGCTGTGCGAGGGAAAGAAGTAAAAGAAAGAGGGGGCATGCTTCAGCGCACTAAAAATCCCTTGCACAGATAGCCCAGAGAAAGAGATATACGCGACCCTCCGAACGGCTGGAGAGGAAGCGAGAAAGCCCTTTGGCCTTGGCGGCTGCAGCCTACTGCTACTACTGCGGCCCGCCCCCGCCAGGTCAAAAGCAAGCCAGACGAGTCGCTACCGAAGTGAAATGGGACAAAGCTTCGCGCCGCATGCGCGCGCGAAGAAAAAAAAACATAGAAAAAAAAGAAAGATAAGCGAGGAGGGAGTCGTTCCCGCGGCGGCGCGATCGTCGTAGCTAGGCCTGGCTACGCCGGCTACGCCAGCTAGGCCTTGTGAACGCCACTTCTCAAGCGATCAGCTGTGTCGGTCGTGTGTGCGCGTTTTGTGCCTGCAGCCTCACTGTGTTCTCGCCGCTGGATGTGATATGCGTGGTTTGACGACAGTGCGACACGCTGCGCTGCGAGTGCGATAATCGCGACGGCCTGTCGACTCAAGCGAGCGTGCCGCTGTGCATTACCAAGCAGATGATGGGCACCCTGCGTGCTCGGCACAGTCAGGAACAACAATGGTAAGTAATACTGATGTTCTCTCTCCTTGTGGGCCCTTATCGTCGCTTATGCACCTGTAGATGACCTTCTGCACATTGTGACGCTTTAAAAGTGCAATGAAAAGCAATAAAAAAGGAAAAGTAAAATCGGCATGTCAAGCTTGCGAAATGCCCGCCAGCGCACCATGAGCGTGGCATGTAAACAATGCCGTACATTACACGCATGTCATTCATTGTTTCCATGTTACCAGCTGTCATTTACGTACGTCATACAGTCACGTCACGCTATACCAATCTTGGTGTGATATCAAGTTAGAGAACCGGACGTGAGTGCACCAGGCTCCATGCCGTAAATGACATACATGTCGTTATTTTCATGTTACTATATGTCATTTATTTTCGTCGCACGATCACGTCACGCTATATCAATTTAGGTGTATGTCAAGCTAGCGAACCGGCCGCGAGCGCACCATGAGCGTGGCGTGTGTACATGACATGCATGTCATTATTTTCATGTTGCCAGCTGTCATTTATGTTGGACGTACAGTCACACTGCACAATACCAATTTTGGTGTATATGAAGCAGGCGAAACGGTCACTAGCGCCCCCGAGACCATGTTGTCAAAATAACGCCATACATGACAAGCGTGTCATGATTTGCACGTTAGAAACTGTCGTTTATGTGCGTCATACACTCTTGTGACACCATACCTATTTTGGTAAATTTCAAGTTAACGAAACAGTCTCAAGAGAACCAAGGGAGTGACGTGTAAATCATGTGGTTAATGAAATGCATAGCATGATTTTCAAGTTAAGACCCATCATTCATGTTCTTCATGCAGTCGTGTCATGCTTCACGAATTTTGGCATACATCCCATTAACGAAACAACCACACGAGCTATGAGTCGTAGGCGGCTATATATATAGGTAGATAGATCCGGTCAAAGTCATAGAAGTGTTTAACAAATGCTTCGCATTTAAGTCGTGAAACTCAGATAACAATGATGTGTGATGCATGTTTTGGAACTTTTGTGAATATCACTCATGCTTCATACGACCAGTCAATCGACCCAGAAGTGCGCCCTGATAAAGTTGTTTGCACGATATAATTTTCTTGCCTGCGATAAAGCATGAATGAGGCATGATGCTTTCAGGGAATATACATTAGAGCAAAAGGCCACGGTTATCACATTGTCACATGAAGGAATGTGCATAAAGGACAACTTTGTTTTCGATTTATTCTTTTCTAACTTCATTTGTTTGTTTTAATCCTAATTTGCGCACATTGACATGTGACAAGACCGTGCGCTCTCATTTTGCAGCATCTACCTTGGATGCAGTCAACTACCCTGGACATCTTTCTCCCGCCATGCAACTGTGAGAACCCACCGAAGCACAGATTGTCAGGAAGTGAAAAGACTTTTCGGCAACAATTTTGCATTGCGCACTCTGCCCGTCTCCTGAAATAGCATATTAAGGTACATAAGCACTGTACCTTCATACATATGCATCAAGGAACAGTGAAATAGCATATCAAGGTACATTAACATCATTAGCTTGGATTCATTTAGCTAGAACGAATAAATCATGTTAAAGCTATACAATGACGGCCATATCATGTGACAGACATCTGCTAAGTGCAGTGTGTATTGTGAAGCACATGCGTTTTATGGTATTGAATGAATGGATAAATGTTTATTCCAGCAAAATACAGAAAATGGGCCTCAAGTGAAAAGCGACAATGGTAGCTTGAGAAGTGCACAAGGCCCAGTAGAGCAAAAAGAGAGACAGAGCAGCAGAAACGTGTGCACGTTCAAAGGCAAAACATATACGCATACAAAAAGAAGTAGGAAAGACAAAGCAGAAGAAACGTGCATATTCAAAGGCAAACACCTACGCCATCTGCAAAGTGACAAAATCAAAAAGGGTAAACATTTACGCTAGTGAAAACAATGAAAATCAGAAAACAGTGAAAACAGAAAAGAAGGAACGGCCATTCAACGGCATGGAAGGAATGCAACTTCATTGGTCAGGTATCAACAGTGGAATTTGCCAAGGTTACATGTGCATATTCTTAGCCATTAGGAGATGTGCAAGGCTAATTTAATCGCATTGACATAAGTCAGCTGTTGAGTCTGTTGAACCATATTGTTGAATCATCTTGTTTATTCCCTCTCGTTAATTTGCTGTTTTGCATTATGTTGCCATAGTTTTCAAGGTCAATACATAGTATCATGACTGTTGACACAATTTGACAAGGTGAAAGCGCTGTTATTGTGCCCAGGCCTTAGTTTATCCTCATTAGAAGTGAGCTGTTTATTTTTGCCATGGTTCAGTGCCAAGTTGCCCAATATTCACTCCTAAACAGAGTAGGTGCAGTTAATCAAGACCTTGCTAACATTCACAACTCTTTTAAAGTGTACTTATAATGATAACTTTACTGACATCAAAAACTACCCACATAATGGTAAACATGGCAAGAGTTCACTTCTGGTGGTGTTTCGCATTTTTTTTACATCCGTTTGTTTTTCGCCCTGTGCACACGAAGTGAAACGCTCACAAGGAAATACTTAGCAGCATCTCAATTTTGTATTTATTTCGTGTTTTGACAAAATGTCTGCAATAAGGATAGTCAAGTGCGAATCTTCGGTAAGACATTCATTTTTATGTATACAGAAATCTTAGTGGACTTCTTTTTTGTGTAATTTTCAGGAATACACTTCTGGCAAAGCAGCAAGTGTTGCTTGCCCACCAGTCTGTGTTCAAGACAAGTGTATTGTGGGCATGAGTGTCGGCAGGATTTTGTCTTGGGGGTGCAAGGCGGCGTAACGTGTCGGTCTGGTGAGCAGGAGAGCATTGGTGTAGCTTGGGTGGGGTCAAGTGCTGATGTGTCTTGATGGCGGCAGGTGCCCTTTGTGCAAACCCCTGTCAACACCCATGATTGTGGGAACACCCTGATGTGCCTTACTTTACACTATGTCGAACAGCTCGTACATCTTACCACATTTAGGCCAACACTGGTATTGATGCAGAGTGTTACGCGCAATACTGCGTGCAACCTTTCTGATATCGTGTGCATTTGAAAATTTCGCATTGTTTAAAAAGACGCTGAGTGGGCCCAGTGTTATTCAGCAAACATAAGTCTTAACAGGGGCAGTCGGGCGAGTTGGTGTATATTCATAGTTAAAGAGGGTGCAAAAAAAATCACAGCAAAGAGAAATGAAGGGGACAGGATGACGCGCTACTAGCAACTGAAGTTTATTCGAAACCACAGAAAGATGTAAACACACAGTACGAAAAAATTACAAGACTAAACAATCACACATCTATAGAGGAATGAAGGGGGCAGACAGGACAATGCGCTACCAGTAACTGAAGTGTAATCAAAACCACAGAAAGATATACGTACATGACTAAAAAAGCCAAGCACATGTTCAACTTCAGTTGTTAGTAGTGCGTCGTTCCGTCCCCTTTGTTGCTATGTGTTCTGATTTCATTTTCACGTTTTCCTTACCTATGAACTGAACTCCTGACTGTTTCACAGACTGTATATATGTGTGGTCAATTTTTATTCATCCTCATGGCATATCAAGTCCTAGGATCCAATGTGCAAAACGACCAGTCACTATTTACAGGATTTTTTAATTTAGTGCCTGTGATTGCCTAATTGCAAGTTGACGTTGCAGCCATGGTGCTTGGATTATCTTCAATGTGGTAATTATGCGGAAGCCATCAAGTGAGGAATTAAGGATGAACTTTTGAGTTACAGATGGCACTAGCTGGCATAAAAACATTGAAGCATGGCTGTACTTGTTATGCATATGAGAAGTATTGATACGTTGCAGTCATGTGATTATGCCGACAAGTTCCCAAGCACACTTCCAGAAATTTACGATGGCTTCAAGGTATCCGTGAGTAAATATGTACAGCAACATATGAAGGCAACCTTGTAATTTTGTGGGCATTGCTGAATGCTTTTATGCACCTTGGAAAGTGGACCTACAGTCAACACCACAGGTCTATTTTGGGCTTTTTTGTACGAAACTCAACTCCAAAATCATGTGCGACATGTTTTGATGCCATAGGGCAAACTAATGCAATAAAAAACTGTACAACTGCCTGTCTACACGGTTTCATATTTCCCAAAAGTGATGCTAGCCTTATTGTACTAATTAGTTGCCTTCGTGTGTAGGCTGACACCAAGTTCCTTGGGTAGCTTATTTTTTTTTTATTATTCTACATACTGGCACGGTGAAGTGCACACGTTAGTGCGCATCATGATGAGATTTTACACCCTACTTTCGTATTGCTTTACTGCTGTGAATTATGTATAGTGCTTAGGCTGTACTGTATATGTTGTTCCACGTGTTCAGTTTTGGGAGTAGGTTCTGTGCACGACGATGGAAATATATACCTATATCCTTACATTGACACGAGAACTGCTGCTGTTTTGATTCCAATAAAATGTTACAACCACTGGTTCTTGTATCAATTGAAGTATGACTACTTGTCGTGCATGCAAATTGAAGAAATGAATTTGTGCTTGCAAACAAATTGCTGAAACACTGCCTGCTCAATGTAACTGCTTGTGTTTTATTACCAAACACATTGAACAGATGATTCACAGATTATGACACATTTTAGAAGATAGGCAACAGAAAGACAGTCATCACTGTGTTCTAACGTAATAATAATAATAATATCTGGGGTTTAACGTCCCAAAACCACCATATGATTATGAGAGACGCCGTAGTGGAGGGCTCCGGAAATTTCGACCACCTGGGGTTCTTTAACGTGCACCTAAATCTAAGTACACGGGCCTCAAACATTTTCGCCTCCACCGAGTGTTCTAACGTAGGTTGGGTGATCTTTTATCAATAGTAGCATAATTGAAGGTTGCTGTTGTATAAAGAAAGTTTAACGTAGTGTGCAGGTGGACGAGGGAGTGCACATATGATAGTTTTTCCAGTTTTCTGCATATTTACTACACTCCTCGTGTTTCTGTGTTACGCTTGTGAAATTCTGAATTGCAAACAAGCCAACCTCTCTGCTGCTGTGGTGAAGTAATTCAACAGAACCATATTTTCTCAAGAACAACTGTTCCATTGAGGAAGAGGGTAATGCTTTTTTTTTAATGGGTACTGCATCATCTGTCTGAGGGGAGGGCCAAGTACACATGGACGTTCACAAGAGAGAAGTGCAAGTACATTAACTTTTTGTTTTGTGCGAGACTTGTCGCTGGTAAACTGGGGACGTTGTCCTCGACCTTGGGGCACGCGTTAGGCATTCGCTTTAACGCGGTGGCGTGATGCTTACCAATGAAAGCTAATTAGTAAGAAATGTAGGTAGTATCCGAGTATGAAAGCAAATAAATACTGAATATGCGTTATAGAGAATCACTGAATGCCGTGCTAAAGCGTGCATTGCGAATAAGCGCTAATTGCGGAAATAGATAAGCGTTCAGCTGCTCAGAAGGCGCTGCTCGCGGCTGTACGGGCGCATTCAACGCACTTTATGTAGGCGCGTTACATAGTCCTTTTAACTCTGGAATTTTCTGCGTGTGTAATTTTCATATGCGAACGCAGGCGGTCCGCGCTATAGGGTGCATTGCGAATAAGCGCTAATTGCGGAAACAGATTTTTGTTCAGCTGCTCAGAGCGCGCTGCTACCCCTGCGTGCAGCTCGCGGCAGTACGCGCGCATTAATGCACGGCGCGTTACAATGTTCTTCTAAGCCGGGCATCTGCGTGTGTAACATTCATATGAGAACGCAGGCGGTCTTCGAACCGCTCAGAACACGCTGCCGCATCTGGACGCGCGCAGTTCGCGGCTGCAGAAATAACGAAAATTGCTCCACAGCATACGCTCATGGAATGCACATACGTTCGCTCTTCTGAAGATACCTTTGTCACGCTGGTATTCACGAATTTAGCGCGAGCGAAGAGGGCACA
Source organism: Rhipicephalus sanguineus (assembly GCF_013339695.2). Taxonomy (NCBI): domain Eukaryota; kingdom Metazoa; phylum Arthropoda; class Arachnida; order Ixodida; family Ixodidae; genus Rhipicephalus; species Rhipicephalus sanguineus. The sequence continues at coordinate 139,694,191 of NC_051182.1, read as the reverse complement.
CGTTTATAATTTTCTAGCGGTACGACACGGTGAACCGGAGAATTCGCAGCCGAGGGTGTTTACGTCGATCGGCTCGGCCTGCATGACGCCCCACAAATTACGTATTGACCTTCCGCAAGAGCAAACACACGCCGATGGTACAAGAACAGAAGTTGGAAGTTGTGCCGACGGGTTACCAGCCGCTTTGTACATACATTGGCACATATATAAGCCCACGAAAAAAAGCAAGCTTGCAAGTGGTGGCGCTGTGGTGTAATGGTTATAGTGCTTGCTTTGAGTGCGTGTGGTCGCGAGTTCGATTCCTGTGTCGTGCGTACTTGTATGCAAATGTCATGTTTGCGCATAAATACTTTGATGTCCATTTTCTACTATGTCCTAGCGATGAATAGTAGCGGAAATTGGCCGGTAAACGTAATATACTGCCTAAAATATACTTTTTTTTTTTTTCATTTCGCGACCGCTCTAGGGCCTCGTATAAAAGGAGGCTTTAACAGCTCCTCAAAAGAAGTAGAAAAACTCTCAATGCGCTCTGTTCAAGCCCCCAAAATGGCTTACATAAAAACGCCAACATTACCTCCAAAAGGAGGCTTTAAAAGCTCTCAAAAGAACCAGAAAAACTTCCAATGCGCTCCGTTCAAACCCTCAAAATGAGTTCAATAAAAACACAAATTTACCTCCTTAGTTCCGTCTAATCACTCCCTTAAAGGATGTAAATAAAACCTCCTTTTGAACCTCTTCTTGAAGGGGGTTTTGCGTAGTACCTTTTGGATGCACGTTATGCGTCGAGCCCGAAACTCCCTAAAAGGCTCAAACCCGTTTGCAGTGTACAGCAGCGCACGCCCGAAAACAAGAGCCTCACAAGTTGGCTCTCTAGCTATGGAAAGTAAACGTAGCATCGTGGTTTTGTACTAGCGACCGTGTGATTAAATGCCGTTGTTATGAAGAGTATAGTCCCGTAACAGTGTGTAAACTCGTACTCTATTTGTGTATGTCTGGGTGAATACCAGCCACGAAGAAAAAAATAATCACGAAAAAAAATGCCAAGCTGACATCACGTGGCGACCTGAAATTCGCGAGGTCACGTCAGCTGTGCGTCAGCATAAAATCGGTAAGGCGTACCGCTCGTATCGCAACAAATACACAGTCTGGCACCTTGTCAAAGTTGCATGCTCTGATAGGGAATGGATTAGTGCCTTTGCGTTTCTAATCGCGACAAGGACACGCAAGGAGCTTGATTTGCTAGTACACAGAAAACAAAATAACCGCATGAATGCGTATGGTACGTGTCGATCCTCAATACGGAGGAGACAGAGAACCGAAGTGTATAGCCGGGAATTTCAAATATGACAGACAGCTCAGTCCACACGACTCAGGCATTAACTGATGTGGACGCAGCCTGCGCTGTCTCTGAACTACAGTCGTGGTTGTTCCTCAGACATTGGTCGCAAGCCGCCATAGGGGATCGGCCATGAATCGGACGCTGCCTTGACAAAGAAATTAGATAGCTTGCTGAAGGAATAGCTTCAGAAATGAACAGTTTGAAAGTTTGAACCCTTAACTCATTGATGATATAAACAAAGAAAAATAGAACTAAAACAGCATATATATATATATATATATATATATATATATATATATATATATATATATATATATATATATATATATATATAAGATGAAAGAAACCTGTGTGTATAAGATGAAAGAGCCTCTGTTACGAAAGAAAGAAACGACGAAACTGAATCGAGTTACGCTTAACATTATTGTCTTTTAGTCTCGCCGTAGCAAATTGCAAACAGCTTCAAAAACGCTCATCTGGCGAAAACCAAGTATGGTAGCACAACATGAAAGAACCACCGAAAGTGACAAATTAAAGCCCATATTTCGGGTGGGTTCTACGTGCGAAACAACGATATAATTATGTGGCACGCCGTAGAGGAGGGCTCTGTAAATTTCGGCCATCTGGTGTTTTTTAACGTGCACTGACATCGCACAGTACACGGGCCTCTACTAATTCCCTTCCATCGAAATGCGACAGCCACGGCCGGGATCGTATCAGCGACCTTCGGGTCAGCAGCCGAGCACCGTAACCATTGTACCACAATGACCGATGAATCACTGAACTAGGTGCTCGTACTAAATCATTATATGCTTCATTTCTCTTACGGAGCAGCAAGTGAGTGGAACGGCCTTTCCACGACATTTCCATAATCACCTGCCCATCAAGATTCAAGCATAGCGTATCAAGTGTAAATTAACCCAAATCAGTTTTGCGGAATCCCGCCGGGACACGGGATGGATAAGGAAAGGAAATTGACAACCACCCGTTCGTAGCACCAAAGCACAAAAAAATTCATACAGATTTCTTAATGAAAGCTTCTAGTTGCCGACAAAATTCATCCTGGTCCGTGAATCGAACCCGGGACCAACGTCTTTCTGGGTGGTCGCTCTCCCATTTGAGCTAACCAGTAAGCTAGCAACTGGCAACGCGAGGGCAAGTTCATCACACTTTGACTTGGGCAAGTTCATCGTCAACTCGAACCACATGGACATTCGTGGTGGTCAATTTCCTTTTCTTAAGTGTACATTAACGTAAAGCTGTTGCGAGATTCCCGTATAAGATATTGTACAGAAAGCGAACCCTTTAGATAATGCTCCTCGGTGGTGCCTAAAGACGTAATTAAATTAACAAATCAATATAAAAAATGTGGAAGTGGACTGTGGCCACCCGCCCTCCGACGGTCATCCCCCCCGTCCTCTGCAACCATTCCTCTCGCCTGCAAGGGCCGGCAGCGCGGGCGAGTCGTGACCCCGACCGGGATGACTCTTATCCCGTTTGTGATAAACATGCATCGATCCATGTCCAAACCGGGGCCACAGGGCCACACCCCACCCAGCGGCAAGCTTATTTCGATCAGCTCGCGTACGCAGAGGATGACTATGACGTCACCCACTGCAGCGTCACTCAGCTGCATTCGAACCTGCCACCTACCGACCAGAGAGCGCTGCGGTGTTTGATTACTCACTCACTGGTCGGGTGATAACTTAGTAGTTTTCGTACAATATATGCCTGTCGGTTGTTGACGGAAAGCAGCAATGTCTTCACCGACTAGACCACAATGGTCTGGGACCACAAAGGGCCAGTCGACTCTGAGTGGGCATCATTAATACAGAAACACCTTACCAAAACAAAGGGAAATGTGTTTCATTCGTGATCTTAGTAGAACGAGTGTCAAAGCGTTATCCTGACTTGGTTCGCCTTTCTTTTTTTTGTTTTTTTTATGCATTCATTTTTATTATTACTTTTTTTGTCTTTGTTCCATTTTGCTTGTAATACTTCATTGCTTTGTTCGGTTACTCCTTTCTTTATGCTTTGTTTCTCGTAAGGGTGCCTGCTATGGAGTAGCAGCGTGTAGTATTATTGTGTAGTACTACAATCAGACAATCATAGGCGTGCGCACGAGATGGGTAGGGGGGGGGTGACCCCTCTAATCCTGTGAGGTGGGGAAGCCCTGACTGCCCCATACTTTTATTCAGTCGGACCTGACCGGTTATTGTTTCACGTGCAAGGTTACGGCCATGCAGGTTTTTGACTATGATGGCGGCCGAAGACCACTGATGTCACATTCAAGTGTTGTTTAGTTCGCGTTTTCAACTCCAGTAAGCCGGGGACCAAGGACAGGCCGTTGTGGGAAGCACGTAATCGCTTCAGTTTTTCTGCAACCACTGCAAAACGTGTTTTCTTTCTAACGCGCCCAATGGAGGTGTGGGGGGTGTCTGCGGTGAGACTTCGCCCTTTCTAGTGGGGAACCATGCGCATGCCTATAGGCGTAATGACATCATTCCCCTATTACACCAAGGAACCCTCTAGTTAAGTAAAAAAGACACAGCGACAGCTTTCCGAGATGAACATCGCCTACGTGTTCAAAATGGCGGCAGGCAAAACTTCCAATGACCTAGCTCAATGAAGACGCGTTGCTCGGGCTGAGAATTCAATCTCGCGTGTATAAATTATTCTAGAGCATTTCACCACTGGACGCTGCACACGCAGGGCGATAATGTGTTAGCCGACCGATGTGCGAAAATTCCAGCGAGGGTGGATAAATTAGATTACATTCCTCAGACGCCACGAGAGCGTCAGAGGCACACTTTACAATTGTAGAACCCGGTGCTGTATCGAAATTCACGGACAGCGAAGTTTTCGCGAACTGTAACGGTGTAACCAATGAGCATTTGTTCTGGCCAAGTCTTGAGCGAGCAATTTATTAGTCTCAGTTAGGCGTCACCCGACGTTTAATACATCAGCTCACGTATCCATATTAGATCTAAGCTATCGGTAATGGAATTTCGATAACTAAACGCTGTGACGTGCATGTTTTTTTTTTTTACAGCGAGGCCAGGTATAGCTAGGCGAAACCAAAGTTCGACCGTCTTATGTACGCGAAAACTCCTGGCCCGTATGTGGCACAGAAATTGGGCATATCCTTCAAATTCCCACTCGTCCACTAAATATGAAGAACGACTGAGCACAATGAACCGCTCATTGCACTTATCCATGAGGGCGATCATGAGAAGCACAGTGTACAGCATGTGAAATAAACACAGTGGTAAACGATGTCTAAACGTGTGTGTAACCTTATTAAAAAGATGAATACGTAACCAATCATTGAAAAAGATTTTAATCAACTGTCGGGGTTAAATCAGTGATGACGCAAGGGCCGTAGGTTTCAGTTTTACTGATTAGCCATCTCTACGGAGTGATCAGGCAGTGAATTTATTTTCCTTAGCCACATCCTAAAGCCAGCGTTGGTGGCGCGAGACCATCGTGATTGAATTTTAGCGCCGCCACGCCTGAAACACTCCGTGTCAAGCAAATCGAAGAGGTCGGCTTTCGGTTAAAACATTTTTCGAGCAAGTGAGTGTTTAAATGTCACGGTTTGAGCGACAATATTACTTCAAAATATTGAAGACCACAAAACCCCGTTTGATTGTGAGAATGCTTTCTGGGAGATTAGTGGACGCCCTATACTACCTCCCTTCCGCGATGAGAAACATTTCACAAGAGTAACGTAAGGAAACTTTCGAAGGCAGCTGAGTCGCTGGAATGAGGTCGAACGTAGAGCATTTTGTATCGTTAAAGCTTTCCTATTGAGGCTGCTGCGTAGTACGTCAAATTGAGATACCGGAAGTGGAAACTCGACGAAAGAAGAAGACGAAAAGCAGAAACCGGAAGCGATATAAGTGCCCGGAAGTCCGTATTTTTACTACGTTTGCTTTTGTTTGCTCCTTATTTCGGGCAGAACTAGACATCGGAAATAGGATGTCGCTCTTCGTACCCCACTTCTATGTGGGAGTAGAAAAAGCCGTAACAAGGCATTGTTAAAAAGTTAAATGCATGACTCCGTATATACAATTTACTTTCTTAATACAGTACACATCTTCCTCCAGCAGCCCTCCAACATCAAGCTCATCTGAGTACACACGTTCATTGCGCATGTGCCTAATATGGCTGGAAGTCAAAAGCCATCCTCTTTTTCTATTTCTTCTTTGTCGACAGTATTGATCTCCGTGCCCCAGAAAGCTTTCTGCGCCTAGCGTGGTTTTGTACTGCCTCCGGGATCGGAGGCATCCCAATCTTTCTGCACCTAACGTACCTCCAGGATCGGCCCACCTATGACCAAGCGACGATGACATCATCACATGAAGTATCGTTTAGAGACGGCATAGTGAGGAATTTTAGTGATGTGGGTGTCATGATGATGTCATATGGTGAGAGGGTTGCCACTGGTGGCTACTTTACGACCCTGTCTGGCTACGAAAATTTCAGGTTGGCGCCGAGGCTACTTTTTGGCTACATTGAACTTCTGTTTTGGCTCATTGAGAAGCCACGTTCCTTGTTATTTGCGGGTGAAAGAAAAGGCAAGCCTAGAGACCACCCACGGTTTTCAACCGCTTCTGCCGCGTCAGCCGATGAGCACGCACGTCCTCACAACACAGCAGTGTGGTACGCATCTAGCACCCCCCCCCTCCGCAAGGCACGGCGCGCCTGCAAAGACGGAATGAGGAAGTTGCGCGCATGTGAGCAGACGCGCGGCTCACGCGCTGCTCACGCTGCCCGCTATCTATTATGACGCCAGTTTCTAATGCTGATAGAACAGCGCGTGTTCTCGAGCGAACTTGATAGAAATCAAGGATCCGCACTAAAATTGGGTTGGTCTATTATGGTAACTCTAGTAATTCATTTCGGTTTGCGGCTTCACGAAAAAACTGCTTCAATGTTTAATGTTCCCACTGACTAGTGGGTGGAATGTTCCAAGATTACTCTGTCTCTGGCAAGAACTCTATCCAGGCCCACTGAACTTATACTAACTAATCCGATGTAGCTGCTGTGCCACCTGGTGCGAAATATGGTTTGTGGAGCTAAATGTCAGAGAATGCAAGGTTAATCGCGTCGCCCGAAGCGCTAACAGCCTGTCTATTGACCTCTTGAACAGCGTTGCATTAAAACCCGTCACTTGTTATGAATATTTATGTGCTGATATATCATTTATTACAAAGAGGAAGAATGTAGTATTCTAACTACAATCACACTGCTATCATAACAGCCACGAAATTCAGCCTCTCCCTCACCCGTCTCTAACAGTGCATGGAATTTTTCGCCGCTTGAACTTATTTCATAGAATATACCACCGGACCGTCTTTTCACGAACGTTTTTAGATGCGAAGCAGCTTTTGCGCTGGCTTTGTCCGTTGTTCCATTGGCAACCATCCGCTTTCTAAAACCTACATAGCCATCTGTAACATATTGAGCGTGCGTTCGCGCCAAGGAGAAGTCTTCTTCTTGTTCTTCGACCACTTTGATGATGATACGTGCAGAGCGCGCGCTCGCGCCAAGGAGAGTCTTTTCGTCTTGTTCTTCGACCGCTTTGATGATGATACGTGCAGAGCGCGCGTTCGCGCCAAGGAAAGTCTTCTTCGTCTTGTTCTTCGACCGCCTTGATGATGATACGTGCAGAGCGCGCGCTCGCGCCAAGGAGAAGTCTTTTTCGTCTTGTTCTTCGACCGCCTTGATGATGATACGTGTAGAGCGCGCGTTCGCGCCAAGGAGAAGTCTTCTTCGTCTTGTTCTTCGACCGCCTTGATGATGATACGTGCAGAGCACTTTAGGGGCCCCGGCTGCCGTATGCTGTCCTAGCTTGGCGTAACGCCACAAATCCCGTGTGCTGGCACGCGCTAGCGCATTCGGGCCTGTGTAAGAGGCTGGGTAAAACGCTGTGGCCTCTCCCCCATACACTCTCTCAGCAATCACGTGATTGCGTCGGGGAACGAGATTCTGCAGACGCGCGATAAAACCGCGTGGCGTGCTCCAACAAGAGTTCGGGACGAGTACAGCAACCGCAACTACGGTGAATTCAAGGTGTCCCACATGCAAGGTCGCGTTAACATCGGCCAAGGTGCCCGTGATGAACGGCACATTAAGTAGACCCATGCGCTCCTTCGCATCCCCACATGGTTCCCTTTAGTGGGAGATGGTGAAATTTTTATCACGCCCTATATGCCCCATTGCTTTGGTTATCGCTATGAGGCAGATATTCCGTTTTGTAAAACCCGAAGCTTTTCTAGCGCGCGCAGCAAACGAATGGAATCACCTTCCCTTTAAGCAAGGTGATTGCACTTCATCGGTGTACTGATCATGTCGTGATCATCATCGTTTTTGCGCTGCGGTAATCACGATTGCACCAGTACTAGTCTGCTGGAAGATTATTCATGGTTCTTTCTCACTCACTGTATTATGTTAATTTTTTGTTTTGCGTTTCCACTCTCTTCTGTAATGCGCTTGGCAAGTTCTTGGGAAGTTCGGAACACCCTCACATTTTTCTGCATATTCGAAGTTATATTTACTGTATACTAAGAAAACTCTTGTCAGAGTACCGCTTTTGTTCTAGTTGGCTACAACTTTGGCGATAAAGTTTAATGGCATGCCTACTTTATCTAGTTTTACCTTGAATTCTGGCTTTTTTTGTAATCTACCCAACGGCAACCTTTTATGGTGACGTCATCACATGATGACATTTTGCATCGCTAGTGTTGACATGATTAAATGTAGCGCAACTTTTTTGCTCTACTTTTAATGATGTATTTGTACCAACTCGCCCAGCGAGACACCCTTCTGAAGTTAATCACTCATGTTGACGCCTACGCTCACTTTACGTGTTTGATGAGGCATCTGAAGCTTCCGTCTTAAAAGCAAAATTCGTTGCACTTGACTGGAACAATGACAAAAACCCATCTCTCCGAGCTGGGTTTCCGAAAATAACAAATATGAATCCATCATTACTAGTGTTTTCACCTTTAAAGCGCACGAGTGGCTGGCGTTGAGGCATCAAGCAAAAGCGATAGAGTAGTTGTGACTTGCTTCGGACAATGAAAGCCGAGGAAATGTTTCCGACCATCCTTGAAATGGGCCAGGGAACGTCGTTCGATTTTCTTTCGTGGCACATGTACCTACTCGAGGAAGCGAACATAAAACGATGCAAAGATCGATTGAAAAAATTTGGATTCTTTTTTCACGGGACACAGCCACACCAGATGGACCAGTTCCGCGTCATAATGCTTTTAAATTGCAGTGTACACGAAAAAATATATAGATTTAGCTTTGTGGTACCGGAGTGTGCGTTAAACCCTTGACAACTATTAGCCTGACTTTTTATTCTCTATTTATTAACCGTAAGCAATATTGCCGGGCCCCGGAGCACGGCTATATGAGTGAACGCAACTCGATATCCAAAACACATGCTGGAAACTCGAAAGTTCGGAACACCCTCACATCACTTACGAATTAGTACGCGGAATGGCAACGGAAAGCTCGAGGGAAAAGAGGATTTAGGTGGAACAACACACTTGATTACAAATGTTTGCAGCTCAACATCCTGTTAGGGCGCCTCTTCAGCCGTAACATCCTCTTACGCGAATTAGGATCGCGCGCGCGCTTATGAGCTTCGGACTCGAAGCCGTTTAGGCCACAATGCTATGCAGTCTAGTTTCATAAAACGCTAAGCGCATGCGGCGACCACAATTATGTAGAGTGAACATCACCGTGAAGTTTCGCGGGAACAAACCGGGGGGGGGGGGGGGGGGGGGGGGGGGTGTTTTTAAAGGAGATTTCGTTCACGAGATCCCAGTGTTTTCGTGCATCACACGTGAGCCTGTGAAGAAGCGCTTTGCATTCCAGCGTAATTATGTGGCGTAAGAATTTTCCCGAAGAGCTACAGCCTGGGTGGTGTAGAGAAAGGGCGACAGGGAAATGGTCTGATTAAGACTTTTCTAATTAGCTCAAACGTGCATCGCGCTAAAAGCTCAACACGCGTGCCCGATTGTCGTCGTTTTTTTTTTGTTCGTGCTATGGCTTTGTTTACCTCACAGTCAACTCTGCTTACTGGGAATGAGTTGATTACTCGTTATTTTAGGGAAACATTTTTGCACACACACGACCGAATGCTGGTGCTGTGGAAATGTTCTGCAAGGTAGTTGCAGTTCTGCAGGGGCATAGCAAAGTGGGGGTGGGGGTTTGCCCCGAAATTTTGCAACTTTGTATGTGTATCACGCACACATACAAACACACGCGCGAACATACATAAACTATGGTTGAACCCCCCCCCCCCCCCCGAAAAACATTTCTGGCTACGCCCTGCAGTTCTGTGCCAGTAATGATGAATTCTTTGATAAATAGAGACTGAGTGCAAAAACCATTTTGGTGCGGGACCAATACATTCGACTGAGAAGAAAAAGAAGAAGAGAGCTTTATTCTTCGAATCATCTTAGGCGAATGCATAGGGGACCGTGACACATCTTACTATTATTCTTTTTTAGATGTAGTGTATTGCGTGAACAACAGTATTTCATAGTGCGTACAGACGCAAGCGAGAGAAAAGTACCATTTTCCTTTGACTGAAACCACGACACAAACCCATCTCCACCTAGCGAGCGGCGACTCGAAAAGAAATACAAGGAAGACATCATTTCTCGCGTTGTATGTTTTAAAGGAGACGGTGGCTGGCATTAAATATCAAACAGAAGTGATAGCGCACTTGATATTTTCTCGGGAAAACGAAAGCTGAGGAAATGTCTCCGGCGATTCGTCAAACAGACCACATCCTGTTCTTCCAGTTGCTTTCTCGCTCGCAGCACACTGTAGCTACTCAGACGGAGCTAGAGACTACAAAACGATGCAAAAACCAATCATATGAGAAAAAGAAACCTTTTTTTTCGCGAGACGAGGCCACCCTGAATGTTCCAATTTCTTCGTCATAATGCTTTCAAAGTGAAGTTTCGATGAAACTGACATTGAGCCGGCCATATGGCACCGCTGTGCGCGTGAAAACTTTGGTGACTATTTAGTTTCGTTCCTTAGCTATCACTGCAACACCCTTAAGCTATGTCGCCACGCTTTAAGATGGCGTTCTTAAAAAAAAAAAGAATTTATTTCTGGCATGCAAGAATATACAGACCCTCAGAATTGCCGTGGAACAAGAATTACGTTTCTACGCGGATCTATTAAAAATGTATGCTCTTTTTCGTAACTGTCCTCACACCCGCAATGACACGTCTGAAATATTTATTTCTTGTTTTTCTCAAAACCTGAATTTCAGTTTTTTGGGCGCGAAAGCTCGTGGCTTTTGAACAAATTAATATTTCTCAATAAAACTTTCGATGCTTCTCCCTTAAAAATTAACCTGTCCAAATAACCGAGGTAATTGAAAGCGATGAATAACGATGCAAAAACAAATTAGGTGCGCATTCATAAACTCCAGGTGCTAAAAATTTCAGGAGCAGTCCACTACAGCGTCCCTCATAATCATATCGTGGTTATGGGACCTAAAAACCCACATTATTATTATTATTATTATTATTATTATTATATTATTATTATTATTATTATTATTATTTTATTATTATTATTATATTATTATTATATTATTATGGAGCTGCATCTGAATTTGAGCCCTCTGTGTATCTTCAGTGGTGACCTGTCTCGCAATTCTGAGCATTTAACGATCAGTTGTAGAAAAGACATAGGTGAAGTTTGTGTTTACACCTCTTTCCTTCGTTACTTTTTTTTTAAGAGTGACGAACTTTTTCCAACGTGGTTCCCGTTGTTCGTCTCTCCTTCCGCTACCTGTGCGGCAACTCTCGAGCTGCGCACGCCATAGAAGTAAAAAAATATATTAAAAAAACTGAAATGTACCGTTAACCGAATTACATTGACCACGAGAAGTTTCCGGCGAGTGTTCGTGACGTGACCGTAATTCGCGATCGGATGAGCTTCGTTTTCAGTTTCACTGAGACCACTGTAAACGATGCCATGAATCTCACAACGCCGCCTTCCTTTCTCGATCTAACCAAAACAAAAAAAAAACAAAAAAGACAGGGATGGGTTCAGTTTTAGGGCCGTTTATCCAGGATCAGTTTTCGAGTGGTCGCCCTATTTTTTTAGCGAAGAATACGTGACGGGCAGCCAAGATTCGAAAGCAGAAAAAAGGGAAACGTCTCTGCCTTCAAATTTTGATCTTGTGTCACATACACTTCGTAAACCATGCTCAAACTCGCCCAATACAGCAATGCACTAAACTTCCCTCCTTCCTCCGTTTGCAGGTCGTATAGCCTTTTTAGATCCTGGGGGTCAAGATTCTTTGAGGTCACAATGGACTTTTTCGAAATAGGACAACAAAAAAGAAATAGAAATACTCGTGACTCGCAAGCCTTCTTCGTTGTGAAAAAATAAAATGATTTCCTCTGATGAGCAAGGGTTGAAATCTGAATTGATTGTTGTGTGCTTTTAGGTGAGCAAGAGGGAACGGTATACGTCATGCTTAGGTCACTAGATAACCTGACTTAGTAATATCCAAAGTATAATGTACGATACTTCAAGTTTGATCATTCGAAATGTTCATGAAGGCGAAGCCTTAGATGCAAATCAAATGCGAAAAGTGACCGTCGCCGGCGTCAACACGACAACGATGCAACAGTCATGTTATCAGAGATTACGGTCTGATTTCGTCATAATGTGACGTCATCATGACTTCACAGGCTGGCGAAATTGTTGACGTTACTTAACATCACGTCACCATCATCACACAACATCGTCGTCTGGTCAACATGCTTCGATCCCGGAGGCAGTGTTACAAAACCACGTCAGGTGCGAAAAGCTGCGTTGTCACTGATCCCGGAGGCAGTGCAAAGTTAGGTGCAGAAAGCGTCCGTGAGGGGAGAGAGAATCAATGCACTCGACTGAGAAGAAGAAGAAGAAGAACCAAAAGAGGATGACTTTGGCCTTCAAGTTGTACTAGGCGACTGCCTAAGGGACCTTGAGAGTTTTGTAAGTGTTAGAAACATAACGCAAAGCCCATAGTTGCGTTCTAGATATAAATATTTACGCTACAGCTCTCGGTAGTTGAAGAAGAGATTACTGATTACTTAGATACCGCATTATTACTGTTTGTATTTGGTTAATGATAAACAGTTTCTTTTAACCGTATACCCGCAACAGTCAGAACTAAAGGAAGGTTATTTTGCCATACTTTTCCTGTATTCCTTCATCTCATCGCGCATCACAGAAAAAACACTATGGAAGCTAATGAGGGCACGTGAAGCTTATTAAAAAGAATTAAGGTGACTCACGTTCCACTTAGGTGTCTTTAATGGCGCTAACACCTAGCACTTGGTGAACTTTTGGTCCACTGTGGTAGACTTTCGAGTGAAGGAATGCTATTCTCTAGTGGGTGTGCGCCATCTTGATAGCATACACCCACAAAAAATATTGTGCTATTTCAATGAGCTTATTCAAATAACTTAATCACACTCGACCAGTTGAGCCGCGTGTCCCTCTGCGTTTATGCGCAATCAACTGCGGCTGCGCGGCGTTGCGCTGCCGAAGCTGATCCCGAGGCCATGTACAGAGAAGGGCGTGGTTGATATCTGCTCCGCCAGGCAACGCAACAATCTCAGCGGTTTACACACAAACAAAAAAAAGACAGTTTGCTCTTCAGTGAACTCTTCAATTATTTTTATTAATTATATTTTGTTTTTAAGCTAAACTTATTCTTTGATAAGCTATGTATCCAAGAACACTTATATAATGATTTTCTCTCATATGATTTTTGTTCTTTTTTAATTGGGATTTCATCCCATTCAAGCCAACGCTAAACTTCTGGTTGGCTAGGTACGAATTGGGATGTGCTTCTTGAAAAACATGTCGCAGATTCTAACGCCATAAAACGCCAGTAGCATTAACCCTATAATATCCTAGTGCATGCGAAAGCCTATATTACTAATCATTATCCATGGCGTCGAGGACATTGATATTGTTCGTGATGAAGACACGCAATGCTTCTTCCTAACGTTTTTTTCACCCATGCCGGAATCAGACCGTCATCCAAGTGCTTAGCAGCGCAACACTTCTATTGCAGCAGGCAACAACGACTGTCACGCGTGTGACATGTGACTTCGTTAGGACTTTAGATTTTCATATCATAAATGGTTGACCGCTGAGAAGCCCACAATCGAGAGCCTCAGCTACTAGGGGCTTTTTAGCTCGTACGTATACTTCTTTACGTTACCGTGTTGCCAGTTACCGGTAACATGGTAGGGTTAAAAAGTATACAGATAATAAAAGCCCCCATTGAAAAATCCACAACGATGAGAAAAATTGTGGGAGGGGCGAAGCATTCAGGGAAGGGTGGTTCAGCTCAATTAACGTGAAACCTGTGAAAGGGCGAAGCATGCAGTGTGAGCCGGTGTTTCCCGCAGGAAATCACTGCTAACGGCCAATGAGAGACGGAAGAAAGATCAGACACAGAGACCCGCAGTCCGATTTTAGTTAACGTGCCCGCTGCGAACCTTTATTGTTCAACCACGCACAAGAGAAATCTCCAACCGGCACTATTTTGCAGGTCAACATCCAGTGCCTATATATACGAGGTGGCCGGTGAACGGTTGCAGCGCGAGCAGTCGGTTTGTTGTTTTTTTTTTCAATAAAAAAATCGCTAGCAGACGCTTGCCTGCGTCGGCGTAGTCTCTCGCGGGCAAGGGCGCGTTCTCGTTCCTTGCGAGCTGGTAGTTCAGCGTTCATCGCAGAAAGAGTGTTTCCATAGTCAACGCGCGCCGTTCGCTCTCTCTCGCCAGAGGGCGAGCGCTGAGGCGGTGGCGCCTTCTCTCGTGCTCAAGCAAATGGACAGGACGCGACGATGCATACCGTGACAGCAGACGACGATGCCCGCCGACACGCCGAGACCCTAAAGTGCTTCGCCCCTAAAACGGCGCATACTAATACGCACGTGACAGGCGCACCTTTGAGGGCCCGTTTGGGTACACGCGCATTCTGTACACTCCTTTTTTTTTGCGACATAGACTTGCCCTTCTGTACACTCCGCCACCAAAATCTGTGGCTCATCGAAGCTTTGCCTAAAGAGAGGGGAACGATCCAGAATATATGTATTCTGCTACGAGAGAACTCTCGCCAGCTGTGTTTGGAACAAAAGGCAACAATTGAGAGAAAAAAATTTTGAGTACATGTACTGTACTGTGGGGAACAGTATGCCGTCCCGGTATTCATTCACACGCCTAACTACAGACTGCTCCTGCCTCCACATGTTGTGTGTTAGAAAGAAGTATTATCACAAACGGCTAACATCACAAAGAAATTAACATAACATTTGCTCAATAGCCACACGTTCACGAGAAAGACCAAACAGAATTCACTGTAGCCGTGGCCGAGTTCATAGTGTCAAATGGCGCCAATTATCCTACACAAACAGAACGTGCATACAGTGTGTGAAGACCTCATGCGTTCCTCAGGTTGTGTGTTCTGATTTTAGCTTTCTGTTTCTCAAAATTTGAAGTACCAACACATTGCTAATGCGGAGAAAATACACCTATCTTACCGATATGCATTTAATCTGTATTAATAATCAATAAAAAAAATCCGGCAAGTTTGCACTAAGTCGCGCAAAAGCTTAGCACAGCGAAGCACGGGCAAGTCGCCGCTCGCTGGACGAACCTATTAGATGCGAAGTATCTTATGGCGGAGTTCAATCCGGTGGTGGTGTGTGCGGCGTGACCACACTTACTGCGCATGCGCATACCCTCACCACTTTCCCTCTCCACTCCCCCTCTCCACTTTCCCTCTTCCCTCCCCCTCTCCCCTACCCTCTCCACTCTTCCTCTGAAACGCGGGCTATAGACATGCCGAAATTCTCTCCTGTGCAACGCCGCGATGAGCACCAGCGCTTGCGCGTCCCCTCCCCCTCTCCTCCCTCCTACGCTGCCCCCCTCTCGCACGCCTGCCGACTGCGCTCCCCGCTCGTTCTGTGAGAATTAACGGCCACGCTAGGGGAAGACAAGACGCGCGTAGCGTTCCTCTTCGCTTTCCACGACGCGAGGTCGGTAGCATGCCCAAAGAACGCCAACGGAACGCGATCGTGCAAGTGCTCCGGCTTCGCATCGCCTCATGGTCCCCTTTAGCGGGAAATGGTGTAATTTTTCTCTATACTTATCTAGAGCTGGGCGGCCGTCTCTCTCACAAGAACTTTATTGGAGTCCTGGAGAACTGACATCTAGGGAGCCGGAGTCCCCCTCACCCCCCAGATCAAGTCGGTGGCCCGCCAACGATGGGACCGGAAGTCGAAGGTCTGCTGTGATGTCATGGGCCATCTGGACCATAGAGTTTCCTACAATACTTACTGAGGGAACTTCTTTAGGCTCACCGATTAAAATCTGGTCACGAAGTTCACAACGATCCATTCTTTTATCCGAAAGAAAACCAAACATAGCAATAACAACGCCACAAGTGCGTTCGAAGCCCACAAGCACGAAGTCTAGGCAAATCCGTGTACTACCCATCATTCCCATCGTGGCTGAACGATCGCAGCGCCAGAGTTCCCTCTAGTCATTTTAGGAAATTCTATGCTCTGGACGGCCCGGATTTGAGTGTGAAGACTGCTGCTCTTAAGAGATTCCTCCCATTGCTCCTCCGTTCTTCTTATTTTCTCTTTCTTCCTCGTTTCGTTGTTTTTCTCTCATCTCTGTTTTTTCTGTCTTTGTTTATTTCTATTTCTTTCTTTCTCTCTCTCTTTATTGCTTTTTTTCTCTTCTCTTTGTATCTTTATTTCTCTTTTTTATGTATTTTTTAACACAATAGTGATTTATGCCGGGGTCCACCAAGACATCATGACGTATTTCCCTCACGGAAGTACGTCGCAAAATGAACGCCATCAGATGGCAAAGAAAAAATCTATAAGACAAAGTTCCGTTGACGGGTCGAACCCATCACCTCTCGGTCCGCCGTAATGGCTGGCGGGCGCTTAGCCCACTGAGCTATCGCCAAAAACGACACGGAGGCTACATGAACGCGCCTTTTATATTTCACACTTTCCTCTCACAGTGCTCTTGGATTGATGGATGGATGCTATGAGCGTCCCCTTTATAACGGGGCGGTGACATCTGCACCACCAGGCTTGAAAAAAAAAATTAAGAAAGCGCCGTTGCCACGAACGTCGCATTCGGCGCGTTTCCGATTCAAGTTTAATTTCGTCAACGCTTTAACACACCGTGTGGTGGCAGCTTTAACCCAAGCCTCGCTCATAGCATCCATCCATATCGAGCAATAGCTCTCCGACGCTCGCCTGGCTGTCGCACCGCGTTCCTCACTCGCCCTGTGAGAAGTAACGGCCAGGCTAGAGGAAGACACGACGCGCGTAGCGTCTCTCTTCGCATTTCACGACGCTTTGAAGACTGCATATCGAGTATCAGTGATTATATGCTTGTTGATGCCATCCTTGCGCGGGATTCACCATATGAAGTGTCCCGTGTATGTTAAGAACTTCAGCTGCCGAAAGGGTTAAATCATGATCACGGGCGTTAGTCGTCGTTACGGAGATGTGACAATAGGCGTCAACGTGAGTGAGATGCGTCCACATCAAGCGGTGCTATATCTGCCAAACAACATAGACATTGTAGAAGCTCTCATATACCAATGCACTATAAACAATAAACTACTTGCGTGACGACACGTTTCACTTTCGTGTTATACGATTCCTATGACCGAGGTATCAGCCATCAATTTTTTCTCCCTCTATTTCTTTCTTTCTCTTTCTTTGATTCGCTCTCTTTCCTCTTTCTTACTCCATGCATTTCTTTCGCTCCTTCTCATTCTTTATTGCTATGTTTTACTCTCTCTCCTCTCCTTTCCCTCCTTCTCACCCTTACTTCCCTTATCTATCCCCTTGTTATACGATACTATACAAGGCTATGCTAGTTCTCTCAGCGTGCCTGGATAGCTGAGGGTTAGGACGCTCGCCTTCGGATCGGACGCGGGTTCGAATGCCGTCGCCTCATGAGGAATTTTTTTTCGCCAAGATTTTCTATTTCTTTATATCTTTCTTTTTGTCTCTCTGCATCTTTCTATCTTTCCTTCTTCTTTCTTTCTTTCTCTCTCTCTGTTCTCCTTCTCCTTCACCCAGGATTATTACAGGCCACACCGTGAAATCGGCGCACGTGTTTTGGAGGCAAAGCAGAAGATGACTGAGAGGAAGAAGAGGATGAAGAAAGCGCGTGCTGATTCATGATGATGATAGCTTCCGTTCGCACTACCCGGCGCAACGAAAAACTTTAAGAGCTCCGCTCCTACGAGAAAGAAATAAAGAAAGAAGTAGTTGGTCAGGCAAGCAGACGCAAAGGTCGCTTGCCCCCATTCCCCCATTTTCCCGATAAGGAGGGAACTCCCGATGTTTTCCTCCTGCAGATATTTCACCAAGCACTGCACATGCGCAGTTTTTCTGTGGCGTCTTACCTTACTATGACGCATCGCGCCATTTGTGAGTGCCTTCGAGCAAGGTGCGCTCAGAAGGAGCGGTGCCCGCAACGGTAAGATAGTCTCGCGCTTAACGCGCAGCTCGTGTGCAAAGATTCGTGCTGGTGCAGGGTAGGTAGGCGTTGTTGAGAGTACCGAGCTGCACGTGCTCCCATGCACTAAGCGGGCTCGAAAGTGCACTACATGCATCGTGTCCGAACACCTATGACTTCAGACCCTAGACCGTTTAGAATAGGGTTCGTATCGTTAGCGTTGCTTGGTATGGACGTGATTTTCGTAATATAACGTGGGTAACCGACAGGTTAGCGTACGATGCATGCACAGTGGCGACAATAGCGAGTTTTGTAATTGGGGACCCAAGACACTGGGTCCCCAAGCTGCGTAATGTAGGCTGCTCTTGTGTTCAGAGGAGATCTGAGCTTGAGAGTTATGTGAAACGCACGGGGCGCCACAAGTGGCGACATTAAAATTAGGTGAGACGTGGGACATACAGCGTCGTCTCGCTGACGACCTCAGATGCCTTGGAGACCCACGCTAGTTTTCGATTTTTTGGGCCTTGGGACAACGCGGGCGCAAGAACCCAATAGTTGCTTGGATGTGCACATGCACCCTGGCGGCTCGCAAATTTCTTTTCTTCCCAAGCTCCTTGGTACCCAATTCGATAACTTCCTAATTGCTAACGCAAAGCTCTGCGTACGCCATTCATAATACTGCGTATTCTGTCGGGCAGCCTTAAGTTTGCATACCAAGCGCGTTGTGTCAAGCACCGAAAGAAAAAAATAAAACCAATTGTAAAGAGACCTTATCAAGCGTTCAGTTCGGCCAGCTAGTCAATATGTCATAATTTTTTGGTGTTTAATGCAGAAAATGAAAGCAGAATAGCAAAGGAGCCAACGCTGTCAGCCCGGTGGCTCTTTAATAACTGAACGAAACATAGTGATGATAGCGCGATTGCGGTCTATTAAAAAAATGAAAGCGGGGAATTTTCGCAAAAATCGTAGTATGTCCTTTGGAACGAAACCACTGCTACGCTAGGCCTACCAGATTGACGTTATATAGGTCACCCTGTGCAAATATTTCACATAAGCACTGTATGCAGTCTCAATCACACTTGTCTGGAGCGCTCGAGCAGCTAGCTGTAGACGCTAGCCATGCGCAGCTGCTACCTCACGTTAGCGACAAGCTTTCTTTCATGCTCGAATTATGGTACAAGGACTAGCATGCGGGACGGCTGCGTCTGGAACATGACGGTCTTGTTCTCTGCTTATTTTTGCGAAAACCGGCAGCTGAAGCGGCTGACTGGCCGCTCTAGACAAGTGTGATTCAGACTGTGCTAAATGCGCGCTAGACTATCTCGGCTGCCCTTGTCGTGCAGCTTCATCTACAAGTCACATCGCCGATTTACGTTACATATTTCTGGAAACAATAGATCGGATTCTTACCGAGCATCAAATTGGTAGCCACAAAAACGGAACAGTTTCATCACACTTCGAATAATTCGCCTTATCTCTATTAATTTCTTTGAACCTTTCTCGAGGAAGTTCAAAAAAAAAAAAAAAAGCCCCATCCCCTGCACTCTACAATTGGCATAGGGGAAATCATTTCAAACTGCTTGTCGTGGGTGCAGACTTTCCAAGCTTACCTTCGGAGATTTTTGTTTAATGTCTTATTGGCCTTTCCACTAAATGTTCTTGGGTTCTACACCATTTCTTTTATATTACAATTGGCTCTACAAAGGTGAACACACTTGTCTAGAACTCCGGAACGACGTGCTGCAGACTGCATTGATGACGTTTGCCGATTACACGCTCAGGATGAATACTCAAGCGTGGGCTATCAAACTGCATGTTAACGGTATACGCGGCACCGGTGCATAGGGAACGTGACGGACAGCGCTGTTCCAGCATTATAGACAAGTGCGTTGACCTCTGCACGCCTGATATGCCTTAACGGTAGCACAGGCCTGCCCCCTTTTCTGTTTTTTTTTTGCGTCACTGGGGAACTAAACCTAACCATATTATCCAGGCTCCTTACCGTGATATAGCAAAAGCTGCCTCCGGATTCTGTGTGCCAGTCGTTCCAGTACTGGCCGGCGTTACGGTGCCGCGTGCGTAGTCCGATCAAAGCTTTTGCTACGGCGAAGGGAACTCCGTCGCTTGTTTTGCCCCGCACGATCCGACACACCCAGTCAATCTGTCCCACCATTATCTGACAACCTCGAGTGCATCACGCGAAGCTACACGTATACAGTACTCATGGATTGCAATGCGACATAGGGAGCGCGTGGCCTCTGTTAGAAGGAGCGCCGCCCGTGGATGCCGGTGGAAGCGAGCTGTTGCATTGTGGTATAGCGCGAGGGTGAGACTGTTCTACAAGTGATTACTGCTACCGGTCACTAATGAGCAGTTCTCTTGTTCACCGTAGCACCAGCGGTGCGCTAAAATCTTGGCGCGTTTTATATGATGACCGAAGTGACTCGGCTATGTGCACCGTCGTATGCGGCGCGCCGCTGGCGCTGCGGTGAACCACAGAACAGCTCACTGTCAACCGGTAGCATCGGGGGGCAAGAACGCTCTCGCCCTGCGCTGTAGATGATGGGCGCCGCCTCCTTGGGCTGTTAAACGAATATTCTCTTTTGCATATCGCGACGTGAATGGATAAGGTAAGGAAGTGTCTTATGCACCAACCAGCCGTTCTCATGCGTATACATCCACCGTAGCAGGGTTCATTTTACATTCATTAACAGTCCAACATGGCAGAAACCCCTCCGCAAAACAGTCTATACCGCAATGCAACACCTTGCGTCTACCGGCGCCCACAGGCGGTGCTTTTTGTACCAGCGACCACGCGCTGCCGTTGTCGCGTTTCGATCCATGAGTATGGTACAATGACGTCACTTTGCGAATTTTTAAACCTGAGCTATCCTGCAGCTATCACGCTATCTACAATGAACACAGCAGCACTGCCACGATGGCTAGCGCTGATCTTACACTGTTCTTACGCCATACCAGTTTTGGTATATATCGGATTAACGAAACGGCCATGAGAGCACAAAGTCGTAGGCGGATAGATAGATAGATAGATAGATAGATAGATAGATAGATAGATAGATAGATAGATAGATAGATAGATAGATAGATAGATAGATAGATAGATAGATAGATAGATAGATAGATAGATAGATAGATAGATAGATAGATAGATAGGCAGGCAGGCAGGCAGGCAGGCAGGCAGGGAGGCACAATGTCGCCGAAGTTCGCGAAAAAAAAACCAACATCAAGGGCAAACTTGTCAAAAGATATGACAGGTACAAAATAACAAAAATGGAATAATTACGGAATATGAAAAAAGGCATATGCTTAGATTTAGTTACCGCCGGGGTGGCACGGTGGTTACCTTGCTTTCATATTGACTCGAAAGTCCCGGCCGCGGCTGTCACATCTCGAAGGAGGTAACACGTTAGAGGCCCGTGTACTTAGATTGAGGTAAACGTTAAATAACACCAGATGGTTGACATTTCTACAGTCCTCCACTGCAGCGTTCCTCATAACCATAGTTGTGCGTACAGATTGCCTCTCAGCGCTTTCAATCCATGCCGAACACCTGAGCTTTGGGACAGAGCCCTAGACAGCTCCACCCTCGCAAACCAGCGACAACTGGCCACTGTGTTAAACTCATTCCGACCGACCGACCGACCGACCGACCGACCGACCGACCGACACCGACGACTGACTGACTAACTAACTAACTAACTAACTAACTAACTAACTAACTAACTAACCGATTGACCGACCATCCGATTCTATAATTGGCGACTTGTTTGACCCAAACTTTGTAGACATTGTTCTTTCCGTGAGCATCCTGCAGGCATATATTGTCCTTAAGCTACTAAGATATCACCCGGCCAGCGAGTGAGCGGTCAAGAACCGCAATATTCATGGTCGGTAGGTGGCAGGTTCGAATCCAGCTGCGTGATGTTGCAACGGGTTGACGTTACAGTCATCCACTGCACATGCGAGCTGATCGAAATAAGCCTGCCACTGGGTGGACTGTGGTCGTATGGCCCTGGTTTGATACTGTAGATCGACGCATCTTTGTCCAAGACCGGATGTGAGCGATCCCGGTCGGGGTCACGACTCGCCCGTGTAGCTAGCCCTTGCAGGCGAGGAGGAATGGTTGCAGAAGAGGGGGGGGGGGGGATGATCGTCTGAGGGCGAGTGGCCCCAGTCCACTTACTCAACATTTTTAGGGGCGAAGCCCTTAAGGCGGCACCCGTTCGTCCTCGTCGTGCTCGTAGTAGTGAGTAACAATCTTACCCACTTTGACCTCCAAGGTGGTGCCGGTGGGAGGATTTCTCCTGTGCGTTGTTGAACAATAAAAAATTCGCAGCGTGCGCGTTAACTAAAAGCCGAATTCTTCTGTCTCTGTAGAAGTGTAAGTGTTAGCTAAAGCCGACTTCTTCTGCCTCTCATTCCCTTAGAGCATTGTTTACCTCCAAGGTAGTGCCTGGTGAGATTCCCTGTGCGTGATTAAACAATAAAAATTTGTTCAAACGCCGTTGATTGATGAAATAAACCAACGAAAGACCCAGATGTTTTGTAAAAACAAACGAAAGAACACCAGTGTTTCTAAAGCAAAACGAAAAGACGCCAGCTGCTAACGAAAGACGAAGGGTTTTCTAAGCAATGGTTTTCTAACAATGAAAATTCACAGCGTACATGTAAAATTAAAGTGAGCTGCAAGTCGTCATAACTCATCGAACCTTTAGTATAAACGCGCCGATCTCACGTCGGTGATGATGTACTGGGCAGAATTCACGGAAGATTCGCGGTTTACCGATGAACCTCCGCAGCTTCGCCCACTCATCATCATTCACTCCGTGGATATGCTGTGATTTTTTTTAACCTCCCGATCGTATGGAATCGTGCACAGAAAGCCGGCCGGCGTGCGCTCCTTTCGTCATCTTCTTCGTGTTCTCTTCGCGCCCCACACACGTGCGCCTGCGCGCGCTCTCCCACTGCGCCAATCTGTCCGGAAAACTGGTGGGTATGTGCCAAATACCCACAGGGCGGGTATGTGCCACAAGAATAATGAAGTAGTTGATAAGCGCTTATAATTAGATCCCTATGAAACGCTGTAACCACTGTTGAGTTATGTAACTGAGATGCCGTTTATAATATTCACCTGCTTTATATGGTTAGCCATCCAAGCTTAGTTGTGGAAGCTGTGAGAAAATAATTTACTTACGCCAATGTAAAGTGTTGTAAAAATATCCCGCCACTACATGTCAGATAATAAATGACAGAACGCGCTACAATACAGAAAATGCTGTTTTACAACCTTGGATGCATTGAGTCGTGCTGTCATGGACTTTATTCACAGTCGCAGTGAAGTGCTGTGGCGACACCTATATTCAACATAGGTAATGAATGGTGGTTCGTAACAGATTATCCCTGCATGATAAAAATATTCTGGAGATGACCCCAATCCTGACTTCCCTGTTTGGTAGTGACTCCGCACGTCGGCGTTCGCATGCCTTGGTGGTTCCTCGGGTTACTTTGTGCGTTTCGTCGCACTACCGAAACGGATCTCAGAGGCCGTGTAAAAGGAAGAATGTTGGTGCGATCTACTCCGCCAGGTGCCGTACGATCGCAGCTGCTCACAAGAAAGGGTGTGCTGTTTAATGAACTTATTCGATTATCTTGCGTTCATTAAACTGCAGTTAATTGGCCCTTATGTTAACTACACTTATACTGCGATATCATGCGTTCCTAATATAACTCTTAACTTGAACCAGAACCATAGAATTCAAACGAGTTTGACGCTTTAAAACAGAGTTCCTGAACATTTGGAAAACCGGGAGTGCTCGACCGGAAGCGCTTTAAACGAGTATTGACACTAAATATAAATATTTGTGGCTTGTTGCTCTAAATAAAGACACGGGTGTTGAGAAGCCTGAAGACAGTGCCGTAGTGCTTGGGAGTGCATTGAATATAAATTTAATACCGCTACCTTAAAAAAGCCCTTTCGGTTTCGGTATCGGCGGAGCGGCTTGGCAGTGACGTGTCAACACGAGTCTGCCGTCACGGGAAGACTGCAACTCGCGAAATTCTAGCACTAGCTCTGTCATTTGCTGTCAGTCGCACGTGGTTCACGTAAACACGATGGGTGAATTTTGTCGTCCGGCGACTCCGACAGTGATTTCTGCGATTTAGGCGGCATGCAGGGCGCAGATTTCGCAGACCTAGCGAATTGTGTTCACTTGTCGGGATAATGTCCATTGCGATGGGCGGCTTCCAGATGCCGGATGACGAAAACTTTAAAATCAAAGTAGAATATCTCGTACGTGTTGTCTGGCTCCACTGTGTGGAGAGTGTTGATATGGCATATCATGGAGACGAAAAATGTGCCTTTAGGGTGCCTCGAAATCGTGTCAGTACTCCTGTAAAAGAAAGGAAGTGTCACTCGTTGTTGGTGCCACTAAAAAATTCTTATTAGACCAGCTTTGTCCGACACGCGCGCTTCCACGTATTCATTCTTAACACCATGAAAGCCCAAGCACTCAATGCGATGTCATGCTATCGCCTGCTGTTGACGTGAGGCTGCTGACAACAGAGTGCAGCCAATCAAAAGCGACGAAGACGTCCTCTATGAGAGACTAAACCCCGTTTGCGAATGCAAGATTCCTGTCCGAAATAATCATGTCTGTAGTTAGAATGGTAGCCATATAAGGGAAGTGACAAGTATCCGAATAAAGGTTGCAAATCGATGCCCTGTTCAGCACGCAGAAGCACTTCTTTTCGTGGGTGATCAGGTGGAAATATCTGAAATTAGGTACTCCACTTCCGAGGAGATAGCTATAAGGATTTGAAGGAAACATAAAAGCGGTAAAGGTTACCTGTTCAATTTTACGTTTCCTCTTTTTCTTAATTGGCTATCTAAACAAAATTTATGGTATATTTTGAATAATCTCGGAGGCTTCGGAAAATTACTGCCGTTTTCAGTGCCAGTGAATGGCAGGCGCTTTTTTCCGGGATCTTCTTGACAGATGCTGTCGATTCTTGCTCACAAAGATCTCCCGAGTTTTTTTTTTGTGTGAGTTATGGATGGCGTAGAGCCCTGCCGTAGTAGAGTGCATACTAATATAAATAGTCAAGCACCTTGACTGCGGAACAGATTAAGGGACCGCCATGCCGTCGTCTCATGTCTCGCGCCGGTGTCACGCAGGTCCTACGTTTGATACACGTAAGCCAAGCAGTCTAAAAGTTTGGAACGCTAGTGCTTGCTTTCTCGTGAACGCGTTGCCGAAGGGCTAATTCGTCTCAAGGAGGTTAAAAAAAAATTCTGGAGTGGAAGCTCTCGCAACGCCTTCCCAGCACAAGTGAAGCCAGCTTTTGCCCACCAAAGAGCTCGGAAACATGCTCTTTTCTGGTGGTACCTACTAGAGATCAAAGGGCTTTGATCTGTTAGTATAAACACTACGTTAATTATAAAATAAAATAGTTGTTGCCGACAAAGTAACTCGTCGAGTAGAGTATTGGCGATTGATCTCCAATAAAATTTGCCATGACTTTGAGGCTTACTGATAAAAACTAGTGACACAAAGACACGCTTGGAGCGGTATCTGACCCGTAAAAGTTGCCATGTTAAACTCGTCTGGCGTGCGTGGAAAACGCTCGCTTTCCTTCGCCAAACGCCGATGATTTATCGTGCCCCTACTAAGATGGCGGCCACAGCCGCCATCTTTTGGTGGGCACGGCTTCACTCTTGCGCAATAATCGCCACTCCAGCAAATTTTCTTTAACCTCCTTGATTCGTCTGCAGTGCCAGCGAAGCGACAGTGAAACGCCAGCGTCGGGAGTTACACTCCCCGCTCTAGTAGAATATTAGAACAAGAGTAGAAAGCAGACCATAGAACAGAAGATATAAATCGGAAAACTAATCAGATAACAACAGAACAAAAAAGGCAAGGAAATATCCCACAATCACACGAAAAGACATAAAAGAGCACATAAGTACAAGAAAAGACAGAAAAGGGCGTATAAACACCACATAAACTCAAGGGAAACTGAGGCGAATCAATGCTCGGCAGTTCGCAGAGCTTTCACTTGGAAGGGAACTGGCTTAGATTTTTTTTCTAAACACACAGCTGTTGGCAGCGGTTTCGACCGTTTGTGTAGGTATGTGATAGCAGTTTGAACCTCATCTGTCGGCCTGGCTGGCTTTGTTAGGCTGGTATATCGGTTGATATCGGCAGAAATGCCATGTACGTACGCGAAATGTACATATTCACGCCTTTTTTGTGCTTTTCTGTTTTAAAATGTGCATATGTATCCCCGGTTCTTGGAGCCAAATTATTTGAAAATGTGCATGTTAAACATCAGTTGCACGTGTTGCCCCCACGTCATTCCATGTGTCGATTTATGTCCACGTGACTGAAGTCTCGTGGTTTTCGTGAACGCATCTCTGGCAAGAAAATGTTATCTTGAATTGTTATTAACGTTAATCGTGTACGATCAATAATTTTTTAAGCACTCATAGTTCTATTTCAAATAACCCTATGCACCAAGGCGGCTTCCCGCTCTCTCACAGTAGAGAACTTAGCACTTCTCCCTCTAAGGATATGAAGTATCGCAGAGACCTACTAGAAGCTTCGAAATTAGCATATTTTCATCGCGCCTATATCTCTCTCACGTATCAGCGGAAAAGTGACGACTTTCAAATGTCAGCCAGCCTGTCGCCCGACAACCGTTTCGTTGCATTAAAAGAGACGTTCCGTGAAGTGCTTTCGAGAACGCTCAGTCTCTGGCGCATTCACTATGCGACTTCATCGGGATGAATAACCGTAGCAAAAGAAACAGAAGCGACGCGGGGCTCTGTGCTTTCTTAGGCGATTCCCCAGCGTGGGTGTGTGCCACGGAAACAAAGATGTACTCTACTCTACTACTCCGGTAAGTTAGCATAAAATCACTACAGCGCGTGCCTCCACCTAGGAACAACGTAGTGTACGCCATGATGCACAGTCAACTTCGTCTCGTAGAACGAGTTGATTAGCACATTTTTTTGATTACCAGATGAATATCAGTGCGATATGCGCTTTTGCTTTTTTCACGAAAAGACGCTTCGCATCAAGGAATTCGATTCGTTTTGGCGCGTCTCGGTGGAGTGGGCGGTGAAGGAAGTTAAGAAAATGTGGCAAAGTTCTTGCTCGACAGGAAACGAGTCAATATGCCCGTTGCGGGACGCCGGTAGTTGTTTTTGACCGAGAGGGCGCACTGCTTCTTCTTGTGTACATCCGCCTGCGTCAGGTGTAAGGCGACAATGGAAACGACAAAACGATCAGGAGTTTCTGCTTCAGTGGCACGAGCACCAAGTGACACTCTTGTTCCTTCTTCAAGCGCTTCCGGTTGAGCAACTTACTTCCTGTTTTCCATACGCAGAAATATTTTCTGAATATGTGGAAAATATGTGGGCGGAGCTGCCATTTTAACTGAGGAGCAGCTTAAAGTACCGCCCTATCGTCGTCTCAGGTCTCGTGTTGTTTTCACGCTGCTTCTTGACTCGTGTGGGCACCACGCTATTCCCACGTCTGATTAACATAAGCCGAGCAGGCGGCACATTTGGAGCGCCAGTGCTTGCTTGCCCGTGAAAGCCAGCATCGCCGGAGTGCTAATTCGGTCCGAGCAAGCGAAGCAAGAGCGAAACGCCAGAGTCGAGAGTTAGCGGCACCGCGCTCGGCGCAGAAAGCTGTAGAAAAAGAGTAGAAGGGAGGTCATAGAACATGAAATAGACACTCGCAAGACAAATCCGATAATCACAAGAAAAGAACAGAAAAAGATATAAACATCACATAATCCTACGATAAGTATCACATAATCATACTAAAAGAACAGAAAAAAGCAGAAAAGAGAACCCACGCGTTCCCTGTAAAAAATTGCCTCATGTCCCGCTAAAGGGAACCATGAGGCGATGCGAAACCGGAGCACTTGCACGATCGCGTTCTGTTGGTGTTCGTTGGGTATGCTACCGACCTCACGTCGTGGAACGCGAAGAGGAACGCTACGCGCGTCGTGTCTTCCCTCTGGCCTGGCCGTTAATTCTCACAGGGCGAGCGGGGAACGCGGTCGTCAGGCGCGCGAGGGGGGGAGAGTAGGAGAGGAGAGAGAGGGGTAGGGGACGCGCATGTGCTGGCTCTCACGCGGCGTTGCGCAGGAGAGGGGGAGGAGTGAAGGGAGCGGAGAAGGTGAGAGGGGGAGTGGAGAGGAGGTGTGTGGAGAGGGCTAGCGCATGCGCAGTAAGGGTGGTCGCGCCGCACACCGTTCGAGCTCCGCCGCATAGATACTTCGCATTCCGAAATTAGATTTCAGCTGCTTTGCACTTCACACGAGGGCTTCGAATGACGTCCAAACGGCCCTTCCTTCTTCCCCGCGTGTGCTTCCTGCTTTCATATATAAAGGGTACCCGTCTAGCAACTCATTTAGTTCACTCTCAGACTGTCCTGAGTAGAACCCACACCAGAAGAACAGCGTGAATACAACGATCGAGGAAAATAACAAATTCGTCTTGCTGAAAATGGTCGCGGAACCAATCACGGTCTACACAGCGACCACAAAGCGATCATCACTACCACTACTCTGATGTAAAATTAAAACATACCCCCCCCCCCCCAATCAGCATGTGTTGTATTCGATACAGCGTCGCTGGACATCACGTTCGCAGGTTGGATGGCGGCCAATTTCTTTCTCAGGTTGTAACCGAGTGCGGACAGCGCGTGCGCGTGACGGAGTACTTCCTCTTCTCAGAGTGTAGCGTACTGGGGTTTCAGCGTTGAACGTAGAGGCCCGCCTACCGGTAGCCGTCATTATGGCAGCAGGAATATGAAGGCATGGCCTGACGGCTGGCAACATTCTGCTCCGCGCCAAATTTTTAATAGATTAAAGAATATCATGTTATGACGAAGTCAGTTGCTGTGCCACTTGTCGATTTTGAGATTTGTGAATCCTCGCCGCAAGAATTTAACAGAACCTTGAGGGGTAGTTGGGATAACACTGAACGTTACCGGCGATGGCAACAGTTGCCTGCCGTCAAGATGCTTGGCTCCAAAGACGGTGGACCTGTGGAGGATCAGTCTTGCTAGGAGTAGCGATCTCCATTAACAAAATCGGCAACCGGGAGGCATCCCTGCTTTCCCATAGTAGAGTGCTTATACTGCTCTAAAGCGTTCACAATTTGTTCTGAACATCCGGGAGGCCTTACTGCTTTGTCGTAGTACACTAAAGTGGTACTATAGGTCGTTCACCTTTCGTCTAGACGGCCCTTAAAGGGGCCCTGCAACACTTTTTCAGCATGGTCAGAAAACGCTGCCGATTGATAGTCGAGACTCCTGAGAACGTGCGAGCCAACATCATAGCGCGGTATGCGGCCTGAAATTTACAGTTAATTCTCAAGGTCAGCTAGAAATCGCTCCCTCTTCTCTCTACAAATGATGTCATATACCCAAATTACTGCGCCATATACGCAAAGTCCACGGCCCATTGGCTTGTTTGAGCATCGCGAGATGCATAGTTACTGTGGCCACCGCGGTATGTCGCCACGTGCCCGGAACCGCGCTCGCGATATCACTCAAAGTAAGCCGCGTGTTCGAAGAAAAAAAAAAAGAAAAGAAATTGCTCAAGGTCATGACGCGCGCTGACCAATGGGCGCATTATCTTGCGCCCTTCGTCCGTAGCTTCCATGCGTAGCTTTCGGCGGGCTCGCTAGTAAGAAAGGAGAGAGAAAGCGCTTGAAGCGTGCGTCAAATCCCTGTAACTCCGCTCGTACATGACAGATTCTAAAAAAAATTGCGACAGTCGATTTGTGAGGCATAAAGTTCTTTTATTGAAGCCATTCGACGATTACTTGGAAAAGTGTGGAAGGGTCCCTTTAATAAGCTCGAGTCGTACAAACTAGCCCCCATAGCAGCCTTACTAGAACTGCAGTGAA
Source organism: Rhipicephalus sanguineus (assembly GCF_013339695.2). Classification (NCBI taxonomy): domain Eukaryota; kingdom Metazoa; phylum Arthropoda; class Arachnida; order Ixodida; family Ixodidae; genus Rhipicephalus; species Rhipicephalus sanguineus. The sequence goes on along the minus strand of NC_051182.1, from coordinate 139,664,343 downwards.
GCCTTGGAGAACTCCGCGAGACCTTGACGATTGAATAAGACCCCGCTGGCCAGGGCTTAGTGGTCGAGGCTTCGCGCGGAATCATAAGCATCGTCCACTGACCATATGACGAACTTTACGTGGCGTTGTTGTTGTAAAAAATTTTATTAGATTTTGTAAACCAATGGGTGGGGTCCAGGCGTTCAGTTAACGCATGGCCTCCACGATTAGCTCCGGCGGGGCGATGATGCCGGAGTCAATCGCGGAGCCAAAGCTTACCAGCTCCATGTTTCTGATATCAGCCGCTAGGGGTATCAACAAAATGAGACACGCTCTTCCCATCTTCACTCTAGTGGGAAGCAGCATTGTAAAGTAGAAGTGTTTGCTTGAACTTTCTCTTGTCGCTTTCGCTGTTGCTGTCACCGCCTTCACTGCCTGACGCTGCTCTTTCCAGTTCCCCCTAGGAGGAAGCAGAGGAAGAAGAGGAGGGGCAGCTGTAGAAGTAGGAGCAGTGCACTGCTGCTTAGCCGTTGTTGTTGTAGCCGATATGAAACATCGCAGAATGTCATGCTTATCAATAACATAAATGAATACTTATTAATACACTCAAACAATAATCATTCCTAAAAGTTAAGGCAATTCTAAATAACGATCAGTCACAGAAGGGAAAGAAACTTGGTATACTTTAGTAGTAAATAAAGTATTTCGAAAAAATTTGTTGCATCTTTCACGAATGCCCTTGCAGAGAATTGATTTATTTTCGACCGAGATATTCCGGGGACACCAGTAACCACTATCAATGCAAGGATATCGCCAAATCTAGGCAAAACCACGTGCATCTGTTAACAAAACAGAAGACAAAAAATAATAATGGCGCTCGTTTCGTGAGGGTTTCCACCCACAATCCACCTCGCTTCCGCCCCGCCTACGTTTCCAGAGAGCTCGTACCATACCCGTGGAAACGCTACGTAGCACCCGAAGCGAGCAAAGACGCATTCATGCGCACGCCGCGATGTCCCGCGAACCGAAGGCGATCACCACGGTCCTGTGTGGACGCCGACCTCTAGAGCCCCAAGGCTTTTCTTCTGTACATTCTCGCATTGCGAGCAAACTTCTGATTACAAAGGCTACCTTTTTGCAACATTGTTTCGAGAGGACGTAAGTTAGCTCGCATGACTGAAGTTACTTGAACTACGGGAAAATAACTCCTGAAATAATCTCGCGTCCTTGATCACACCAAGCGCGCGAGTTTTCTCGTGGACGACGCCATTACTCTGGGGCGCATCCCTAAGAAAATGCGGCTCACGGAGGAGCTACGTTAAAAAAAATATTGCTCGCATCTTAGAGAATCTGCAAAGGTTGTTTCGATTCCGATTTTGGATTTGCTTGTTTTTCTGCACTGCTTGTTTTCTTATGTCCAGTACGCTGGTCGCGGGGTTGGAAAGGGACATGTCAAGACGACAATTTTATACGAAGTTAAGGAGACGACATCTAGAGCGCCCAGACGTAGGTGGATAGATAGATAGATAGATAGATAGATAGATAGATAGATAGATAGATAGATAGATAGATAGATAGATAGATAGATAGATAGATATAGATAGATAGATAGATAGTAGATAGATAGATAGATAGATAGATAGATAGATAGATAGATAGATAGATAGATAGATAGATAGATAGATAGATAGATAGATAGATAGATAGATAGATAGATAGATAGATAGATAGATAGATAGATAGATAGATAGATAGAAGATAGATAGATAGATAGATAGATAGATAGATAGATAGATCCTCACTGCTACAGCCTGTCACATAAGTGGTCGGCAACATTTCATTAGTGTCTGCAGATATCCACCTTAAGGTATACTTTGTATGGGCCCAATCTCTGCTATGCGAGAAAATGAAAAAAAAAACAAAGCCTAGGAACTGTAATAATTAGAATACGGCTCCTAGAGGTAACGAATGCAGAATCACTTGACCCATGTCGTCGCATCTAAGGGTCTTTAACACGTTTCTCGCGATGCATTCGTAGCCGCATGGCGATTGGTTCTGGATATTGCCGCGAGTCTTATATTTCATGAGTGTAAGCTTCACCCACGAAGACTGTGGGCAACGCGCTGCGCAGGCCTCGCCGTGATGTGTAGGAAGCTTCGCGATTGTTTTGGAACAATCTGTTAAGATTGTGCGCCGCACGAGAATGTTCCAGCTTTGTCGAGAGATAACGCCGCCACCAGCGATATCGCTGGAAAGTTCGATAGCGCCTGTATAAAAGCCGACGCGCTTGACTGCTTGTCAGTTGATCGACGGACGACGCCCTGTTCGCCGCTATCATTGTACAGCGTGTATTGCTGTAGTTCTAGTTCTCATTTTCCCGGCCACAAGTTCGGCCAAATAAACAGTTTCATTCTGCAAACGCCGACTGCTGTCTTCGTCGACGTCACGACCACGTGACAATATCATCATTAGCTTTACTTGTGTTGCACGCAACTATGCGGGCAATTACTGACCAGCCGTACGTGACCTGCTGACCATAGCGAGGCGGTCGTTTCGGAGTGCTTTTTCGTCGAACAAAGCCTCTGCGCTGAACGAAGGGTCATCGCTACGGCTTCCCCGTACAAGAGGTGCTACGATGGTGGCGGTAAGTAAATCCAATGCCCCGTAGCATCTCGAGTGCGCGTAACTTTTTATGCAGCGCATAAAACATTCGCTATGCCCTAACCACTCCTCCACCCCCTACCTCCGTCTCTTGTGAATGCCTCACTCTAATACCAGCAGGTCGTGTGTTTGGATACAGTCGAAGAACGAAAATAGAAAAAAAATCTCTTTCGAGAGGGAGCACACGTGCTTCCCGACCCTTTTAACTTAACCGAGAATAAAGCGGATCCACGTGCCAGGTCAAAAAGCTTTCGCTGGGCGGAATGTCTTGCGCGGATGTTTCTTAAAAGAAACGACGGGGGAACAGCGCTGCTTTTATTTCGCGAGATTTTCGCTGGAAAGTAGTAACTCTGAGCACACGGGACTCTGTTGCTACAGGAGTTCCTGCAAAGGCGCGCCCTGCGTTTTAACAAACTCACTTATGTACTTTATTTTTCCTGGGAACTTAGGGAGGCTTGGAGGGTAGAAGTATGAAACTTACGTCCGTTGATTTGGCGCGTTTCCAGCTTGACCGCTATTTTAACATCAAGGCATTCACACGAGGAAGACGTTAGTTCATGCGAATACTACCTAAAGTGAATCCTTTTAAGCGAGATCTTCCGTGATCACGCGCGATTTAAAGAGCGCTGTTTAGCTCTTTAGTGTACGGCAAAACGCTTCGGCGTCCCCATGGTAAAAACATGTAATGAAAAAACCAATTTCTAGACGTGCGCAGCCATGCTTCTTATGCGACGAGTGTAAGGTTCGAATACTTGCCACAGGAAATGACTATCAATAAGGTACCTCCAAATATTCAATAAAAATGTGACTAGGCCATAAAGAACTCAATTGCGATATGAAACGCATATGTAAGCGCCCCATCAGAAGAAATATGGGTGGCGTTCAGCAGTCGCCTTTCGCTGACTCTGGTCGTCAAATGTGAGGACTCTCGCAGTTTAGTGAAATGGAATTGTCTTGAAGATTTAAACAGGTGCGTTCTTTGCCAGTCAGAACGGATAGCATGCAATGTATTCCTTTACCTTCTTTTAAACACACCTCTGCGACACAGCACGGTCTACACACGACTCCTGTAAAGCGTGCTCTGTCTGTAAGGCAATTATGTGCTGTAACGAAAACTGCTGTTCGTAAAAAGTGCTTTGCTGTGAAATGTTTGCGTCATGTGGCAAAGCCAACTTTTTTAAAGACGATGGAGGAACATTGATTGATTTCGAAACGAGCTTTATGAAGCACGTGCCTGAGGCTTTACGATTAGAGGTAATAAAATTAATAGTGGTCATAGCCCAGCAATTTGGTGCTTTTGTTAGTTACAACTAAATATTAATTATAGGCTCAACCCTTAAGACCCCCGTGCTCCTCAACCTCATTTGCTCATGAGAATCGCGACAGCTGGTGTTCACTCGAAGCGCAAGTATTTTATCTCTCGTAAATTAAATACTAGGCATATAGCAAAATAAAAGTTGGTATTTTCTGAATAAAACGCTATCTTTGGCTTGTTACTGATGCCAGTATATCTATTAAAATTTGCCGAGATGACGCCGAAGTCTTCTAAGACAGGCGGCACAAATCTGTACCCCTGTGTCCAAATTCGGCTATCAAAACACGCAGAGGTGCGTGACGTAAAGAAAATGGGCGAACGTAATTCGATGGGGCATCTCTGCAATTTTTTTTTCTTGCCTTGGACTGCGATAGGTGCGGTTGGAGTTTATGCGTTTTCTTAGGTTCTAACAATGCACAGAGAAACCCGACATCGAGTATCGCTTTCGGAACATTTTATTATTTCGCTAGAATCCTATCGACAGTATCGGCGGTCTTCTTTCCGCCGCCGTCCTGTTTTATATTATGTCACGTCGATAGCATCGCCCAGCGCGTCGTACGTTCTGCATGGGAGTGCCCCATGGCTCGCTGCAGTGGACACATTCCTCTCGGCGCTTTGTGAAGCTACGCCTGATCACAGTCTAAAGGAGTTAGCTGCTTGCCTTACTTCTTAGAGCATTCCAATTTGTTGCTACCGCATTCATTGCTTCGCCCTTGCGGCGAAACTAACTTTTTTGTTGATTTAATTAAGGACAAACTCCACGTCACCTTCATAGCCCTTAACCTCTTTCAACTTCCTTTCCGTCCAGCCCCTATTCGAGTCCTCACACAAGCCTCAGGCATCTGATCCGCTCTGTGGCCATGTTATCTTCCGAGCTGGCGAGCCTATTGCGAACTAGATGAAACAGAAAAGATAATTGGAAAAATAAAACAAGAAAGATACACACAAAAGCACGATGTCCAGCTGAGGTAGACTTCTATTATTCTATTTTAGCGTAAGGAAATTACTTATTGCTTGAAGAGGCTGATTCTCACTATCATCCTAAAAGCACTCGAGGGCAACGATACGTCGTCATGGTCTCATTACGTGCTCTCTTCAGCGATCACTCTGAACAACAATGGGAACTAAGTGCTCCATAGGCAAGCGAAAAAAAGATCGAATACGTAGGTAGAAATTATCGGAAGGAATACGAGGACAGATTATAGTGTGACGTACAGAAAAAGCAGTAGGTTTTTCTCTCAATGTCGTGTACTGCCGAGTTATGCACTACCCACGCAATTAGGTACTCTCATGGTGCGATTAGGCTGGGGCCTGAACAGTAAACTAGATGATTAAGTCTAGGAGGCAACCCATCGGATAATTCCTGCTCGTTCACGCGATGATGCTTTGAGTGGCGTGCCTCTAAATAGGAGCTCTCGTATGCCCGGAATGAAGGTACAGGCACCTAAGAAAGAGAGATAGAAAGGGGTTCTGGAAGAACGTAAAATATGGTATTTTCCGCATTTTTTTAACTGCGAAGTTATGTCAGTCGGAGGTTAGGCTGTTCGGTGTGCGCACGATGACGTCACCACGCATCGCCTCGCAGCACGTTGGAGGAAGGAAAAGAGGAGGAGAGTAGAAGGAGAAGTAAAGTGGGTAGGAGGAGGAGAAGAAATAAACAAAAACACCGGAACTCTCTTTTGGGTCCCATATATTGATTTCTAACGAAAGTTAACGTGTCTTTAAGCAGATTCACATACGTGGCCAGTCAGGACTCCCCAAAAGAGTCCAAGAACTTCCTTTTTTTTCTTACAGTGTAGGACTGTACATTTCCCTCGCCCTTCTGCGATTACCGTGACGAAAGATGGCGACGGTACGTTTTGCAACGTGAAGGCGCAACCGACACGTCATGTATCACTTGCGCGGGATCATCGCGCCGTCCGTGGCAGTCATCTAAACACCAAGGGGGCGACGAGATTACACAAGAGCGGACGCAACCGCTGCAAAGAACCTCCGAGGCGAAACCCCGCAAATGGTATTATGGCAGTTCATTCCATCGGCGACAGCTGCAATGTCCCCAACCAGAATGCTTCCTTGGAGTGTTGCGTTCGGTGGGCACTGCGGAGCACAAAGTGAAGCAATACATTACATAGGGCGTACAAAATTCGTAGCCTTGGTGATAAAGGGTTACGTCATAGAGAGCGTTCGCAGAAGGCTGCTCCGTATTTTTTTCCCCCGAGTTTGAGGTCAGGTCTGTTTTGTTGCCAAGTATCCGATTCTGCGTGAATTCGCAGCCTCGCGCTTACGCTTCAGCCAAAGTTTTTTCCGCGCTCTGTGACAACTGCGCTAGCGAGGAGACGTTGCAACCCGTATTCTGAGACTGTCCTCGCTACAGTGTGCAGAGGCAGTTACTCGCAGTCGCTTTCGCTCTCCTAGACCACATACCGATGTCGGCAGCAGCCATTTCAGAATGCCTTGCTTAGAAGTCATCGCGGATGAAGGCGACGAAGGTATTGTTAAAATTCTTGAAGACAAGAGACTTGCACCGGCGGTTATAGACCAATGGCGATATTCTGACTGTAAGGAGTGTGACCTTGCATGGGCGTGCTCCTCCTCTCCCTCTTTTGCTCTCTCTTTCTCTCTACCTATAAAGCTAAAACTCCTGTATCCCATTCCCCCGTGTAGGGTATCATACCACCTTTTCTAGAATGGTTAACATTATTGCCTTTCCCTTCTCTCCTGCTCATTTCTTCCTTGTCTTCACTAAGTAGTTCGCCAACCAAATAAGAAACAGCCGCGAAGAGGCGAGGGCATTCCATCCGCTCTGTGAGGCAGATGACATATTTTTTGGCAGTTGTGTTGCGATGGATGTATAGCGTTTATTTATTTTCCAAAAACTTCACTCCAAGAGGCACCAGGTGTCACGAAGTTTCTCTCAGCTGTTAACTTCATGTAGCTCATTTCTGATAACCACACACAACGTATCACATTATGTACTGGGAAGCAACGTGGTTTGCCTTCGTTGATGCAGGGCATACTATTTAAATGCAATGCGTGTTTCTTTTGTTGTATTTGTTGCTGCTGCTGTTTCTTGTTTCACTGTATTTCGCTATGTGTCCGTTATGAACCCTAAGTGCCGGGGATGTTTATGAAAACTTAAGTGACCTGTTCCATAACTTTTTCTCCAACACTTTGCAAGGTGGTGGATATTTTATTTAAAAGAAAAACAAACGAAGAGAACCGATTCTTGGTCCATTCCTCTTAAGTGCACAAACAGGTGAAGCTACATTTAGGGTCATCATAATGTTCAAAAACATTGTGCGACATGCCGTTTCCTCCTGCAGCCGACTCAGCCGTCTCATCATGCGCCAAACACGAATGATTTTCTGGTGGTTCATAATGAATGCAACTTACGACACAGTTAGGTTGCATTTATGATAACGCAACCCAACCATACGGTAAGACTATCGCTGTCAACGATGCTAGAAGAACATCCCTGAGAAAGAATCATTTGCGAAAGCCAGGGAGATAACGTCTCGTAACACATCGTCGCTTGAAAAGGAAGCGCACGCTTCGACCAGGTTTCAGGATTCGCGTCACGGTTTGTGGCAGAGAGTGACATCGTGGGCCCGCTGTTAAGCCGGTGTAATAACCCGTAAGAGGCAGCGCTTATACGAGAGATTAAGTTAGTGAGACGCCTGGCGGAAGGCTTACTTCGACTTCCGGCACACCAGGCTAGTACAAGGCCATCCGGGACCTTAACGTCACAGAGAAAACTACGACCCGGCTAGGACGTGAGCTGACTCTAAGAACAAGCCTGGCAGCTTTCGTATTCTCGCTTCTCTTTCTTCGTAACGCAGGATAGATTACAGACTCGGGCTACCGCCTAAGTGAATAAAGATCCCACACTGCGTAGTGGTAACACAGCCGCGGGACTTGTTTCTATGTTTCTCTATGGGTGATCTTTGCATCTCGGTTGTGCGCCTGACTTCCCGTATGCTGTTGGCTCACTGGAGCGAGTGTATTTGCTAGACATTTCGCTGCCTCTCCGAAGGGTATTAATGCCGACTTTATCCCGTCACTAAGGAGAGGGATTGCAATAAAGTACAGAGGATAGCACAAACAAATAGAAGAAAAGATCTTTTCTGAGATTACCACTAAAGAAGAAAAGATAAATTTAGCCATTTTCACGCCGTGTAAACCGTCCGACGGCGAAGCTGTAAGCGTGACAGTGTATGTGGGATTAGACTCATTTCGAGCATTGTCTGCATCATTTAGCATCATCATCATCATCATTTCGGTTTTCTTATTTTATTCATTCCTCCCCGCCCTGGTCACGTGACCTGCGTAAAGCGTACTACCGCTGCTACTACTACTGCTACTACTACTACTACTACTACTACTACTACTACTACTACTACTGCTACTACTACTACTACTACTACTACGACGACGACGACGACGACCGACGACGACGATGACGACGACGCCACAGCTAGACTAAGACACTGTAGAATAAACAGTAGATGTGACAACGTGCAAATGTGAGGATAAATATCAGATCTATAATAGCGATGACGAAAAAGATGATGCGAGGTATCTAGTTTAAAAGGACTGGTATCGTTAATCACCTCTGCGCGTACAAATATTCCGATAATTTCGTGCGCTAAGCCTTGCCTTATTGCATGCGAACGCTTAATGCATGCACACAAGTATTGCAAGCACAAGGACTGCGGTCTACCTATCGGGTGGCTGGGTCGCCAACAGCTCGAACATAAGCGCAGCGAGCAATTTTATTCTTAAAGGCCGCATCGCTGTTTTCCGCGCGATTGCTTTGAAAGTTCTGGTCCCGCCGGAACATTTCGTTCAAATCTGGTTGTGCATCTTCGTATTGGAAATCAATCCAGCCTTACGGCGAACATCAATTCGCGCTTCAACACACACGTTCATAGTAGTTTGTGTGTGGTGTGTGTGTGTGTGTGTGTGTGTGTGTTCGTGCGTGCGTGTGTGGGTGTGTGTGTCTGCGTGCGTGTGTGGGTGTGTGATGTGAACATGTCTTTTCTTCTATGTGAATGTTCTTGCGGCTCAGAAAGCATCCCTAAACTTCAGATCTGACAACACTCCTGAAATCCATTGTTGTTTGAGAAACGGCGTCTACTGCCGCGATTTGAGCCTTAGCGCGGTAGTTCGCAATCTTCGTTTCACAGCATTACAAAACGCGGATTTACCAACGGAAGATATTGAAAGAAGACGTGCATTGGCCGATAGGTGTAAGCTGTTCGGTTTCGTTCAAGTAATCAATCCTAACGCTTTATCCTCGCTCACTCTATATCGATTTCTTCGTTCTAAACAATTGCGTTGGAAAAGGAGTCTTCTTCGGGAACTTTAGACATTGCGAAGCACAGTAACACGGCTGCCAGTTGGGGCTATGAACTGCATGTTCTGCAATGTGCTAGTAACTATAGTGGCATGTGCTTCTTTTAATTGCCTTTTTTTTACAATTCGAGGGAGTTTGATATATTCTTCGAAGGAATATGCATCGGGAGAACAGGACCTACGGTGTCTTTTCATTTCATTTCTACATTCACAATAATAACATATCGCACAATTGATAGACGTACATTATATATCACGGATATCTACACATTACTTTAAAACAATCATCATAAATCAGAAATATCATGGCGATCACAGATTGCTTTTATTCCTGCTCTCTGCTCTCTCGCTTTTATTTTTGTGTCTTTTACTTTGCCTAATTTTTATGGGAGAGTATGCGCAGTTCTCCCGAATCTGCTCACTGATTAGATCTGTCTGCACTAATTCCAGCTTTAAAAAAATGAAATGGAAAGTTTCCAAGAATGGGAAGAATCTCCACGGCTTGGCGGACGGCTTTTCGCCATTGGAATAAAAATAAGTAAGAAAATTTTCGCACTTACGCTATGAGAGTCAAATGTTCCTTTTTTTTTATTACTGTCATTATCCGGCCTACCCACATTCTGGAGCTTTCGGACCAAATTAACTCCGAAAGCATTTTCAACTGTCCAAAAATATTTCCTACAGAAGCTTGTTACTCCCGACAATATTACGCGTATATGTAGTCTGCGGGATCTAGCAGTAAGTGGTTCTTCGTGTAATAAAATTCCCCAAGAGCGAGCGTATGATATTTTCCCGCTGGAGCTCGCAATGCCAGCCTGGGGAAAAGAGAATTTCTTTCAGAGCACTTTCAAATGTCCAAAGCAATTTAGAAACGCACATCTTTCGACATGGCCATCAAAGTTTAGCGAGCTGTCTGTTCCTATGAACCCGGGTTGGGGTTTGCTTTAAATTAGTCGTTCTCTCTCTCTCTCTTTCCTCTTCTCTGCACAAAAGAGCATTTGGCAAAGCCACATTTATGCATATTTTTAAACACGTTCTAGTTTATGCCACGTTATCAGATAGTTCATATTTCGGATGATGCCGTTTATTCTTTCTTTCTGTTTTTCTTTTCCAAGTTCAGCGTTAAATCACTCTACTAAACTGTGAAGTGTATCGTAAGAACACGCACAATAGGGAGTTTACAGAGAAAGCTGTTATGAGATCACAACAAGTGGCCGTTTTTTGGCGGCTTAGTTGTCCGCCGCCGGTGTCCGTAACCGCTATCGCGGCGAAGTAAGAAAAAAAAACCGAACAAGGAAAAATAAGCAAAAAGACCCTATACAGGCTTCATGTCGGGAAGGAACCACATTAACGTATGCAAAGTAGCAGGGTAGAAGTGTAAAATAACAACCAGGCGTCCCACACAACGCGAATTCTGTAACCAGGCGTCACACAATGCCGAATTGCGCAACCAGTGGGTTGTTGAATGCCTCCAACCCATTATAAAGGGATCTGCCATAGTTCCTCATCGTCATCAGCGCAGCATCAACAAAGTGCACACAATGCCTTACAGGTGTTTGGCGGGTACCACGGTTCTCCGCAGAATGACGCAAAAAAAAGTCACAGTTTCACCGCAAGGGCGTAGCAATGAATGCGATAGCAACAAATTGTAGTGTTAGACGAAGTGAGACTGGCAGCTATCTGTTTTGTATCCGATCTCGCGTAACTACAAAACGCTGGTGTGAGAGAATACGGCCCCTCCAGGGATAGATGCTCTCCGCATAGTCACTTCGCGTTGAGAGCGCAGCACGTTGAATTGTACACGAGCCGCCCGCTGTGGTGGCTTTCGAGATAGCGCGCACGCAAGCGATCGCGACCGCGCCCTTAGATTCAAAGTTCAAAGTAGTGGCTGCTCGCGCGACAACCTCACGTGATTGTGCTGAGCTTTCCGCGCAGGCCTGGTGTTTTTAAATAGGTGTCTCAAAATTTTGGGGCCCCAAAGTGCGTTGCGTGAGGTGACCTTGGATCGAGCAGGAGGTCACAGTTTTCGAATAGGGTTTTACGCTCGGTGTTTGCATCTTGCGCTTGCAGCGCCAAGGCGGCCACAAAGGCAAACTACGATGAAACATCATGAAAAGCTTGCATACAAAATTACCTTCGGTACGCGTTTTCTTTAAAATTTTTATTGGCACGGTGCACTTGTGTCGTATTCACTGGTAATCTCCATCGATTCAGTAAGTCCACATTCTTTCCGTCATCCGCCAAAACAATCCAACTTCTGGCCACCCCAGCTGCGTTTAGGCTACGAACTTTAAAATAAACAACTGATCTTAAGAACATGGGCTCTTTTTCGGCCGATCTTTCTCGCATGCGTTAGATGAAAGAAAGAGATAGCCTATATCAGCATTTTTTAAAATTGATAATGTGACCCATTTCTCAGAAATCAGGTCAGTTTTGAACGTCCGTTCAGTGGCGTACAGATGCACTATATTTACTATTTTTGTCTTTTTTCATCTTTTATAGGTTTAATTTCGCGGTGTATACTTCTATGTGACTGTCGACTATGTTGTCTTGGTGGTTATGCCATGTCTGTTGCGTTTTATGTTAAAGTATTACGTTTTATTTTATCGTCACCGTGCATACACATACCGTATATGCGATTGAGCACCTAGTTGTCTTTACTGCTATGTTATGTCTGTACGTGATAACCACGGAGAAAGAAGTATTTGAGGAGGAGAATCTCTCGGCCGCGGCAGCGCGCGAGGGCGGCGCGATAGCGTCACGGCGGAATGCGGTTACGCCGAAGCACGACACATGACGCTTTCGGCCTGTTGCCATCTTTTACATGCTCTTCTATGGACGCGACGAATAAAAATCGTGATAGCGCCTCGTAAAATGTAAAATTTCTAAGATTTCTGTCTGTAACATCAATCGGTAGACATGGCAGATATTTTAGCTGCAGTTCCTAATTGATACTGCCAGAATTATAGGCCGCACAGCGCTTGGAACGAACTGCTAGTAGTGGCCCCTGAGCAGACGACGTCTGCCGCCGCATGCACGCGATCCTCGCTCCTCTCTCGCATGTTGTGCGCGCGCATGCGCAGGTGGCCTTGGGACGGAAAGTTCCCTTCGCTTTTGCTGGTTTCTTTCTCTTTAGCGCTCTCAGTGGCTTCCGTGGCTTCCGCGCGTTGCGCCGGCGGCGCCGAGTCCTCGGTGTTTGCGCGCGCTTTTCACGCCGCGACAAAGGAGTGTGCTTTGCAGATTTCGACCGGTGCTTCTTCAGGATGGGGCGGAAATGTGTCGTGCCGAACTGCAGCAGTGGGTACGCGTCCTGCAAGGAGAAGGTAATTACCTTCGAAGTTCCTAGTGAAACCAGTGAGGTTGGAAGCGTGGGCTCGCGCCATACCAAGAAAAGACCGACAGCTGACGTTTGCGAGAAGCACTTCTCGGACAGCGACATAGACAGGCGGCGCTATTATGGCGAACTTGGTGGCGAAGTTCTCCTTGACAAACCGAAACGGCCAGTGTTGTTACGAGACGCCGTGCCTTCAATCTTTCCGCGCGCTGTTCCGGATACTTGTCTGCTGTTCTCAAAAAAAGACAATGTGAAATATCAGCTACCTGGGGTTTTGTAACGTGCACCTAAATGTAAGCACCCGGGCCTTTAGCATTCCGCCTCCATCTAAATGCGGCCGCCGCAACAACCTAAATCTGAATTGATGGCATATAGAGTAAGTCCCATCATTCGTTGAAATAAATATACCTAACTATGAGTTCACGTTATCAAAATTATAGATTTCACACTGTACAAAAAATATCACGGTGGTAATTTTCCTGCATGTGACGCCATTTTTTCTCGTTAATTTACCGAAAAAACTTGGAGTGCACTTGAGCTTTGCCTTTAAGAGTAGAACACGATAGCGTAATCGGGCCCCGTGCGCATCGCCTTCTTAGTGCTAGCCTCACGGACGCCGACACCGGTATTTCTGCGAAACGGGCTCTTTAACGCTGTCGCGTTAAAATATGGAGCCGGCGAGGACGCACAAAAACACATCCATTCGGGCGTGAAGTGCGAACGGCGAATCGGCGACGAATAGCCTTGAACCGACGAGCTTCGTTGGAGAGCGCGTTGAGAGGAACGCGCGCATTTTTCCTTCTCCGCTAGCGGACTCTCACGACAGAGGGCGCGTGAGCGCTGTGCCCGATTTCGTGACTTTATTAGGGCGCCCGAGCGAGCGCAGTTTCGCCTCCTCAAGAATTCTTGCTCCGTGCGTGATAACCCATCTCAATGATTTACGTGCTACTTGCTGACTTCAGAACTTCATATTAGGGAACATTATTCTGTGCATTTTTGAGACATCTTATTAGACTGTCATGGAGTTACTCAAATTGTATATTGTATGTGGTGCACATTGTGGTGTTCCTGGGAGAACAGTGTTCTATATTGCCACGTGCGTTTCTTATTATCACTTTTGCTGTACTCTGTTTTCGCCCACAAAGACTGTCAGCAACGCTAAGCGCCAACTGCGCCTCATTGTTCGAGATGCTTCGCGATTATTGTAGATCGTTTTGTTAAGATTGCGCGCAAGACGCGAACACTCGAGCTTATTCTAGAACTTGCGCGACAACTAGCGATAACGTTGGAATATTCGACGGCACATGTATAAATGCCGACGCGCTTCACCGCTTGTCGGTTGATCGACGGTCGACGCTCTGTTCGCCGCTATCAGTGTACTGCTTTTCAGTTTCCCGGCCACAAGTTCAGCCAAATAAATAGTTTCATCTCTGACGTGCTGACTGCTGCCTTCGTCAACGTCGCGACCACGTGACAATATAGTGCGAGCGCTAACTGTGTAGTTGATCGTCTTCATCGGTATAAATCGTCTTCCTTTGTCTCGCGGACTGCACCGCTTTGTCATTGCGCACCTGCATGAAAATATAAGCGTTCTACCGCCGCACCGGACGTCGTCTATAATATGTTATGGTTTGGGCCATGTATGTTCTATGCTCGACACTTCCAAGAGCGAAGAGTTACCGGCACCTTGCCTGAGCACCAACATCTCAATACATCATGTCAATAAATAGTTAGCAGAATGACTTCTTGACAAGTTGGTGTTTGCTAAGCTCGGTCTAATAACGCGAAAACTTCAACGCAAAAGAAAACAGAATAAAACGGATGAAGAGGAGATCCCGGTTGTATCGATTATTCAACATCGGTTCAGTTCAGGAGAAAGTTCCACCCAACAGTCCTCGAAAGCCTGAACGACCTCAATATATGTTCGGAAGTGTTTCTACGTCCAGCTGGCAACATCGGATTTGCAATGACAATGTATATACCACGACATTCCTCCTTGTTTCCGGTACAGAAATGGAAGCAAGTAAAAACAAAAGGTGGCCTGTGCGCTCTAAACGATATCAATGTCGAACTAGGTTGCGTCCCAACTGAATCGAAGAGTGAATGCCTTCAGCGTTGTGTACATAGTAAATAGCGAGAACGTTTCACCGGGGCACTACATCCTGCACGGAGCGACTCAGGAATTCAGTTACGGCTGCACGCGTACTCCAACGCTTTCCGGACTCCGTACGACGTCTAGACGCTTGCTCTCCTTGAATAATATTGCAACGCGTATTATCGGTGACACAAATAAGGTATGTGCATCCGCGCGCGCGCGCGCGGGCACACACAAACACACACACGCACGGTGCTACCGCATTCGTGTGCCAAGTGTGTTGCGCTTTTATGTGCGCTACGTTGTTATTCTATAACGCCGCATACCGACAAGCCCGCATTGGAGTAATACTTCGCTTTCTCTACGACTATACGACATCATCCTAGGATGTCGTATAGTCACTGCATTTTTTTAAAGGAGCATTGCAGAACTACTGACGTAAAGCGCGCCAAACTCACTCATGTACAAGAAAAAAAAAAGGTTTTCAGATGCCTGCACACAGAATTACGGCCGAACAAAGTGGTTTTTTGTTCTCGCTCTCCTGCCTGCGGCGTACGGTGATGCAGAATACATACTGTTGAATAAGACAATGGTACTGTGTTTCGTTTTCCTTTTTCCTCGGGGATGAAACAACAATGTTATTGGTATTCGCTCGGACGCAGCTATAGGTCGCGGCGGTGCACGCGATTCCCACCCACCTCGAAGTGGTCGTCTATTGATATCGATGGTTTCGTGTCAGCTATTGGACGACGGCACGCGGCGATCAATCAACAATATGCATTCCTCCAGTTCTACATACGCTTTATTGCACACAGAACAGTTCTCGTTCAAGCAATGCTGGTTCCCTAATGCAATAAGCATTCTTTGGATACTTCAAGCAATTTCGACATCTATCTATCTATCTATCTATCTATCTATCTATCTATCTATCTATCTATCTATCTATCTATCTATCTATCTATCTATCTATCTATCTATCTATCTATCTATCTATCTATCTATCTATCTATCTATCTATCTATCTATCTATCTATCTATCTATCTATCTATCTATCTATCTATCTATCTATCTATCTATCTATCTATCTATCTATCTATCTATCTATCTATCTATCTATCTATCTATCTATCTATATATCTATCTATCTATCTATCTATCTATCTATCTGGTATGATGTCTCAATGCAATAAACTTTCAGTTGCCAGTCAGAGCTTGGGCCATCCACCTGTTATGGCGGTATGGTAGGGTAAACGGCATGTCCTGGTTTCAGCTTTATATCTCCTGAATTACTCATCTTTTGTTCTGAAATTATGCATGCTCAGTAAGAAAATTTGTGCCTTCACAATGTGTGACGTTAACCTTGCAGCTTTTCTTACTTTTTTCTGGTTGAGTACCAAATCTCAGAGTGGTGTACAAAATTGAATGTACCTTTTTTTCAGGAACGAAAACACATTAATACCGTGAAATTTGGCACGCTTCTTCCGTGTGGTATTGGTTTGTATCCCTACATATAACAACGGGCTCCTGCATTCTCTCACAAGAAAAAAATATTGTCCTCACTTGTCACATGGCGTGTTAGAGACTTTCCAATTAATCTTTTTCTTTTCTTAATCACGCCCTAAAATGTTTTTCGGAGCTTTAGGTTCAGACAATTAGGAAGAAATTTAGGTATAATCTGAGAAAATTTCAGAACGATTGGTCGGATAGTTTTCCAGAGATGTTACATCAAGTTAGGAAAATTTTCAAAAAGCCGATCGTGAGAAAAACGTACGTAATGCAATCACTACGCTACAAAAGCATTTTCGTTAGAAAATTTGCCAGCAAAATGTATGAAAATGGTAGGAAGGGAATATATTTAACCAATCTAGCGATAGTTTATCAAAAAATGCATCAAAAACAATTGTGGAAAAGAACCCGCGCTTCCGTCAGGAGGCGCGGTCTTTGGCGCCATTTTGAAATGACTTGAGGGCACTCCTACGCGCTCGCCATGCAACGCAACGGTTTTGCTCTTCAGAGTATATTATTTTTCAGTAATGACCTAAAAAAATGCTTTTTGGTTGATCTACCCTACCATACCCACTTAACTGCGGAGCAGTTTAAGGGGCCACCCTGTGGTCGTCTCATGTATTGCGTTGTTTTCACGCAGTCTCAGACACGTCTCGCATTGGCGTCACGCAGGTCCCACATTGGATACACATAAGCAGAGCAGGATGCACGTTTGAAACGCCAGCGTGCGCTGGCCCGTGAAAGCCGGCATCGCCAAAAGGCTAATTCATCTGTCCAAGGCGGCGTTTGGAGTTAAGCACAAATCTACGGAGGAGAGGCGGAGGTGAAACACTAGCACCGCGAGTTAGGCGCACCGCGCTCGGAGCTGCAAACAGTTGAAAAACATTTTAGTTAACTGCAAAAGAAGCCACAAAACGTCGAAAAACGGAAAAAAGCAGAGCGACAGAAAACAAAGACAGAGCGCAGAGACGTGGCTGCGCTCGGTCCCTGTTTTCTGCCGCTCTGCTTTTTTCTCCGTTTTTCGACGTTTTGTGGCTTCTTTTGCAGTTAACTAAGTATGTAACATGTAACAACTTGCCCAACAAGCAACGCTCCTGAAAGTAGAAAAACAGCAGAAATGAAACCATAGATGAGAAACTAGAAAATCGCGAAAGAAGTCATACATTCGCAAGAACGCAACCGAAAAAGATAAAAAAGATATCACGTAATCACACTAAAAGGACAGAGGAGAGCAGAAAATAAGATATTAACACAAGAAAAAAAAACAAAGGACGAGAAACGAGCAGATAAACGCGAGATATACTGGCTTAGATATTCTTGTACCTCGTCTTTATTCTGCTGTACATGTACACACACGCTCAATAATGAGAAGCGGCACTTAGCAGCGAAAAACCTTTGTGAGAATTAATATACAAGCCAATTATTTGGCGTTCCAATCTACTCCTGTAATGGATGTGAATCCCATGAGTGCTCCTATTTCAGGTTTCACCTTATGTGCTCATCAAAAGGAGTGGAAACCAACGCAGTAGCCTTATAAACAAAAAAAGCAGGCAAAAAAAGAATAGACGAACGCGGTGGAGAACTGCGTTGAAAACGCATGTAACTTCAGCCCTGTGTTCAGAAAGCTAACAGTAAAATCTATATGCAAAAAAAAAATGGTGGCCTCGACTTTTCTAGATTACCATTAGCTAAATGGACTCGCTTCAATGCATCAATAATCCATCTACTTAAGTACAATGTTTCAAAGTGGGCGGTTTCCCAGACAAAAGTATTCCATTGTATTAGCCGGAGGACCTGTAACTTCGTGGAGCCTACTTGCGTAACATAATTTTCTTCTTTGGTGCTATATAAAAGAAAAACTCTCGAAAACATTTTAATGGTGAACTTAAAAACGAAAAAAAAAATCTCTTTCTCGTTCTCGGAGTTTTTTAGCCGAATAGGTACACAGTGAATTCTCTCGTGCAAGTGATTGCCACAAAATTAGCGTGCTTTTAGTGAAAGCTTTATGGCGTCGTGAGTCTCTGCCAAAAAGCACACTAGAGCACAGAATCAGCAAAAGGAGCCAGGCAATATGAACGCCGCTTTTCTGATTACCCTGGATGTGTAGAAAGACAGCAATTTCTTGAGTGGTGGACCCCCAAAGCTTGAAGTGAACGCGCCTGATGTCCGCCGCGGTGGCACAGTGCTTATGGCGCTTGACTGCTGACCCGAAGGTCGCGGAATCAAATAGAGGTCCGTGTGCTTAGATTTAGGTGCACGTTGAAGACCCATGATGATCGAAATTTACGGAACCATCCACTTGGGTACCCTACAATCTCTCATAATGATATCGTGGTTTTCGGGCACAAAACCCTAACAATTATTATTATTATTATTATTTTTATTGTTGTTGTTGTTGGTGGTCTTCTTCTTATTCTTGTTCATAATACGCGCTCCAACGATTTTCCTTATGAGCAGATTTTTAGGAAGGTTTTAGGAAGGGGTTGGCGGTCCCAACGTGGGACTAGCCGGGTGACGCGGGGTCTCCCCTGCGTCTTCTCTGGACCCCAATAAAGTTTGCATTATTATCATCATCATCATCATCATCATCATCATCATCATCATCATGATAGTCCATTGCTCAAAGCAAGCTTGACAGGCACATGCGCCGTTGCATATAAGAGTGCTATGCGGAAAACCGTGCGTACGTAAACGCAGCGCTATTAATGATACTTGATAACAAAGCCTCATCGCAGTTCTTCAGGGTGGGCCTTCCAGATGCAGTGCGGGCAGATCGCTTAATGTAATCTTTCCTCGCTTTTATCCCTGGAACGGGGTGGGTGCTCCGGCTGCGATAAAGAAAACACTGACCTACTTGTTTCCGAATCGGCAGCTTCTGGCGCGAAATTGAATGCAGTGGCGCAGAAGCAACATCAAAGCGCCCTCCTATGGACGGTAATGGCACAAACGCCGAGGGCATCATGCGGACGCAAGATCTGTTTCCCGTACTTCGTCCCTGTCCCTATTTTTTTCAGGAACAATTATATTCGCGGTTTTCTCACACTCTTTCCTGGTCAACGGGTGGCGTCATTGGACGGGGGATGACCGCCGCCGTAGCTCAGTGGTAGAGCATCGGACGCGTCATTCGAAGGTCGCAGGTTCGGTCCCTGCCGGCAGCAAGTGGCGGCAAGTTATCTTTCGTCCACTTTACTTTGTTCACATTTATACTCCAATTATTACAAATAACATCCCCTGTACTTTCCTTGGCATTATTGTCTGTTAGTTGTCAGTGTCATTAGGTGTTGTTATATTACTTCTCCCCGTTCGAAAGTTTCTGTTCTTTAATTACTTTTCCTGGCTTCTGTGTTGCACTGCAATGCTTTTTTGATAGAGCACGGTTCTTCTAGTTTGCTTGCGTGTACGGGTGTAAAGCGAGTCGGTAAATTATCCTGTCTGCATGGTTAACTGCATGCAGTCTGAGTTCCTCGTTTTCTGAAGAAAAACAGCTACGGAAAAACGAAGAAAAGAAAGAGAGGGAATACACACAGCGCTGCACTCACAACCGAAAGTTTAAGGGAAAAGCCTTAGATGCCTCATCAAATGCGAAAATTCACCGTCGGGGACGCCACGAGTGACGCAAAAAAATCATCATCACGGGATATCGCCAAAATATGTGACGTCATTTTGGCGTCACGTGGCATAACGTCACACGATGACGTCATCAGATGACATCGTAGCTTGGTCAAAGGTGGGCCGATCACGGAGGCAGTGCTAAACCAGGCGAGGTGCCTCCGATCCTGGAGTCACTGCAAAACCTCGTTAGGTGCAGAAAGCTTTCGGAGGGTGGCGGCGCAGGATCAGTACATCGACTGAGAAGAAAAAGAAGATGGCTTTCGCCTTCGAGCCGTCTTAGGTGAATGCATAAGGGACCCTGTGAGTTTTTCGGAAGGGAGCACGAACTTACATAGACAAACCCCGCATGCCAAGTGAGGTCAGATTCAGAGAAATGCCTTCATAATTGAAAGAAAACACATTTTTGTGCAACATCACTGAAAGTCGGCTAACACAACCCTATTTTCCCCTATCTTGCTTGTCTTCGTATTTATCTTGCTATTTAGTGTAAAGTCCTTTATTCTTTGCATGTCTAAGTATTTGGATTACACAGCGGAAAAAAAATCCTTCAGTCCTACATTTAAAATATGCCACAAAACCTGTATCATTCATTGCCAAGTGCTACACATCTGACACTTACACCAAACACACTTACGTAGCCTTGTCCGAATATTTGAATATAAGAATTAGTGGGGTTTTATCTGCCAAAACCATGATATCATTATGGGGAACGCCATAGTGGAGGGCTCCAGAAATTTGAACCATCTGGTGTTCTTTAACGAGCGCTGACAACGCACAATACACCGGCCTCTAGCATTTCGCCTCCATCGAAACGCGACCACCGCGGCCGTTATCGAACCCGGGAATTTCGGGTCAGCAGAGAGAGAGAGAGAGAAGGAATGTAGGAAAGGCAGGGAGGTTAACTATACAATGCGTCCAGTTTGCTACCCTACACATTGGGAGGGGGAAAAGAGGAGTAAAAGAGAGAGAGAGAGAGAAGGATAGACACATGTCACATCACACACACGGTGCCGAGTTTCATAGGCGGTCGCTCAATAGGGTTCTTTTCAAGTACCGCAGGAGGGCTCGTGTGTCGAGGAGAAGGAGAGAAAGGAAAGTCAGGGATGTCAACCAGTCTAGAAGGACCGGTATGCTACCCCACACTGGGGGGAAGAGATGGGGGAGGCTTTCTGAGCTGATATGCTACGCGACCAGGCTCCTAAGATCTTTGCTTCGTTGCATCGTGGTTACGGGGCAGACAAGCCCCGTAACCACTATGCCACCGTGGCGAACTTGTCCGAACATTTTAGGAGCGAGGTCCTTTCTGTTTGTCTTATCAGCATCAGCATCAACAGTGTGTTTTCAATGTTCTACGGTAGTACGAACACATATTTTTAGAGGTGTGGCTTTTTTAACTCTCGTGCCATAAACGGAGCTAGTCGGATGTAATTTTAGAAGTCTGCGGCATTTGTTCCTCAACTGAGGATGCACACAAGCCTGAACCAATGGGCGCGCACTCCAGACTGACGTCATGAGCCGAATGGCAGGTAACCCCGTGTTCGAAGAACGTTGCGGAGTGTATGAGTGGGACTACTTCTTTAATCGCGGACGCGATCGGCTGTCGTGCTTCGGTCATCTGGGCGGGGCCTCTCCAGACATTTTCAAGTTGTACCCTATTATAGTTCGATTCTTCAGAGAATTGCAATCTTCCATTTCATTCTATTTTCCCCATTACACGCCAAGTGGACCTGTCAGTTTCTGTTCCGTCATCATTACCGCAGCCACAGTTCTACTTTCTCCCTTTCTTTTCGCAGCTTTCTCCATGTTCTATCCTCTAATCGGTATTACCGCAAAATTGATTCTTGCATTTTTGTTTTAGCGTTGGTACCATGAGAGAGAACAGAGATGTAAAAGAAAATGTTAATGTTGGATTGTTTACATGTGCAACTATGTCCGATTATCGCAAGGAAGGCAAACAAAACGTTTCGCGTTCAACGCATCTTGCGATTTGCTGATACAACAGATAGCGTGTTGCACAGTATTTCGAAAAGTGTTCCTTTAGCGCGTGGGCAATGATAAGTTCACAGGAATTGCAAAATGACCCGACATTTCGAGGTAATAGCGCGAGCTAATGCACGTCATTTATGCCCGAAGCTCCCCGCATAAATTTGCTTAAAACAAGGAATGAGCAAGAAAGGTTCGTAATATTTTCACATATTCCTCGGCGCAAATTACGGCAGCAGATGGCGCGTGTCTCGGCGTTTTTTTATTTTCTAGGAACAATTACGAAAGAAAAGTGGTTAGCGCCTGGCAAGCGTCTAACGATTACTTTGTCATAGATTGGGAAGCTGATTTTATTGAACGCGTTAACTTCATCGGCGTGTCTGCTTTCTCGTTTTTGTTATATTGCCGCAGAGACTACCGACAATAAGTTTTCCCTACCAAGAAGCCAGCGGGCCGCTGGGTTAGCGTCCGCAACGTCTCGCGCCTGCTCGTGCTTCATGTGGCCGCGCAACGCATGCCTCTCGCGCACGGTCACGAGACTGTGAGTTGACCAGCGGGCGAGAAGAAGAAGTGCGTTCGTCGAACGGACACTTTTTATGTGTGGCACGCTATAGCGGACTCCTTGATTTTGCACCTAGTTATCTGGGCACAAGTTCGCCTACAATAAACGAGTGTTTGTGTTTCCCCTCTTCAATACGCTACAATATTGATCAAGGAAAGATGAAAGCTTCGACATAGATCGTGTTTCATCGCAGACAATAAATGGAATTCTTCCTTTATCAATGTTTCTCACCTTCTTTCAATATGGAAGGAAGCATTATGAGATTGCAAGTTCGTTTCGCAAAAAGGCTAACGCAATAAAAACATGGTCCTACTTTCCAGTAATGGCGAGGTTCCCATTGTTTCACATTTCTGTCGCGTTTCATTCTTTAATTCATCTCTCTTGGTGCGGCCTCTGATTTTGCAGCGTGCCGGTAGAGGAACGTGCAAATGCGATGAAAGAGATAATCGTCTGTGAACAATTTAAGGCACGCAACGGCTAGGAGGTGCAGACTTAGCTTTGTGTTTCTACTGCGCCAACAATTGTTATCGATGTCAGTGTGATCGATCTATCGATCGATCGATCGATCGATCGATCGATCAATCAATCAATCAATCAATCAATCAATCAATCAATCAATCAATCAATCAATCAATCAATCAATCAATCAATCAATCAATGAAAAAGACGGTTTTCGTTTATGCGCACAGTAACGTAGTGAGGTGATACGCCCCCATTATGACGGTTTGGCTTAAGTATAGCCCCAGATAACCTTACATTTTTATAGATTTTTGTTTGATTGAACGTTCGTGCGGTCTAATGCTCCTGCGTAAGTTGCCTATTTAGTCTTTGTGACCTTGAACGTTTTCTATTCTATCAGCTAATGTAGTCATAAAATTAAAACCAGTTCCACTCCAAGTGAAAGTTGTACGAACTGCGGAGCACTGATTTGCCCGTGTTTTCCTTGCGTTTATATTGTGTTTATTTACTTTTTTTCGTTCTTTCGCCGTCTTTTCTTTTGTTTATCTGCTCTTCTGTGCTGTTTTCTGTTCTTTTCGCGTGATTACGTGATAATTTGTATCTTTTTCTGTTCTTTTCTTATGATTATCTTTCTTATTTGTTTTCCTATTATGTATTTTCTGCTTTATGGTCGCCTTTTTACTGTTCTTCTAGTGTTTGACGCTACGAGTGCGGTGCCTCTAACTACCGGCGCTAGCGCTTCGCCACCGCTTCTCTCTTCCGCAGATATGTGCCTGACTGCTGACGCTGGCGTTTCGCCGTCGCTGCGCTGGCTCGGACAGACGACTTAAGGCCTGAACACACGTACGCGTTGCAGCGCGTCAGCGTGTGTTCAGGCCTTTAGCCCCTCGGCGACGCTGGCGTTCTCGGGCAAGCAAACGCTGGCGTTCCAATCGTGTAGCCTGTTCGGCTTATGTGAATCAAACGTGGGACCCGCGTGACTCCAACGGCAGACATGACAGGATGACAGGGCGGTCCCTTAAACTGCCCTGTAGCTAAAAGAAGTTATTCTTATGCACTATGGCTTTGGTCACATAACTGGCCGAGATTTCGCTTATCTGACAGCACCTAGCACTTATTTAAGTCGATGCAATTTAGTATTCGACTCTCCAAATGACGTCAGTTTAAGCCAGTTGAGACGAACGATCGAGGCCGGTGGTAGACAGCTTTTGCCCGATCCAACTGAACGCTTCGCAAACTGAATGGAGCCTCCGAATGAATACTTTGTGTAACAGTGTTCTGAAACTTCATAACCTTGTTACAACGCGCATGGATGAGTAATTAACAGTGCCGCGCGTCTGTGCGAGAGAGTTTGAAATAAACAAATACAGGTCATTCACTGTAAGGGTTGCTGCAGATTACAAATGATGTCTCGTCAGACATATTTAGGTAAACCTGATTAGATGAGGAGTGATGGACCTTCCGGACACTGGTGTCCGCAACCATCTCCTGAAATTGAGACAGCCCCTATCATGTAAATTAGATCATCATCACGGCCATGCACTTCTACAAAACAAGCAATAATTCACTAACAGCAATGGGCCGACAATGATGAAAAATTGAGGTACCGGACCACTGCCGCGAGTGTAGTGTGTCTCTAAATACAACCCGTAGTACAAAATTAAAAAAAAGGCATCATGTCTACATTTATTAGCACGTGCACGCGGAACAAGATAACGTCTTAAAGTTAAGGCTGCTAAACTAATCGTAAGACTGCGTGTAAGCGTTAATAGAAACAGGAGTGGGAGAAATAGACTATAAAAATTATTATCAAGTTTCTAAGTGCTTTACTACTGAGATTAGCACTACCGGCAGCTGGGTTGGAATTTCTTGTGTGTCCACAAATGCGGACCAAGACCATGAGCACTAAAGTGAACATTTCGAGAGATATTCACCGTGATAGTACGTTATTTAATCTCTTTATAGCAATCTGTACTGTTTCCACACACACACACAAAAATTCCTAAGGTAGAGCATAGCCGATCGGCAGAGCTTTCTACCCATAGGAGTTCTGATTGCAACAAGTTTAAGAGCTTTGTTGCTATTAGCTCCTACTTTTGTTTCTGAGAGAACGTTCGAGGTACTTCTGATGTTTTGTATCTGTAGGGAAGGCGGCTGACTGGGCAAAAAAAGAAAGAACGGTTCGTCAATCACGGAATGGTTCGCGAACTAGGCCAAGGTTTATAATAATCTCTCGTATTTTATGTGCAAGACCCACGACATGAATATGACGCACGCCGTAACCTTCGGTTCAGCAGCCGAGCACCGTAACAACTGTACAATCTGAATCACACATGTCTACAGCTTTCGAGCCCATAGCTGTGGACGCTGACGCCGTCCGCGGCTCATACCTTGCGTTAGCTACAAGCTTCCGTCCATGCTTGAATTATTGCACAAGGACTTACGAAGCAGTTTGACTGTATTTCGTATCATTACGGCGTCGGTCTCACCACAATTTTGCATAAAACAGAGGCCGAAGCGGCCGAGAGTGGTCGCTCTAGATAAGTGTGATTCAGGCTCTAATTACCGCGGTGTACAGGGGTTTATGCGAGATAACTGCGGAATTGAAAGCAGGAGTTTTAAAATAAGTTTTTCCTTTACACATTGGATCGTCGCATGCTACGTCCTCAGCGTAGAGAACTTCGCGTAAACTAAGCACTCTTCCACAAAGGAGTCTTAATTAAAGCTACCTTTCGTTCGAAAACTTGGGGTCCTTACGCAAGCACAAGTTTCCTGGTAGGCCCGAAGACCGGGAGAACTTCAGTGTGATACAATATACCGCAGAGCTTAGGATAGCCGGTTTCAGCAAGCGTATTGTTTACCGTTATCTACTCATTTAATGCAAGAATCTTGAACGCAAGCTTTGGATGCGGTAAATAGTTCCTCCATTGTTGACGAGCTTCTTCGAGGGGATAGCGCCGCAAGGTGCGCGGGAGCTTGAAGTTTAATTGTGCAAGAAAAATATCTCCCAACTACAACGACCGCGTGGACTTGCTTAGAACACGTTATTAAAGTCTTGGATAGATAATCGCTACTTGCCTCCTTCGAACATCACTTTTCCGTGCCCATGGCAAGAGTATCCTTGGCTGGCTTTTTATTTCACGCATGGCCCACAAAAAATTAGTACAGTGACGAGGCGAAGCGAAAAAGCTGCTCAAGCGCGGTTTCACGGTGCTCCTTTCTCCAAACTATACATCAATACAGTGGCACGCCCGCCGAGACACAAAAAGCATAGACCAATACCAATTTTTACTATTATCATTGAAGCCGTGACTGTTGCAAGGGAAAAAAATATTGAGTGGCCCTTCCTCTATAGGGAAAAGAGATGGGGGGGGGGGAGGGGCAAGAGAAGCCTGTCGAACCTGCTGGTTCTCTTTTTTTCTTTCTTTTTGAACAGAAACAATGTCGTCACAGCACGCGCAACTCCTTTCGTGTCATTCGCTTCCCGGTGTAAGCGAAACGGCTCTGATTGTTTTCGGGTGTGGCGTGAGGGCGCGCGTACGCAGTTGGAACTCTGCTAAGGTTCTACGTTCCGGCGCCGGCGGAACGTAGAACCCATGAGCCCTCGAGCGAGAAAGCCTAGGAATTAGCCTTTTAATGCCAACGAAAAGGCCCATAAATCAGCCTTCGAGCGGGAGGCCATCAAGTATGGGGAAACGGTGCCATACAAAGACGCATGTCACCGGCGCCCCTTCGCAGGTCGTATTCTGCGCCGGGTTTCTCGCGTACGACAACGCCGCCACCGAAATATGAAAGTTGTAACAAGCTTCGCTTGCATATGTGTCAGGAAGTTTGCTATAGCGTTGAGAGATAACAAAGGTCCTTACCTTACGCCGTGGTCCTTACATAGTCATCTGCACGTGGGGCACCGTATTAATATGGAAGTATCTGGCAGCATGGAGACAGGAAGAAAATAGGAGGGAGAATTACTCAATGCGGTATAAAGAAAGAAAAAGAAAGAAAGAAAGAAAGAAAGAAAGAAAGAAAGAAAGAAAGAAAGAAAGAAAGAAAGAAAGAAAGAAAGAAAGAAAGAAAGAAAGAAAGAAAGAAAGAAAGAAAGAAAGAAAAGTAGCATGTCAGGCCCGCAGACCCACTGCTTCGCTAGACCTTTTTCCCCGATAAAGCAAGGGCTCCTGAATTTCTTGCACACTTCTTTTCTTCACAGGTGTTCTTATATGGGCTATTTGGTTGATGAAGATTGTGCCAGAAGAGCGCAAAAAACAAAACACGCAAGACGCAGCGCTGTGTCCTGTTTCGTTTTTTGGGTTCCGTTTTTTGTGCTGTTCTGGCACAATGTTCTTTTCTTCTGAGGTTTTCGCCTAGAACTGAGTCGTACCAATATTCCTTCACGATATCTGTAACGGTCAGCGACATTTGTTGGCCTTATTTATAAGGATCTAATATTAAACATGCGTGGTATACGCCCGTATAATTAAAAATACGTGCCGACACAGACGCCAATCGTGCAGGATAATGTGACTGTTTCATATAACCGGGATTGTTACACTTGCGACCACAACTTTAATGTATCTGCAGACCGGAAGGATAGCGGGATCAAATCCCGGCCGCGGCGCCCGCATTTTTATGAAGGCAAGATGTTAAAGGGCCTAGTGCTTAGATTTAGGTACTCGTTAAAGAACCCCAGGTGTCCAAATATCCGGAACCCCCCAATAGGGCGTCTCTACAACATGTTAAACTGCAACAATTGTTGTTATGACTTTTCAGTATCGAAATAGCATTTTCATTTAATAGAAAGCCGAATGTAAAAAATCTTGTGTGCTTAGATTAAGATCGGGGCGCCTAATAATCATATCATGGTTTTCCTCAGAAACTTATTATTAATAATAATAATAATAATAATAATAATAATAATAATAATAATAATAATAATAATAATAATAATAATAATAATAATAATAATAATAATAATAATAATAATATCTGGGGTTTAACGTCTCAAAACCACGATATGATTATGAGAGACGCTGTAGTGGAGGGCTCCGGAAATTTCGACCTCCTGGGTTTCTTTAACGTGCACCCAAATCTAAGTACACGGGCCTCAAATATTTTCGCCTCCATCGACAATGCAATTGCCGCGTGCTCATACTCTACAATAGTTTATTATTAGTAGTATCATTGCAGATATAGGACTAAAAATAACATTCAGTTGAATCTTTTATGTGCCGAGGACGTCTTGCAGTCGTGGCCGAGTGGTTAAGGCGATGGACTCGAAATCCATTGGGGTCTCCCCGCACAGGTTCGAATCCTGTCGGCTGCGTTATTTTTTTTTTCGTTTTTTTTTAGCAATTAATAGAAATGCCCCTCTCACACAGCAAGTCCCTCTCCCCGAGTTATTTCATGCTTATGAGTTCTTGACTAGTAATGAGACACTAAACGTGGCCAACCCCACTCCTACATAGAAACTCTGATGATCACTAAATCGACTGTACGGTCAACACAAGCACGTTATCTCCCGGAAGATGTCAGTGGAGCATTCCGGTTCCGCGGTATGACTTTGTCCGATGATGGATTTAAGCAGATCGATATCGACGGTGATGATGATGATTGCGCTTATTATTATTGTTGGAGTAGCACACTGTTACACAAACACTGATGACTGCACGTTCACAGCATCACCAAAATGAAGAGAAATCTTTTGCACCGTAGCTTTGACGATTATCTTGAAAAAATAAATAAATGAAACAAAACATAGAGTGCCAGCGAACTAAGAGAACCACTTCATCTTTCACCGATAAAAAAAATCGCCTTATAAGCACTCCGCACAGATGCTTGACCAGCGAAGCTGAAACGTACGGCCCCGATTTTTATCACTAAGTTACTCCCTACGTTTTCGATTAAAGCCTTTCTCAATTATTAGTTGCGTCTGCGCTGAAATCTTAAGTGTTGTTTGCCGCCCGTGTGTTCCCTCGTACATTTTTAGTAGACCAGTGGTGAGTAGTGTGATTTGCCTGCTTCTGTGGGCAATTTCTGCGGCACACAAGCGCTAGGTGTTTTAAGGCGAAAGCCTTAGATACAGTGTGTCGGAGCGGAAGGAAAATCAAAAACTAAAAACGAAAAGAAACGATACTTTTAACCGGAAAGAAAACGAAACCGAAACTTTATCTAATGTTTCGCTCCGGAGTGAAACCGAAATTTTTTCAATCGTTTTTAGGTTCACGAGAAAACTTGGCAATCCAGAACAGCTCAGGTCATGCAACGTGAGAAATTATGCGTATCTCAGGGTACAGTATTAGCGCTTACCTCAGGCAGGAATTTCAAAGCGAAGATATGTTGAAATTGTGCGAAAAACGAAAGCAGTGGCAACCAGAGATGTTTATATCAGCGCTACTGGGACTTTTGCGTGCCTGTCACGCAGGCCAGCGTGGAGGGGGCACTGTAGGCGCTGAAGTTTGTTACAGCAAAAGCTGTTATGAGAGCACAACAGCCTATTTTGTGGCAAAATAGCACTGAAAAATAAGGACTGGAAAATTCGTACATAAAACAAAATAAACAACGTTTCTAGAGGATTATCAGTTGCTTACGGAGGTCTGTACGGCCGTTACACTAATTTTAGAAGCGTAGCAATTTGGGCTCATTGGTCCTTAGGCAGCGTGCCCACACAAAGACATATGGACGAACTGACGACACAAACGCTGACTTTTCAACTGAATTTTTGCTTAACAAAACACCATGTACGCACAGAGAAAAGAAACGACATGATACACGGTATGCAGATCAAGGAAACAACGTGATAAGAGGTATGCGCAACAACTGCATCACTGGCATCTTTCACATCATCACTAACAATAATTGTTGGGGTTTTACGTCTAAAAACCGCAATACGATTATGAGAGACGCCGTAGGGAGAGCTCCGGAAGTTTAGATCACCTGGGGTGCTTTAACGTGCACCTAAATTCAAGTACACGGACCCACAGCATTCCGCCTCTATCGAAATGCGGCCGCTGCGGCCGGGATTGGATCTTGCAACCTTCGGGTCCACATCATTACTAAGTGCCATCTAAAAACACAATGTCCCTTTCTCAGAGATTTATTGAATTCTGACTAATACGCGCTCTTCCACCTTTACCAATATGATACGCTTCGACTACTTCCCAAATGGAGAGGTCTTGACGACTGTATACATCACACTTATATCAACATTCTTTTTTCTAACTCACTGTTTGCTGCCGTTCATTCACTGTTCTGACCTGGTTGTCAGTGCATTTATGGTGCACATCGCAAACGCTGACATTCCTTCGTCGTAAGGAATGTTAGCTCAGCAGAATGTTAGAATAACACTCTGCTGAGCTACGGACACATTCAGCCAGAGTTATCCACCCTTTCTACACCAAGTCGCGGTCCATAATTCTCTCCTTGAGGGCACCCAACTCTGCAAAATTGGCCGTAGCAATAACTCTGTGACCTGAAACACACTGAGGACACCACCGCAGCGGTACTAATGGACAGAAGTCCACGCAAACATCAGGCAAGAACTACACCAAAACATTCTTCCATCTGTGTACACGTAAGTTCATGCCCATGTGTCAAGTAGGTCTTCCTTCTCTTTTCGATGTCTTTTATCACTAACTGTTATTGGACGCTTATGGGTCGGCCTTACATTTAGTCAACGCAGTATCCCAGACACTGTCCTAGATTTGACGCTCTTCGTCGTAGAAGCGTTGCTGGGCTCCAGTGGACGGTAAAAGACCTCACGAAGTGATCATGCGGCTGGACATTAAAGTGCATTTCACCCTGTAGCTTGTGTATGGTTGGTTAAACAAAAAAAAAAAAATGCAGAGCGAACAGCAGGGTGGTATTCGGTATCTCTTATAATAGCCGTAAAGCCAAATGATGGGCGCCCAGATTTTATCCCCGCAGATGTGGTGTTCTTTTTTATTATTGTGAGTTGATTAGGAGACGTTGGCGCTTTTATGTAGGGTCAGCTACTGCGTCATGGTTGTTTGAAGTAAAGGGCCACGACCCATTTATGGCTCTGAAAACGCACTTCAAGATCAGGTCAGGGGAGCAATACAAACATCCGCTGAGGTCAGGCCAGCCGGAAATTAATGTATCGCCTAGTAGTCAGCACATGTCAGTCTAAAAAAAAACACAAAATACAAATAGAAGCTTGGCTTCACTGCAGAAAAAAATGTGTTGTATAGCCAAGAAAAGCTGGCCACGTGATCAACGCTGGCGGGTATAAAAGAGAGGGAGGCAGCGACATTCAGTGTAGCTAGAAAAACTAAATTTTTGAAAGAAAAAGAAGATGAAGCGACATAGATGAAATTGGGCAATTTCAGAAGCCTCACAAACGTAGGTACAAAGAACGCTCGCTGATAGTTCGTGTAGAATGTTAACGCAGTTAACGTCTTAAGGCGTCACACTGCACTAACTTAGGTGTCTGCGAAGATAAATAAACGGTGCGCCCATTCAACCGGTATTCTCGGAGTCAATAGATAACAGTGCTTGTTGTGAAGCTTGACGTTAAGTCTTACGTACAGGCATCCCGCGCTGGACCTTTGCAAGACGGGAAGGAACAGCAGCATCCATTATTATGGCCATATTCATCAATACATGCATGTTGGACAAAACAACACCTTTTGGAAAAAAAACTTCCTTCATATCAACCCCTGAATGCGGAAGTCTGTCCTTGTTGCTCTACGTGCATTGCCTCTTCCTTGATCTCAGGACTGTCGGTATCACATGTTTTCCTAACATGTAATATTGATAGTAATTAAAAGCAGCAGAGGTGCACAACAGGCTAAAAACAAGAAGAAACACAAAAGCCATCCGTGTCCCTTTTATGTTTCTCTTGGTTTTTCGTCTGTTGTGCACCTCTGCAGCCCATCATTACCCTCAGCATACCATACCATCCCCAGTGGACACAAATTCGAACCTGTAATACACGAACACCTATTTTAGAAATGCGCAGTGACCATCCGTGGGGCAAGAACGTTTGGTGGTGCAAGCTGAATGATAGTAGAATCAAATCTCGCAACTGCCTAATGAATTCATATTGCGTATGAAGGCGAAAGTAGGCACCGTCGCATCATACATCGTTTTATATATCGGTAGCAATTATATAGGCACTCAGGGCGCGTTTTTTCTGTCACTGTCGTCGTCAGCGTCGACGTCGGCGTCGCCGTGAGGTCCCGTATAAAGTCCAAATTAATAACATTGCCCCAGGTGTGGTACGTTCTACGTGCGAGTGAAAGCACGTGATGGCTGCCGACGATCGCGACTCAAGGGGAGAGGAAAGGCGCCGGCCGTGTCCGTCGCGCGAAAGGCACATGAAGGTTTCCCGGATGGGGGGAAGGAGGTGCTGCGTTGCTCGGGCGGGAACTGCGTACATACCGGGCGTGGTCGCCCACGATCGCGCGCGGCGTATCTTTACATGGATTAGCAGACGGCTCATACCTTCGTACATGTTTTTTTCTCATCGCAAAGTTCGCGTTGAACTCATAGAGAGCACGAAGGCGTCTTTGCTCGCACCAGCAGCCGCGTGTTCTTATGCTAGTGTTTTTGTTGAGTTACATCATTTCACATGCTAAGGAGCGGGCTGCTAGCCTTACTTCGTATACCATTCCAGTTTGTTGCCATCGCATTCATTGTTTTGCCTGTGGGGCGAACCTGTGATTTTCTGGTTCTTGATCTTCGTCGGAAAATTCAATGATATTTCGCTTCATTTAATCTTGGACCAGGAGTACACTAACTGATAAAGTTACAACAAACATACCTTACCTTGACGGGGGCGGCCGGAAGTAATGACAGCTGAAGTGAGGACGATGCCAAGGAAGTGTTTCACAAAAGCTGTCTTTTGAAATAACAGATCATGCGAAAGGCCACGCGAGAAGCAATAGGAAAAAAAGCAATCGTACGTGCACAGGCTGTGCTACGGCACAGAATAGATGAGTGAAGACCGTATCCCCATAGAATCTTAAGGAGCGGGGAAAAAGAAAAGGAAACATAGCTGAAAACACAGTACTGTGGTGGCCCCTAGTGCGCAGAGATGAATCGCGTCCCTGATTTAGGCAGCGTCCAGTGCGAGCCGTCTGGGGAATGCGGACATCCGAGTAGGAAAGACTAATGATCAAATCGGGTCATAAGCGATCTCAATTGAGAGAAAGATTGATCGAGACACGCCTGTGAAAGAAGAAAAAAATAGGGCAATATCGCAAGTTGAGTGGAGGCATTTTGTGGCAGAGCCTCGTGGGGAAAAGTTACACGACAAATTAGAGATAGGGTTTATCAAGGGAGAGCGCGGGAACATTATTGAACTGCCGTGCTCGGCATTGTATTCGCTGAGTTGGCAGAGATTAGGATTCGCGAAATGAAAGAAACGGTGAGATTTAGTGATTGCGTGTTCGTTCTTTTCAAAGGTGCAGGTTGAAGAGGCTGCTATAGTATCCCGACCCGTTGAGTCGTGGGGATGATGGCGCTGGTGTTGTAGTATGTGCTGCAGCAGGCGGCTTAGCCTGGCATACCTAGCCAGCAGTTGTCCAGCCTGAGCCTTTTCTCAGTCAGTAGTGTCAGCGTATATAACCCTACTGAAACGTTCTGTATACCATTCCAATAATTCCGCATGTTTCCGTAAGAATATTACGGAAACATATGGAAAATATATGACAAATATACGGAAAACATACGGATTCCTTATGGAAACATATGAAATTATTGGAATGGCTTACGGAACGTTTCAGTAGGGAATACACGGTTTTCAGCCGTCCGAGAAGATGCACGGCAAAAGGGGGATCTTACTGCGCAGAATTTGAGATATTTTATTTAGGCGTGCGTTTTAAGCTTGATAGGAGCTAACCATGATTTCTTTTCTTTCATGCCGCACGTATTCAGGTGAGGATACCGTCACCTCTCCAGTATTTATATGTGAAGTGAGTACCCTATGTATACAAATAAAAAATCCATTGCGTACCGCGTTCCCAACAACTGCACTTGAGGCGAACGTTTGTACACCTGATGAAACTGCGTCTTATTAAATTCGAAGTACGCATGAATATGGAGTGCGCAGGTATCCAAACCCACAGAACCCGTGAAACCCGTATTCAAGCTGATATACAGATATAGTTTGCGGTATCGCGGCCCAAAGTGACATATAATTATGAGGCACATCGTAGTGGGGCTCCGCGATAATTTTGACCACCGGTATCCCTTTAATGCGCACATAAAGCGAAGTACGTGTGTCACTTGCGTTTCGCCCCAGTCGAAATGTGGCCCCCACGGCGGGAAATCAAACCCTCGTCCGCGAGCTTAGCAGGGCGAAACCTTTCCTGCTAAGCCACCTTGGCCGGTCTAATAGAATTGTGGAATGAACCTTTAGGTCATTTTTGGGAGCGATTATTTACTCCAGCGCTGTGATCAAAGGAAGCGGGTTGCTAAGACTGGTAAGGCAGCGTTAGCGTATCAATTACAAGCACAAAAGTAAGATCTGCGTCCTCACTAACGCCACGATGCTATACGCAGGTATCGACCTACTTTCCCGGCTATAAGTTATTTCTTAGTTATTTTAGGATGATTCTGTGTGGGTCTCTGGGAAAAAATTACGAGAAGGCTGGAAGCGAGCCTTAATTAGGCAGCTTAACGTCGAGGCACGAGGATTATATAAAAGTGCTTTTCTTACGGGAGTGCGCACCTGCTGCTACTTAGTCTGATTGCGCTCATCCAGCCAAATTAAGTCGTCTAACCTGCTTGCGTGCATAGTAGTCAGTGCCTGCGTCGCGAGATAGCTTCCGCCTACGTTCGCAATATACTATAATGTTGAGAGCCCCAAAAGTTATCTGCCCAACAAAGTCATTACTTAGCTGGAGCTCATCATCTCAAGTCATAAGGTCTGGCTCTAAGAGGCAGTAGAAAAGTAAGAAGAGGCGTAGGATGAATGCGTCTCCTTTACTCCTGCTGATGTTGCCAGAGTCGCACGAGTCGCCGAAGTCAGCTGGTGTACAGGTATAAATTAACTTTGGGCGCTGTTATTTTTACTCCTTTATTGCACTTTAGTGGATGCATTTCGCGGGGTTTAGGCCTAGTTTCTGCCAGATTAAAGCAAAACTTTAGCTCTTCATATACATCTTTATACCTTCCCTGATTCCAAATAAGATGTGCTTAGCAGGATCACATACGGTGGGCCTACTTTCTTGCATGCACGGAGATTCATATTTAGTTGCTCTAGAATTTCCTCAAGGATGGCTGGCTTACTTTGAGTGTTTTGGGAACATACTATGCAGAGTAAAAGTAAGGACAGGATTCCGCTTGCGATCTTCAAAATATAATCTGCACACAGGGCAAGTGCACCAGACTAAGATCAAGATATTTACTATATTTACTCAACCCTACATGGTAGGAATTTTGTTTAATAAGTCGCGAGCCTAAATCTGCTGCAATTACAAAAGAAAACCAGCATAAAAAAATTCGACATGGAAATGTTACTTCAACTTTCCAAAGTGAACATAAAAGTAACAAAGAATTGGTGAACCGATATACCAAACACGCCAATTCGCTGGGAGGACGCTCGTTGAAAAAGCGTGACGGTCAAGCCTTTTTTGCAAACCACACGTATCGATCAAAGAATAAATGTCGTTTGACATTGTCGTCTAAGGTCGTTTCCAAACATACATGTTAAGGGAATCGGTCATTAGCGTGCAGCGAGGCTACATTTGGCTGCCGAGAATTTAACCAATAGCTATCTAATCGTAATGTTACTTTGTTCTTTGAAGATATTTTTATGCGATGATAAAGTTGTAATACGAAATACGAAGATACGAAAATGCGATGATAAAGTTGTAATAAATGCTTACCACCACAGGTACATGTGATGATGACCGCAGCCTTAAAATAGCTCGCCAAAGAGCTGGATTAACGGGAATCACTTCCTGTACCGGAAGCTTGTTTCCGCAATGGCACTCGCTTTCTGAATGACATGGAAGCTAAATTGTCGAGTGGACGAAAAAAAAATAATTGCTAACAAAGGCATAAGTGCGCTCACAGAGAGTTATTTACCGCCGGTGCTCAAAGTACTGCTTTCCCTCGATAGGAGCTACAGTGACCCACTTCGTAAGATTGCCGCTCATACGCCTGCATGTGAAGTGGATGCAGATGAAAGTGGGGGAACGTAGGGTTGATGAAGCGAAATGCAGTCTACACTCTAGGTGGATGTGGTAGCGTAAGGAAAATCCTCATTTGTTTGAGCGCACCTGCTCGTACAAATCGCTCCTAGCAATCAGCGACGTAACAGTCTGCGCAATCGTGATATCGACGAGCCATACCTTGTTGGGCATACTTACGTGTTCGTGCCAGACTTCCGAGCCGATATTTGGCTCCAGAGTTGGTTTACGCAGTGCCACCAAAGTGGTGTCACTCCTCTGTTGTTGTTGTTTTTTTTTTCGTACTTGCTATCTGTCCGGATAGCTGCATATTCCAAGTAACAGAGCATTGCGTAATGCTTTGAAAGTAACCGTTTTATTGCAAATGCTCCCGACGATGAAAGAGAAAGAAAGAAGAGGAAGGCAGGGAGGTTAACCAGACGCTGGTAGGCAGATGCTGTACCTGGGAGTGATGCGTGTTTCTTTGTTATCGCTGATTATCTTGAACGAGATTGAATTGTGCGGGAAGCCAATCTGTCGCCATCATTATAGTAGGTTATAGGGACTTCTTACCGCTGAGGTACATCGTATGGCACGAGCTTCGACCTGACACACTTTGTTTATCTGTAATACCTAAACCAAACGCTTGAGCGTCAATTCACGCGTTTGCGGTGTGCTAGTTTAGCGCCAAGGCACAATCGTTCATCAAAGCCTATTCCGGGTACCTCCAACAAAATACGCTCCATATTAACCCGAATGTACCCAAATGCCTTTAAGTGAGTAATAAACGTGACAATAACTGTGGGGATTTTACTTGCCAAAACCGCGATGTGATTATGAGGAATGTAGAAGTGGAGCGCTCCGAATATTTCGACCACGTAAGTTTATTTTTTTTACGTGCACCTAAATCTAAGTACACGGGCCACTAGCATTTCACCTCCATCGAAATGCTACCGTCGCGGCCGGGATCGAATCCGCGTCCTTCGAGTCAGCAGCCGAGCGCCGTAGCTACTGTGCCAACGCAGCGACTAATCTCTCGCTGAGCAGTCTCGTGTGATCACGTTGAATGTGTTAAGCCGAATATGCTAATAATAGTAGCTGATTAGAAGAGTGACTAATATGCATCGTGCAAATAGTTTATTTGGAATCTGTACAGAATTTTAATTTTTTTTCATTTGTACAGGGTCAACCACATTTAAAGTGAACACCTCATAGTATTCAAGGCCTCATATGAGCTGATGTTTAATACATAATACGGAAAAATATTGTGTTATCAGCAACATCATTACACATTATATAACGAACATTTCCTCCCGCAATAGTACAAACATTCTATACTCGGCGACAACTTTCTGTGGCAATGAAGGGAAAGCTACAGAGCCACAATGCACGTATCCTACCGCTAACGAATGTAGTCCCACAATGGCGTCCGCATTTTCTGCGTGAGATATATAAAAATACTCCTTCGTTGTCTACGTGTAGCTTTTTGAGACGAAACGCAGCGCACACAAGCGAGATATTCGTATTTCTTTTTGCTTTATACGTTGTCACTTTGCGTTTTTGCGTGATTGAAAAAATCACAGCATATCCACGGAGTGAATGATGATGAGTGGGCGAAGCTGCGGAGGTTCATCGGTAAACCGTGAATCTTCTGTGAATTCTGCCCAGTACATCATCACCGACGTGAGATCGGGCGCGTTCATACTAAAGGTTCGATGAGAGTTATGACGACTTGCAGCTCACTTTAATTTTACATGTACGCTGTGAATTTTCATTGTTTAGAAAACCATTGCTTTAGAAAACATCTGGCGTCTTTCGTTAAGCAGCTGGCGTCTTTTCGTTTTGCTTTAGACACATCTGGCGTCCTTTCGTTTTGCTTTTAGAAAACATCTGGCGTCTTTCGTTGGTTTATTTCATCACTCAACGGAGTTTTGAACAAAATTTTTATTGTTTAATCACGCACAGGAGAAATCTCACCAGGCACTACCTTGGAGGTAAACAATGGCTGCTAATGGGAATGAGAGACAGAAGAAGTCGGCTTTTAGCTAACACTTACACTTCTACTTCTACTAACGTTTCCTACTGGAGCATGCCAATGGCTGCTAATGGGGAATGAGAGACAGAAGAATTCGGCTTTTAGTTAACGCGCACGCTGCGAATTTTTTATTGTTCAACAACGCACAGGAAAAATCTCCCACCGGCACCACCTTGGAGGTCAAGATCTGGTACTAGCGTTACGACTGGTTACGCACTACTACGAGGGACGAACGGGTGCCGCCTTAAGGAGCTTCGCCCCTAAATGTCGCGCCTTTTATCCGTACCTTAGACGCTAAGCAGCGTTTGCGTCGAAATGCACCGCTAGCCATCACTTTCCACGGCGACGAGACACGCGCCAAACCGGACTACTTCGCGTAGCAGTACATGTGCAGACGCTCCGCCCCCGTAGCTTTCCCTTCTTTGCCACAGAAAGTTACCCCGAGTACAGTTTTACTGGCTTGCATAGTAATGAGGTGTTGCACTGGGTACATGTAGGTATACGTACTCTACTATGGGAGAGCAGTATATCGTCCCAGGCCATTTCATTCCACATCGTCACATGTCCTCGGAGCCAAAGCTGAAGATGTAAGGCAAGCATTGCCATTGCTCGTAACGTTCATTGTTATCCCAGCAACCCGTCAAGGCTTTCTTTAATTCTTGCGGTGAGGCTTTGCAGACCTCGCAATCGACATGCGGCACAGCAACTGGCCTCGTCATTACATGATGTCCTTTATTCTATGATATCTTTGGAGCGCGATAAGTGTTGCCATGCGTCAAGTTAGGACCTCGTAATCGTGCTGCCGTAATGAGGGCTTCCGCTAAGCGTGCAGCTCCTTTCAACGCTGAAATGGCTGAAACCCAAGGAGGTTTTAAAAAAAATTCTGGAGTGGAAGCTCTCGCAACGCCTTGCCAGAACAAGTGAAGCCAGCTTTTGCCCACCAAAGAACTCGGAAACATGCTCTTTTCTGGTGGTGCCTACTAAGAGATTAAATGGGTTTGATCTGTTAGTATAAATACTACGTTAATTATAAAATAAAAGATAGTTGTTGCCGACAAAAGTAACCCGTCGAGTGGAGTATTGGCGACTGATCTCCAATAAAATTTGCCATGATTTTGAGGCTTACTGATGAAAACTAGTAACACAAAGACACGCTTGGAGCAGTATCTGACCCGTAAAAGTTGCTATATTAAACTCGTCTGGCGTGCGTGGAAAACGCTCGCTTTCCTTCGCCAAACGCCGATGATTTATCGTGCCCCTACTAAGATGGCGGCCGCAGCCGCCATCTTGTGGTGGGCACGGCTTCACTCTTGCGCAATAATTGCCGCTCCAGCAATTTTTTTTAACCTCCTTGCTGAAACCCCAGTCGGCGGCACTCTGAGACAAAAGACAGTGTTAGTTGGGCGTCTACAGCAGCTCTGCAGACACTCTAGTTCGGCGTACGCAGAACTTCTGTACGTTGTGCACAATATGTTGCGTGCGCTGCAAGCGAAGCGTGCTACTACACCTTTAGTTTAACGTACTGTGATGCGTTTCACACAACTAGGTAGGTCGTATGCGATATGTGAGTGTTTTCGCATAGGGTGCCTTGATGCCCGCGCGCTCCGCTGAGGGTGAGGACAGGCGCGTCGTCTGCTACGACGGCCGCCATTGCGAATCCCGCCGCAGCTCGGCAGCATGCGAAACGCGCTACACAAAGCGCTTGCGGTGCACGGATACGTCCGGAAATAAGTGCACGCTAGTGAGCTTTCTCTTTTTTGTTTTGTTTTTTGAAGCTTGGGCAGCTTTTATTGCTGTTGTTGCCTAAATGTTTAATAACGAAGCATGTAATTCATGCAAGCTGACGGCCTGTGCATGTGTTATGCGCTAGAGCCTAGAGGTAGACGTACACTCCGCTTTGTTGAAAACAAATCCTCTTCCTTACGCCGGAAACGACAAAATCTATAGCCTTAGTTAATTTTCTCGTAAGCTCTGCATTCCATATACACAAATAATTATCGTTTAAAGTATTTGTATACATGCCAGCAGCAGCAGTATATGTATCTGAACGCACACAATTGAGTGTTGCGAAGCTACCTAAGCGCGATTAAGGTGGCTCATTTTGCTAAGTTTGCAAACAATTTACTCGTTTATTATAAATGGCATCATACATATTGTACGCACAATAAAGGGCCGAGGGGCAGTACGGTGCGAATATCCTGATAAATGAAACGAAAGCTTCTTTATCATTATTATTGCTGACATTTCTTGCTCGCAATCTGTAGCCGCTACTGTATCGGCACTCGAGTTGCACCTTGAGTCCTTATCAAAACGATGAATACGTTGTTGAGTAGTATGCCGTAAAACTTTGCATGCGCGCAGTATCAGTGCGTTTTCCTTATTTTTCTGTATCTGCAGGTTTTCTCGCATGCCCAATTGCATGCACATTTTATTGAGTGTTTCCAATACTGTTTTACACTTTGTGCGGCAGATGCAGGGCGTCGTTTATTTGTCTCTTTTATTAATAATAATATTTGGGGTTTTCCTTGCCAGAACCATGATATGATTATGAGGGACGCCGTGTTGGTGGGCTCCATGAATTTTGACCATCTGGTGTTCTTTAACCTGCACTGACATCGCACAGTATACGGGCCTCTAGCATTTCGCCTCCACCTAAATGCGACCGCCGCGTCCGGGATCGAACCCATGACTTTCGGGTCAGCAGCCGAGCTCCGTCAACACTATACCACAGTGGCGGACGTATTTTTTAAGGCGAAAGCCTTAAATGCCTCATCAAACGCGAAATTTGACCGTCGGCGTCCCGCATCTACGACGTCAGCATACCACGACGTCGGGGACGGGGGATGCAAAAAGTCATCGTCACGTGATGACGTCACCATATGACGTCATCATAGCTTCACAAATTTTGGCATGACGTCATATGATGCCGTTATCACATGACATCGTAGCTTGGTCAAAAGTGAGCAGATCACGGAGGCAGTGCGAAACCAGGTGACGTGCCTCCGATCTTGGAGGCAATGCAAAACCGCGCTAGGTGCGCAAAAAAACTAACACGATGGCTTTGGCTTTCGAGTCGTCTACGCGTAAGGGACCCTGTGAGTTTTTATTTCATTAACTGGTTTTTCATGACGTACTCATTGTACAACTTGATTTTATTTCTTGTATTTTTTTTACTGACATAGCGTGTCTACTGTACACAATGCTTCCCCATCTTGTTTTCATGCGTCTTCTTGTATAGACGCTTCGCGAGAACTGTTTGTATGCGCATTCCTGTATGAGCATTTAGGGCTTACATTATTAATAAATAAGTAAATTATGCTTGCTCAAAGAAATAAAATACCGTGTGTGTGTGTGTGTGTGTGTGTGTGTGTGTGTGTGTGTGTGTGTGTGTGTGTGTGTGTGTGTGCGCGCGCGCGCGCGCGCGCGTTCATATCCAGTGTACAGACCATTTATTTGTGTGCGTTAATGCTGCGCTGACAGAAGCAAGTACACAAATAAAACGCTAGTTACACAATATAACACAACTGCCACTAGTCGATTCACAGTGATCGTAAATGATTGAAAAAAAACAGGAACTGCGTAATTATTTAAGAGAGGACGAAAATGTATCCTTGAAACACAGAAACAGGGAAGGATAAAAAACATTTAACTGCACACACACATACATGGGCGTCAGACCAGCACAGAAGGCGTACTTGAAACACGGAAAGGAATATAAAAAACAAGAACCCGCCGTGGTTTTGGTTATGGTGCTTGACTGGTGACCCGAAGGTTGCGGGATCGAATCCCGGCCGCAGCGGTCCCGTTTCGATGGAGGTGAAATGAAAGAGGCCCGCGTACTTAGATTTAGGTCTACGTTAAAGAACAACAGATGGTCAAAATTTCGCGAGCCTTCCGCTATATACGGCGCCTCTCATAATCATATGGGATTCTTGGCACGTAAATTCTCACAAATAATTATTATTTGGAAAAAAGAAGGATGTGATCTGCAGACAAACACGCATAATATATTCCATGATATATTTCAAATCACGAAATTAGCGAAAGCAACAATCAAAGGCAGATACAGGACCAGACCAACCAAGTGCAGTAAAGAATGTTTGCGAAGAAAAATGCAGGATTCATGCACACGTGAACCAAACCATTTTAAGCATGTAGCTGATATCAGTTTGCCCATTTATTACGCAAGGTTAACACCGCCAGAAGTTACGCTTGCATGTGCATTCGTAATACCGGCCGGAAACTTACGCTGCAAGTGCATAATGTGTTCTTCAGATGCCGCTTGTCACGTTTGATTTTTACTGTCCAAAGAAAGCTCGTATCTTCTAAAACGATACAGTTCCCAGCGTTTCTGGAATGACTGGTGGACTGCGGCACGCAACACCCGGCCATGGTGACGGTAGCGAGCGCATAAAACTGGAGGGAAACGAGCGCCGACCTAAAAACCGCACGCGCGCCACGCACAAGAGACCGGGCGGGGGATTCAAAATGGCGGCCACGCTGCCGCCAAGGCCGAAGAGGCGGCACCTGCCCTTTCAAAAGCTGACACCACTCTAAGCGGGGGCGCGCGCATCGAGGCACTCTATTTTCGCATGCCTATGAGCGCCACCGACGTCAGAAGTATGCGAAGTCCCAGTAATAACGTGGCCTCTGTGATCTGCACGCAGGACATCCCGATGGCCTGGGTAACGGCCACCAGCATACAAGTGAGGCCACGGCGTTCGCTGTGTGCATCTTTAGCGTCGTTCCTGGGTGCATTGGTTGCGCGCGTTGACCTTTGCCGTGTACGTTGAACATTATTACGTGTGCACATCTTTGAACCTGGGTGCACTATGTAAGAATGGCGTTTGATAGGGCACGGCCGCGCTGGATCGAACACAACCTTCTATACAGCGCAGCTGTGGATGAGGCTTAGCATGCCCTGCAGCTACTGGTCTGATTCCAGGTATTCTTGAGTTTCCGATCTACTAGCAGCACATTCAAGGAGTGAAAGCCCGCACAACACTCAACGCGCGTTATGTAACCTAACACTACAAATACGTAATCTCGAACTTGATAGCGAAACAACACTATGGCTTGAAGAACTTCTAAAGGGTGATGTGAGGGAAATAAACTAGTTGAAAATCTCGTGCCCTATCCTCTGTTCTTTTGTTCTCCTGCTTGTCTCAGTTGCGCCACAAATATTTTATTAAACTTCTAACGAATCGTTATGAGGTAGTTTATTTAACTGACAATATATCCAGTCCAGCAGTTGTCAAGTCGGGTGTCCCTCAAGGTACACTAATAGGTCCACTCTTTAACATATATTAACGACATATCGTTAAATATTATTTCAACAGTTCGCCTTTTCGCAGGCGATTGTTATTTACAGATGAATAGCTGGTCCTAACGACGTCATAACTCTACAATCTGACCATCATAAGCTGACACAGTGGTGCAGCAACGGCAGATGCAAATTAATATTGAAAAGGCCAAACACTTGACGTTGAATTCTGCTTCAAGTCACAATCTAATACTTACATA
Source organism: Rhipicephalus sanguineus (assembly GCF_013339695.2). Taxonomy (NCBI): domain Eukaryota; kingdom Metazoa; phylum Arthropoda; class Arachnida; order Ixodida; family Ixodidae; genus Rhipicephalus; species Rhipicephalus sanguineus. The sequence continues at coordinate 139,620,793 of NC_051182.1, read as the reverse complement.
CTAAACGATAACATAGTAGACTCGGTTACGTCAGTTAAATACCTCGGCGTCTTTATAAATTCGAATCTAACATGGAATGACCACATAGAATACGTTACGTCTAAAGAGCAAAAGAAACTTGGCTTTCTGAAGCGACGCGGCCGACAGGGACACGAGGCTTCAAGCATAAAATTTCCTCGTGCGTACTTCACTGGAACAGGCATCATTCATTTGGCATCTCCACCAAATAACATTTAGTAATCTACTGGAAGCCGTTCAGAATAAAGCAGAACGATTCGTCTTATCATCATTCTCGCGATTTCAAAGCGTTTCATCTTTGAAAGAAACGCTGAACATGCCGCTACTTGCTGTGCGCAGGAAATTCTCCCGATTATCTCTTTTCCACACCCTAGTATCATAGTAATACATCATTTGTCCGGTCGCATATTCTACCGCCATGTCACACGTCTAATCGCACCGATCATGCTTACAAAGTCAACGCTATCTTCGCCCGGATGGAAAAAATACAAGAATTCGAGTTTAACTTTGTCAATAAAATAATAGAATGACACCTTCCATAATTGCCACAATAACTGAGCCTTCTTTGTTTAATTCTGCATTGCTAACGTACTTGAACTCCTGTAACTTTAGTAACAATCTTGCTTCGTTCGTTGTTTGCTCTTGTTATATTTGCCTTCTTACTATGTTTTACAAATTACTGTACAACAGCACTCGATTAGCTTGCAGTGATCATTTCTCCGTAAAAATTGTGTTCTAGTTTACGTCCCCCCCCCCTTATGTAATGCCCCTAGTGGGCCCTTAGGGTACTTGAAAAAAAATTTTGCAGCATGAATAAAGGTATGTACCAAGCTTATCTCGTTTTTTACTGGTCATTCGCCGACAGGCCTGACAGAAAGAGATTAACGCGTTCCCGCACACAACCTGTCTAAGACGGCTGCTTGAGGATTTTTAACACGAAAGTGTTTTATGCCGGGGTCCACCAAGCACATCCGTCACGGATATGACGTTGATAAAATGGACGCCAACGGGTGAGAAAAAAACCAAGAAAAAGATACCCCGCTGGGAATCGAACCCACCACGTTGCGGCCGCGACGGCAAGCGCCCGACGCCCTACCGAGTAAGCTAACTCGGGAGATGCTAAACACGGCGCGAACGCGCCTTATATCTTTCACACATTCTCTTTCGCGGCGGGCGGAGCGGGGCGGTGCCGCCGTCTGTGAGGTGTGAAAAAGAAGTAATGCTTCACGATCGACACTTACTAGCGCTTACTCCGAGATTGCACGCGATATCGGAGGTAATGGTTAAAGCGTCTCGATACCAGAGAGGTAGACTGCCCGCGCTGGCGTCGCCGAGGCACCCTTGACGCAGTTACGTTCTTTGCCTTTGGCTTCGTGTTAGCGTGCGTCGGCTCATCGGAGTAATGCAGCTTCCACGTGCACCAACGGGATTTCTCTGCGGCCGACTGCTTCAATTGCGAGAGCACTGACTAACAAAACTGCTGCAATATGCGTTGCAGAAAGGACGCGATTTCGACGGGCGAATGTCGTGCCTTGGTGGAGCGAGAGCCGCGCCTGCGAGACAGAGGCCAGCGGGACGCACGCGTTTGCGGATCAGGCTACGAACCTCTACCTCCCGTGTTGCTGAAGCGCAGTGTGTGTTATGTATGAATGAGCACAGGCGTCGGCTACCCATTACTAGAAAGCGCACACCGTGTCGTTTCTCTCCTTAATTGACGACGCTTTGAAGAAGCGCATACCGGGTACCAGTGTTGATTATGAGCTTGTTGATATCATCCTTACGCGGGATTCACGATTCGCTGTGTCCAAATATATGTTCACAACGTCAGCTACCATAACGGTTTAATAATGATCATGGGCGTTAGTCGTCGCGATAGAGACATGCTGTCAACATGGGTGCATCCACGTCAAACGGTGCTCTAGCTGCCAAACACGAATAGACATTGTACAAGCTCTCATATATCACTACACAATAAGCACTACTTCTGTGAAGACACGTTTCACTTTCGTGTTATACCGATTCCTATGACGGAGGGATCAGCCATGTTTTTTGTGAGACGCCAGGCTACGTCTTCTCACTCGTCAGGACGCCGGAACCTGCCGCTTCATTGTACGTTGTCTGGCATGGACACATGGCCTTTCAACGTGGAGTACACACGACATGCAACGGGTTCACTGTTGGTGTCTGCGTCGAACGCCACTGCAAGCACCATGTGCTCGCGTTTCTGGTTTGTTCGAGTTTTCGCGAGAACGCAACGTCGTAAGCGTTACGCTACGTACGCAGCGTCTTGTTAGACACTTTTAGTTGGGCGTACGTAACGAGCCTACGTACGCAGCACGGCCACGGGAGAGAAGTGCGCATGCGCAGTACGTAACGTATCTATTCCAGGGATGCGCGCGTACGCCCGTAGCAAGACGCTGCGTACGTAACGCAACGCTTACTACGTTGCGTTCTCGCGAGATCTCGAACAAACCAGAAACGAGAGCCCATGGCGGCTGCAGTGGCGTTCGACGCAGACAGCAATAGTGAACCCGATGCAAGTCGTGTGTACTCCACATTGAAAGGCCATGTTTCCATGCCAGACAAGGTACAATCAAGCGGCACGTTCCGGCGTCCTGACCAGTGGGAAGACATAGCCTGGCGTCTCCCAGAAATCCTCAAGCAACCGTCTTCGACAGGTTGTGTGCGCGAACGCGCTATCTATTTCTATCAGGCATCTAGGCGAATGACGCCGTAAAAAAAAAAGAACGTGAGCTTGGCTCTTACTTTTATTCATGCCGCAACATAACGCACATTGAGCGTTGTGCGAGCTTTGATTCCTTGAAAGTACTGCTAGTAGATCGGAAAGTCAAGAATGCCTGCAATACGACCAGTTGCTGTAAGGTATACGCTAAGCCTCATACACAGCCGCGCTAGATAGAACGCTGTGTTCGATCCAGTGCGGCCGTAGTCCATCAAACGCCATTCTTCCATAGTGTACCCAGCTTCAAAGCTGTGTGCACATAGTAATGTTCAACGTTTACGGCAAAGGTCAACGCGCGCAACCAATGCAGCCAGGGACGACGCCAAAAATGCACACAGCGAACGCCGCCGCCTCACATGTATGCCAGTGGCCATTACCCAGGCCATCGGGAGGTCCTGCGTGCAGATCACAGAGGCCACGTTACTCCTGGGACCTAGCATTCTTCTGACGTCGGTGGCGCTGATAAGCATGCGAAAACACTCACATCTCGCGTACGACTAATCTATATGAGTGAAACGCATCAGGGTACGTTAAACTAAAACTGTTGTAGCACGCTTCGCTTGCAGCGTACGCAACGTATTGTGCGCAGCGTACGCAACTTCTGCGTACGCCCAACTAAAAGTGTCTGTTATGGGCTCACGCGCGCGTCCCTTGAACAAATACGTTACGTACTGCACATGCCGCTTCTCTCCCGCAGCTGTGCTGCGTAGGTAGGCTCGTTGCGTACGCCCAACTAAATAGAGAGTTTCAGAATTGGGGCCCCAAGGAGCTTGGGGACCCAGAAAGCTTGCGAACCGCCAGGGCGCATGCGCAGAACCGAAGCCACTCTTGGGCTCCAGTTCAGTTCACTTGCTCCAGTTCAGTTCGCTTGGGCAATGTAGTGAGCGAAGCGTCGTCGTGAAGACACACGTTCTGGGACCGGGGGACTCGTTTTGAAACCCTAGCTCCGGAAATAAAATTTCTTTTAACGCGATAGCGTTAGAGAACTCGTTTCGCAGAAATTCCGGTGTCGACGTCGGTGGCGTTGGTTGTGAGCGAAAAATCGTATTTTCTGTAACCGAAAAATCGAGAAAGATGCGAATAAAATAAATAGTAAAAATCTTTGGTTCGAGAGAGAATCGAACCCAGGACGTCTGCGTGGCAAGCAGATGTTCCACCACAGAGCAACGCTATTGGTCGAAACTGCTTCAGAAAAAGAAAACACTATAGGAATGTCATGTGGGGAAAGGGATCTCCTTATCACGTGTAATATTGCGTGGCAGAAGCGTAGTATCACGACAGGCGTCAAAACATGAGAATTGTGCAACGAGTAGGCGTTTTTGAGGCCCACCCATTACAAAGCCGTGTTGCCTTACGGCGGCGTAGTGGGCCATTCACTGATGCGCAAAAGGAAGAATTATGGCGTAGTGGGCAGTTAACAACTGTACTTTCAGTAGGCATTCTAGGGTATTTTGGAACGAACAATGTTGCGCGCACAGTCGTTCGTTTCCTTGTGGCGCGGTTGAGGCATGCACCGAGAACCGAAGCGAGGCTAGCATTTGAGTAGGCTATGCGCACAGGGCCCGATTACGCTATCGCGTTCTGCTCTTGAAGGCGAAGCGCAAGCGTCCTCCAGGTTTTTTGCTTTATTTATTGTTTCTTTGATGCGTGAAAGCTGCGCGTGATCAGAGTTCTGTGCAACACCAGCTTCAAATGTCAGACAATACAAGCTTCATTTGAATAAATGTCACTGAAATGAAGCGTGGCTATCCAGAGCACGACCTACTGTACTCCTGACCTGCCCAGATGTCCCCTCTCCAGCGCCCGCGTTCTAGTTCATACCTCCTGCCGCTAGGGATGTAACCTATGAGCGTTGTGGCGCTAGTCACCACCTGTTTGCTGACGTTAGCTTTAACGCTTGTGATGATGTTTCGCCAGCGCAGAGCGCTCATATCGTGTAATTATTATGCATAAATGCAAAATAATTCGGAAATAAAAATACGAAAAGTGAATGAGAGCTTTTTTTAGCATTTAAAAGGACACAGACGCGTCCTACGCTATGCAAGTCTACGGCTTCGAACGTTAGTCAACCAGTGCGCAGTAAATACTTAACCACACTGAATAGCTTACTTGACCCTCGTTCTAAGCTTGCAGAAACAGTCACATAATGCCGACAGTTCGTCACATAATACAGGCGTTTTTACTCCAGCGCCGTCCAAACGATCGCAGAGTAGCAGACGAACAGGTTATAGGGAGCGCCACCTATGGCGAGCGGTTGAACGAGAGCGGGGACGCGCGCTCCCATAGGACCCCAACTATCTGGACAGGTCAGGAGTATAGTAGGTCGTGATCCAGAGTCCCTATTTAGTTCGCATTTACCGATAATTCGACATACAGTAAAAACTCGTTGATTCGGATTTCACGGGACCGCAAAAAATGTTCGAATTAACCGAATTTCGAATTATCGAAACTATCAAGAAAACAATAAACAAGTGTCTATTTCAAAAGGAATATGCAAATAAAATAAGAGAAAGATGTTTAAGAGAAAGGTGTTAAATATGTAAAGATTAACAGGTTTGCGATGCATCTTCATCTTCTCGATGAATACGCAATTCCAGTAATTATATTGAATGAGAGCAGTGTTTTCGTCATTTCGTCATTCGCGGCATCGTTCACAATGGGACCGCGGCTCTGGACGCCCCTGTCATAATTCGGAACGTGCTGTGAACCCATTCCATATTACGTATCACCACCACCAACATAACCACGCGCACGTGACATTTTTTTTTTCGCCGGAAAAGCGGCTGGCATCTGATCGTTTGTCCATCACAATGTAACAAGCGAGTTTTCTCTCGGCATGCGGACCGCGGCTGAAGCTGTTCATCTCCAACAGCTTCCACAATGTTCGAGTTTTGTGAGACTGCGCACGCATTGCTCGAAGTTTTTGAAAACGAAGCTACCGAGCGCCGCATCCGCTGTGTATGAAATCATGGTCGCTAAAGACACGACCATAGCGTCCACAAAGTTACGAATGCACCCGCGCGTCCTACGTCGTCAGTCGAAGCGAAACTGCTGAGCACGCCATCTGCCGCTGAATAAACCCGGCTCGCTAATGCGTAATCATGGGTGCTGAGCACGCCTTTCTGAATGCCCGCGGCTGTTTCAGTTGTTCGCGAATGCCGTTCTCGCTCCTTTGCGTCGCAAATTGGTATGGCGAAACATGACTTTATGACGAACACAAATAACAGGTGGTAACATGAAAATCATGACACGCATGTCATGCACAGCATGACTTACGTGCCACGCTCAAGGTGCCCTGGCGGCCGTTTCGCTAGCTTGATATAGACCAAAATTGGTATTGCGCGACGTGACTGTTTCGAACACAAATAACAGGAGTTAACATGGAAATCATGACACGCATGACATCATGACTTACGTGCCACGCTCATTGTGCGCTGGCGGCCGTTTCGCTAGCTTGATACACACCAAAATTGCTATCTCACGCCGTGACTGTGTCGCGAACCTAAATAACAGGAGCTAATATGGAAATCATGACACGCATGTCATGTACAGCATGATTTACATTCCACGCTCATGGTGCGCTCGCGGCTGTTTCGCTAGCTTGATATACACCAAAATTGGCATCTCGGGACATGACTTGTGACGAACACAAATAACAGGAGTTAACATGAAAATCATGACACGCATGTCATGTTATTTACATGCCACGCTCATGGTGCGCTCGCGGCCGTTTCGCTATCTTGATATATACCAAAATTGGTATCGCGCGACGTGACTGTGTGGCGAACATAAATAACAGGTGGTAACACGAAAATCATGACATGCATATCATGTAGGTATGATTTAGACGCCACGCTCATGGTGCACTCGCGGCCATTTGGTTAACTGGATATATACCTAAATTGGCATGGCACGACAGGAGTGCCGAACATAAATAGCAGGTCACGCATCCTCTATATGTAGCAGAATATATGTTTCATTAGCTTGGCATATGCCAGATTGTACACGCATGCATGTATGACAATCTCGCGATGTATGGCGAACTAGATGTCACGACATGAATGGCTTCATTAGCCTCAATGACAAACAAGACGATCTATGCAGCTCTTTGCTGGCTGCTTCGCATTACATCGGAGCTGCCGATTTTTTACTGTATCATTTTTTTGATAGCCACATTCAAATATTCCAGGTCACAGAATCCGTCTGTGAATGAAACACAACCTCAGGGAATGTTATCAATGAATGCGATGACGACGTCTGTTTCGGAAATAATGGGGATATCGCTTACAGTACCAAGCACAGTTAGTACAGGAGCGCGTCAAGCTAACTGTAACCACCCAAGGACAGCGTGGTCCCTTCCATGTCCTCTTGCATGTCTGTCGGTTGTGCCAGACTGAAAAGTGCAAGGCAAGTATTCTTATCGCCCGTAACGTTCATTCTTATCCCAACTACCCCTCAAAGTCTTATTAGAGTCTTGCGGCGAGCATTCGCAGATCTCAAAATCGACAAGCGGCACAGCAACTGACTTTATCATAACCTGATGTCCTTTAATCTTAAACGTCGTAATGTTAGAGGACGTAACTATACGACCCCATATTCCTACTCCCGTAATGGAGAGCACCGCTCGCTGCGCAGCTTTCGTTAAACACTGTATAACATTTGACACCTGCGAATCCGAGGTGGTGCGTGTGCTCTGTGGGGCATCAGCGCAGTCTAGCCTATACAGGGCTAGAATAGATCACTCCAGTGTAGTCCCTCGTGCGTTGAAATCACTGGACCATGCAAACAACCACGACCGTACCGCCCATTGCCAAATTTGGTCCAGCGCGGCGGGAGCTATGGCGGCGCGGTGTGAATTTTTCATGGAATCACGCATGTTTTACCAATTGCGTGCTCCTTTGCAGCCCCGAATTGAGTACACCTTTGTTCCTTTCAGTGATTAGAAAATAAACAGCGGTAGTCTTCACTTGCCTACGCCAGCATGCACGTCTACTGACGCAATGCAAGAAATGCGAACTGCGCGGCGTTTATGCTATCCGCCATCGGTACTTATGTTCAAGCGCTTGCAACCAATCTGTTAATAAAAACACACTAGAGACGCGCATGTTGCAATCAAGGGTGATTCTGACGTAGGTGATTCTGACGTAGGTGACGCCGGCGAAATGCAAACTAACGAATAAAGAAAAATTAGAAGAAAAAGTTCCGTCACCGAGAATCGAACCCACGATCCCTCGAATCGCGACAATAGGTGCCCGGTCTCTACCACTACGCCACGGAAGCGCTTGTATACGAGGCTTCACAGACGCACCTTATATCTCTCACACATTCTCTCAAACAGTGCTCTTGGTTTGCGAGCAGGTGTCACCGTTTCTGAGTGGTTAGGGCGCCTCGATGTTAGCGCGCACTAGCCGCGCAAGCATCGAGGAGGCGCCCTAGACGCAATTACGTTCTCGGCCTTTCGCTTCGTGTAAACGTGTGACGGCTCGTTGCCGGAGTAGTGCAGCTTCGACGTGTACCAACGGTGTTTCTCCGCCGCCTACTGCTTCTAGTGTGATAGCACCGACAAACAAAACAGTTGTAATAAGCGCCGCAGAAAGGCAACGATCGTGGCTTGGGGTAGCGAGACAGACGCCAACGGAGAGTGGAACGCCTTCGTGCATTCACGGCTCAAGCTATGAACCTCTGCCTGCCGTGTTGCTGAAGCGCAGTGCGGTAGTATATGCATGAGTACAAGCGTAGGCTATGCCCTATTATTCCGGAGCGCAAACCGTGCCCTTTCTCTCCTTAAATGACGACGCTTTGAAGAAGTGCACATCCAGTACCAGTGTTTACTATGTGCTTTTTGGTGTCATCTTTGCGCGGGATTCACGATGCGCTGTGTCCAGGTAGATGTTAACAACTTCAGCAACCACAACGGTTTAACTATGGTAATGGGCCTCAGTCGTCGCGATGGTTATGTGCCACTTGGCGTCCACGTGGTTGCATCCACGTCAAACGGTGCTATAACTGCCACACCACAGCTCGCTTCACTTTCGTGTTATACCGATTCTTTTGACGGAGGGATCAGCCATGTTTTTTTTTTTAATCGAATGTGCGTGCCAGTAGAAACAACGTGCCAGGACACTTTCGCGAAAAATATACTGTGGTATGTCGACAAGCGAAACCAGCGCGAGTGTGAATTTCAGCTGCTTTGCCGCAATTTGTAGCAGATCTTTCGATGGATAGGTTTTTGATGTGGGCGCAAGGCACACTTGTGGCGTACTGACCAGGGGCATAGCCAAGGGTTCAAACCTGCCCCCCCCCCCCCCGAAAATTTTCAGTTTTGCTGGCGTGTATATACATGCACACATGCAAACGCACGCACGAGCATACATAATGAATGGTTGAACCCCGTCCCCCCACCCTCGAAAAAATTTCTGGCGACGCCCTGGTACTGACTGTGTATTTCCCACAATTTTTTCATAATAACTCATTTGGTAGCGAGCGTCCGTCCCACATCCTTGTCTCTCTTGTCCTGTCTTTTTTTTTTTTGGAGCTTTACTTTTATTTTAAGATTTGGGACACTTAATGCAGTAAATGTATACTAAGGGATTATTACAGGTCGGATTTTTAGGCATTAAAAAAGCGGGCTTTAGGCGCCAAAATAGGCAGGTAAAACGATGAATTAGACATCCAACATCGTAAATATAGGCACAATCAATTTTTACATAAGTGCAAAGAATTGCAAACGAAGTGCGGACCTGCATGTACTAAAGGAAAAAAAAATGTGGTTTATAATGGCACAAAGACGCCACATTTGAACACCGCCAAGAAATCGTCATTTTTCCCATACGGTTCGCAGAACACGGTCTCTCCGTTTGTTCAGTAGCACAGTGAGTCAAGTGTCCACTGTCGAATCAACACACTCCTGGGTGTCTTTCTTTTTGGCATGGCTGAGAAGGGCAAAGTAAGAGCATATGATCAGAGCGCTAAAAGACCAGAAAGGAGGGAGGGATGCCTTCTATTGGCCGGGTCGAATCGCGTATAGAGCGAATTTCTCCCCTGGCGCTCAACACCTTGAAAAGGAAAGTACAGACAAAACAAAAGCCTCGTGGACATCACGTTTCTCTTCCTCCCTTTCTTCTTCACTCTCTTTTCCCCTGACGGCTCTCCGGGGTTCTGCATTCGCCAACCACTCGCTCCATGTCAGCGCGCCGGCTTATGCTGGTCGGCGCGACCCGCTTCACTGCTGCTAGCGGTTGTTTTCCGGGATTCCGGGAGTTGGTTGAATTAGAGGACGAGGCTGAACCCCATAGATTTCGGAACAATGTTGCTCGATAACGCTAATAACCGTCAGGCAAACAGCATCCGATAGTGAAACTTCAGGCTAAATAGCGCTAATATAGCGCCGAATTTGGAAAATAGGAATTTATAGGCATTTAGGCACAAATGTCAAATTAGCCATTTATAGGCGCTATAAAAACACTAATAAAGCCCTTCTTAAGCTCTAATTCATACTGATATATAAATGTAATGCAATAGGAGTGCAAGGAACAAACTAGGAACATGCGTAAAATCCGGTCTCTAACGATCACATCTACACACAGATAATACGTACAGTCGCAAACACACATATATACTCAATAGAGTAAACTTTAATTTATAGTTTAGGCGTGTACACCTTAAGAACACCAACAGCGCTTTTGTGTTGCGCATCGCACAAACGCTGCTTGGCTACGGGCAGAGACAGTGCCGCAGCTTTAAGCTCAAGCCGCGTTGCATTTGAGGTGCTGCCTTCAAAATCTGTCGCTTGGTGTCGTAACGGGAACGGTCATACGCAGGTCGCGTTTTAAGTCTTACCGAGTGTTACATGGGGTGCAAGTGGGTTAGTCAGGCTTTTTGTTATTGCACCTAAAGTTTTTCCTATAGGCAACGGCGAGTCTCAGTCAGTGAATGCATGTTTCCCCTTTTAGTCTGTCAACATGAAATATCTCAACGAAACACCCAGAGCAAGCGCCCACAGAGACTCCCAATTGTTTTTAGCATCGTCGGTAGAACGCATTCGTATGCTTATGTTCAGTTCACATTGGACAGGCATGGGTGCGTAGCCTAGTGGTGAAGGCACTCGCTTTCGCACCGGTAGGACCGTTGTTGAAGCCGCCCCCCTGGAAAGAATTTTTTTTTTATTTATTGCTTCTTCGATGCGTGCAAGCGATGCGTGAGCAGGGTTCTTTGGCACACCAGTTTCACATGTCAGTCAATACGAGCTTCATTTGAATAAATGTCACTGAAATGACCAACCAAAGTCCGCATTTAGTTTACCAGTGTATCAGTGTTCTTTATAACGAGGTTCAGCTGTACCACGTCATGCAACGCCCCTCTGAGAATGGTGCACAACATCAAGGAAAATAATCAATGAATGAGGTGACGAATTTGTTTCGTAAATAATGGGGATGACGTACAGTTGGTACAGTACCATGAACAGGACTACGGGAAAGTGAGAAGCCAGTACTTGTAACCATCCAATGACAGGGTGCTCCCAACGAAATGCCGGCACAGGACTGTATATGGAGCCATGGGAAAGAGGGAAGGCAAGTGTTTTCATCGCCCGCAACGTTCATAGTTACCCCACCTACCCCTCAAAGTTTTATTAGGTTATTGCGGCGAGCATACGCGAATCTGTCGATTGACAAGGGTACAGCAATTTACTTCGTCATAAATAGATGTCCTTTATTCTATTATATCTCTGGTGCGCCTCAGAACGCTACAAAACCTAACGTTACGGCCTCAATTCCTCCTCCCGTAATCGAGGCTACCGCGAGAGGCGCAGTTTCAGTTAATTGACTGTCTACTGTCCTTCATCACTTTTCTGTTTTGTACCGCAATAGAAAGCGTGCCGTCTGAAGTGTTCAAACTTGCAGCGGTTTCTCTGGAAAGTGAGTAGAAAATTTTAAAACAAAATTTTTCGATTTGCGTTCGGTCTTCTTCCATTGGCGTGAAACATGCTCAGAACACTGGTTGGTGAACGCAATGACGATTGTAGTGCCGGTAAAAATTAAAACCGAAAGCACATGTGATTTCTGCAGGATTACTTTATTTTCGCTGAACACTAATGTAATGAATGTAACAGTCGTTGTCGGTGCTCTAGCGGTTAAATGAAGACTTATCATACGATTACAGAACACTTGTTTTGCTGTAATCGCACTCTATGCGTTTACTTTAGCACTGCTGCCGCAGTCCAAGCCAATCTGATTAATCAAAAAAGTCACAGTTTCGCCGCAACGGCGATGCAATGATTGCGATAGCAATAAATTGTAATGTAACGCGAAGAATGGAAAGCAGCTCGAAATTGCCAGCGCATCGCTCGAGCCCAAAGGACGCACGAAAAGAACGCACACAGGACGAGCGCGAACTGATGCGTCACAGATCGACACTTGAAGCGCACTGCTCAAACATAAAGCAGGACGCACGAAACAAACGAACAGGTACACACGAGACGAGCGCGAACTAATTGTCACAGTTGTTACTTATTTCTGTTTGAAGAGCGCGCTCCTTTCGCAAACGCGGCCGCTGCGGCGAGCGAAGCGAAGCACCCCACCGGCCGCCCCTTCTTTCCTTGAGATAAGCGCACGAAAGCGACGACGCCCTGTAGAGCGAACAGCAAGGCCGTTCGCAGGGGCGGGGCGACGATGTTTAAAGCGCGCAACACGCGCGCACGTCGCGCCATCTATGTGGCCACTAAGACAGCATGCTGAATTACATGGTGTATATAATTAGCACGCCGTTAGCAGGCTCAGAGACGGTGCTGTCGTGGCCTAACGTCTAACGCGGCGGGCTGCAAAGCGGGAGGTCGCCCGTTCGATTCCCCGCGTCGGAAAGAATTTCTAATTACTTTTCTTTGTGGCCTTTCTACATATATATACATACTTATACATATACGGTGAATGACGGCGACGGGGACGGACATTTTCCAGCCGAGACTGTCCATATAATTGCTATCGCAATAAAAGAGACAATAAATGCACGCCTTCACAACGCAGCACATGTGAGACATCCTAACAACAATACAGCGGCACAGTACGACCAGCGCGGAGGGCCGCATGGCATAGCGCATGAGTTCAATCAGACGAAATCGAAGTCGGCGCCGCAAGCAGCGCCACCGCGCGCCTTTTTGGATGCGTGAGAAAAAAAAGAAAAAAATTACTCTCTGACGCAACCGAAAGCTGCCTCGAGTGCGTAAAATACAATTTCAAGTTATACATGTTTGTTTTTAAGCAGAATGAGTCTACCTGCGAGGATTTCTTGTCCTACCAGTAAATTGACCACATCGCTGTTGGGTGACGCTAGCGGTCATTCTTTCACAATTTTCATCATCAAATTAAAAAAGAGATGGCTGATTTCTCCGTCATAGGAATCGGTATAACACGAAAGCGAAACGTGTCGTCACAGAAGTAGTTTATTGTTTATAGTGCAGTGATATATGAGAGCTTGTACAATGTCTACTCTTGTTTCGCAGATATAGCACCGCTTGATGTGGGCGCATCTAGGGAGCCTACATGACCGGCCGTTTTTAGGGTGGAGACATCTTAACAAGTGCCTTCAGGAAACTCAGCCAAAACCAGCGGGCAATGGGACACGCTGTTGCCAGCTTCCACCAAATTCAGCATAGTTTTCTGTGCGCCGCCATATTGGGGCCAGCCGCCGCTCCCTCCAGCTACTCCAGCTAGCGAAGCACTCTTGCTCTCCACAAGGGTTACTCGTGATCTGCACGGTTAGCAGTGACTTGCCGTGTATTCAAAGGCCCTTTCCAGGCGAAAGCCTTATTAAGGCGAAAGCCTTAGATGCATCCCACGCGAAATGTAACCGTCGTTGGCGTTGTTATGATCGCGCTACGACCCACCACCGTAAAGGCTCCCACAGGCTGGACCCCGAGCACGACGACCTGGGCAAGTGCCTCAGAACTGAGCTGCATTAACGTGCAGAACGCGCGACCCCTGGGCAGTGCTCTCTTCCTTGCTGGCGTCCCTCTCAGAGACACTGGACGCGTTCCTCGGAGATGCCGGACGCGTCCGAACAGTGGAGCTGCGCCCTCCTCCTCTTAGCGTCTGAGGGCTGATAAAAGGCCGGCGCATCGAGCGTCGTGAGCTTCTTCTTCCACATGCGTTGTGTGTGCTTTGTCCTCGTCATGTATTAAACGTCTCTTTTTGTTGGCTACCTTTTTCCTTGCCACTGCCTGGATCTTCCCAGCCCAGTCCTTTGGCCCTCGTGTCATGCTACCCACGAGACCCTGGTGCATCTCGTAACAACTGGATGGCAGAGGCGGGATTGCAGTGGACCTTGCAACTTGTGCCAACTGAACCGTGGACATCGCAACGAAGCCCGTGACTGCAGTCACGTGAGTGTCGGACTTTTCCCTCTTGAAGATGTGCCAGGCTTTTAAGAATAGCTTTGAAGGTTGAAGCTGGCAGGCTGTCTTTATCAGTACTGAGTCCCTTTGCGTTATCGCACTTGGCGGTAGCTGATAAAGAAAAGATAGGGAGAAAGGTTCAGTGTCTGGGCTGGTCATGGATCTCAATTCTCTACGCAAGCCTGAATTGTTATTGCTATGCGCAGAATTGGGAGTGGAAGCGGGAAACGCTAGACGGAAGCCGAAAATCATTCAGGCTTTGCTTGCCTTGGAAGCAGATGACAGCGAGCTTCTAGAATGTTGGGAAATTGTCAAAGAGCGCCAGGCAAACGATGAAAAGAGGCGCGCTGAAGAAAAAGAGAGATTATTGCTTGAGCTCGAATTAAAGCGCTTAGAGCTGGAACTGCAGAACGCGAAGGCGGCTAGCGTCGAAGCGCACCTGCCAGTCGCAGAAGCGCGAGAAAATTTTAGTATGAAGGATTTAATGCAGCCTTTCCAAGTAGGAGAGGACATTGGAATGTTTCTCGTGAACTTTGAACGGACTTGCCAAAGAATGAAGTTCTCTAAGGCGTCATGGCCACAGCGCCTGTTAACCGTTTTGCCGTGCCAGGTAGCGGACGCTATGGGGAGACTTAGCGCAGAGCAGTATGAGGACTACGATACTGTAAAAATCCAGCCTTCTTAAGAGATACCGCCTGTCTCCAGAAGCGTTTCGGCAGCGCTTTCAAAAAGCCACCAAGTTGAAAAACGAATCGTACGTTGAGTTCGGATACAACTTAAAGCTCAACTTCGTTGAATGGCTAAGAAGCGCGGCAGTTTACGGAGACATGGCGAAGGTTGTCGAGTGCCTGTGCCTAGAGCAGTTTTACAACACCATTCCTGACCGAATGCGTTTATGGATCCTCGACAGGCCCGACGTGACCACAGTTGAAAAAGCGGCCGAGCTCGCGGAGGAATACGCGTCGCGCCATGCATCGCAGCAAAGTGAAGGGCGGACGCTCGACGCGTTTCCGAAGAAAGGCGCGGAGAATAGATCCGCAATGTTTTTCAAACGCGACGGGAACGCGAAAGGCGTAGAGCCGGAGAAGGAAGTCGAGCAGACGCTACCGAAAGCTCCTTTTAAAGATAAGAACAAACAGTTTTAAGCGCAGAAACAGATAACATGCTATAAATGCCATCAACCGGGGCACCTTGCATCAGGTTGCCGAAATCAGCGTCTGGTGTTCTCCTATGTCAGCGCCGATGATGAGAACTTAGAGCTGCTTAAGCCGTTCATGAAAGAATTTACAGTGAACGGAAAGCGCTGCAGGGTTCTTAGAGATTCCGCAGCGACCATGGATGTCGTTCATCCATCTTACGTCAGTGCCAATGACTTCACTGGCGAGTGTGCGTGGATACGACAGGTTGTACAGGAGGACAGTGTTTGCCTGCCTCTTGCGCGAGTTCATATCGAGGGGCCCTTTGGAGCGCTCACTACTGAAGCTGCGGTTTCGGCTAGACTCCCACTGGAGTACCCCTACCTATTTTCTAATAAATCAGAGATGCTTCTGAGAAAAATGGGAACTACCTTTGGACAGGGGGAGGTTTGCGCGCTTACCCGCTCTAAAGCACGAGCTCGCTAGGCAGTTGAACTATGATGCGCTCGCCTTGATAGAGGCAGGCGAGGCTCCCCAGCCGAACGCGGATGGCCCGACGCCAGAAAGCGTTGCCGATCTAGACGCTAGAACGGATGCCACGTCGCCGGAGGTGCAAGGGCAAGCTGCGAATGAAAATGAGGTGTTGCCAGAACAGCTTGGAGTTTTCTTGCCACCGTCGGGTAGTAATCTGGAACGCTTGCTCTCGGTCGACAAGATTCAGTTCATAAAGGCTCAGGAGTCAGACGAAACCATTCTGAAGCTGCAAGACTCCGTGCGGGAAGGAATTTCCAGAAGGAATAATGTAGCTCTACACAAGAGAAATGGTCTTTTGTTCCGCCAATATCAAGACAGGCGAGGAATCATATTTGGCCAACTTGTAGTGCCTACGAAATACAGACGTGATCTGCTCGAGCTTTGCCATGGTCGTGGATGGTCTGGACATTTAGGTGTACAGAAAAGCAAGACACGCCTACTCCAGGAGTTTTATTGGCCGGGTTGCTTCAAGGACATAAAGGAGTTCGTGCGCTCCTGTGACATTTGTCAGCGCGTGGGCAAACCCAATGACAAATGTAAGGTTCCCATGCAGCTAGTTTCAATAATAACCGAACCATTCAAACGTTTAGTGATCGACATTGTAGGACCACTTCCACCGACAAAGCAGGGCTACAAATACTTACTAACAATACTGTGCCCAGCGACAAAATTCCCAGAGGCAGTGCCAGTAAAAGAAGTGTCGTCCGCAAATGTTGTTGACGGTTTGTTGTCTGTTTTTGCTCGCGTTGGCTTCCCGTCCGAAATACAGAGCGACCAGGGAACGGTATTCACTAGCGCGTTGACAACTACCTTCCTTGAACGCTGTGGCATTAAATTAATACACAGCTCTGTGAGTCACCCACAGTCTAACAGTGTCGAAAGGTGGCATTCAACATTGAAACGCGTTCTTCGCGCTCTTTGTTATGAAAAAAAAAGAAGAGTGGGACGCTTGTCTTCCAGCCGCGTTGTTCGCATTGCGGACCGCGTCACACGAGGCGACGGGATTCAGTCCGGCTGAACTTGTTTACGGCAGGAACCTGAGGTCACCACTGCTAATGCTAAGAGAAGTATGGGAAGGAAAAAGTGAGGGCTCTACAGTCGTGGAGTACGTTTTGAACCTGTTAGAGCGGCTGAATAATGCTCAGAAACTAGCCGAGAAAGAAATGCAAGTGAGCAGAGATAACTCGAAGGTCTACTACGACCGAAACGCGAAAGAGCGCTCATTTAAACCTAATGATAAAGTCATGTTTCTGAGGCCATCCAAAGCAAATAAGCTAGAAATTCAGTGGGATGGCCCTGCGGTTGTTCTGCAGAAATTATCGGCGACTAATTACGTGCTGCAAATGCCCGGAAAACGAAGGCTTTGCAAGATCTACCACGCAAATCTGTTGAAGCTCTACCGAGAGCGAGAGGCTATTGTAAACCTGACTCTGAATATGCCAGAGGAGCTTTCGCTTGAGATTCCAAGGATCGAGAGATATGAAGACAGCTTTTCCGTAGATGAAATAGAGAAGCTCGCAGTGCGCGATAAGTCACTCGATTCAGACAAAGCGGAAGGCCTTCGTACGTTAATACAAGAGTTTCAAGAACTTTTCTCAAAGCGACCGGGTAGAACTAGCCTGGTGGCTCATGACATCGAGCTTACCGACACGGCTCCAATTAGCTCAAAACCCTACAGAATGTCGCCTAAACAACAGGCCATCCTCGAGCAAGAGGTAAAGAAAATGCTAGAACTGGGCGTCATCGAAGAAGTAGAGAGCGATTATTGTTCCCCTATGATCATTGTAGAAGCTCCTGGAAAAGATCCACGGCCTTGCGTTGACTACAGAAAATTAAATGCAGTCACTAGAGATCAACTATTTCCTATACCCAATATTGAAGAGAGGGTAGAGCAGGTAAGCTCGGCGAGATACATCTCGACGCTTGATTTGGTACGTGGTTATTGGCAGGCGCCCCTGACCAAAAGAGCTCCAAGGTATGCCGCGTTCATAACCCCATTCGGTATGTTTGCCCCTACGGTTCTGAGTTTTGGCCTGAAGAACGCACCCTATTGCTTCTCCAGTCTCATGAGCAAAGTGCTGCGTGGCATGGAAAAGTCTGCTGTTCCTTACTTGGATGACGTGGCCGTGTTTTCTGATAGCTGGGAACATCACATCGTTCATCTAAGAAGTGTGTTTGCTAGGCTGAGAGACGCCGGACTCACAGTTAAAGCTGAAAAATGCCAACTATACCTGGCGACAACTTTCTGTGGCAGCAGAGCCAAGGCTACGCAACCGAACCACGCACTTTTTTACTCCGCTTCTGTATGTAGTCCGCGAACGCTACCTTTTGTAGAATACGTAGCATGAAAGAAAGCATAAAAAGAAAAGAAATGAGCATTACGTTCAATATTGCTTGCGTTGAAAGTAAGAATGATAATCCCGTAAAGGATTTGCGATTTTTGCTCTTTCGAGTTTTCAGGTTTTCTGGTGTCCGTTTCACGTTTTCCGTCGCCACTAAACAACGATGGCGTCGCTCGGCTGCAACAGGTGCACATCGAAGCTTGCAAGTGAGCATAAGCGCGTGTTCGTTAGGTGATCTGTGTTCATCGACCAGAAAGAAACGAAGACAGCGGTGCATTGCGAATTATTTTGTTGATTTGCCCATACTATCACCGAGAAAGAAGTGTGCAAGTGATACCACCATCGCAAGTTGGACTGTCATCGCGATAGCTTCCTTGACAGTGACGCTGGTGACCTGCAAGTCTTCAGAAAGAAGAGCCGCTTGAAAGCGAAACAGCGATTGGAAACAGTGCGTAAAATAAGTGGCCCATTTCATAAGATGCGTTGCATACATGGTCGGTATTTCAGTTGCCTACTATTACTGATACAGTCGCGCCGAAGATTCCGTCTAACACCGTGCCCGTCGGCGTCTACGGCGGGAGGTGTTTTGGCGTTTCGAATGAGAGCGATCTACGGTGACAAAATCACCCATGCACAGCTTTGCCTCGGCAACAGACGCGTTCATGTCTATTATGCGACTGACAGCGTGATTTTCAATTTGCAAAAAAAGCATTCTTGACCACGGGAGTAAGGAACGCGTTTCACCCGTTTGTATAATCACACACGTGAGACGCCCGCTCCTGACTGGTCGTGGCCAAGATATCTGCTGCCTTTCGATGCCTTCGCGTCCCCTGACAAAATGACGTGAGCGTCTCCAGAAAGTTACAGCGTCTCCAAATGTAGGAAAACGACGATGTCGACCCTGTGTGCACCGAAATTCAGAAAATGGCTTGTTACCTTTGCGTAAGATTTCCGATTGCGCAGTTACTGCTGGGCCGTGGCTTTCTTTTTTCTTTGAAAAGTAAAACGACCGCTTTAATAAAGCTGACTCCTGCATTCCTTCGCAATGCAAAATATTCTACCGCTTTCCCAAAAAAGAAATGTAAACAATTCTAAATGGTGCTCGCTTTGGACGTGGACTTGAACCGCTAGTACATTAGCGTTATATAATTTGATTTGCAGAAGAGCTCAGCAACGATTCCAGGTATTTGTGCTTCATGCTTAAGTGTATCAAGTCATGTGGTAGATTTCGACTACATCTTTGAATAAACTAGCTGCATACATTCCCAAATAACATCATGAGCCATGAATACTCGTGTGGAAACGCACATGTTTTATGCGCTCGCGAAACCAAAACCGAAATCGCCCGCGAACGGACGACTTGGCGTAGTAACACATGTGCAGAAGCTCCGCCCACGTAGCTTTAGCTGTGCTGCCACAGAAAGTTGTCGCCGGGTATAGGTTGCCAGGAGGTCAGCTACTTAGGACATGTTGTAGGGAATGGTCTCCGCCGACCGCACGAGGTGAAGTTGACGGAAATATCGGCATATCCTCAGCCGAGGACAAAGAGTGGCATTAGGGCATTTCTTGGCCTAGCAGGATATTACAGGCAGTATATACCGCATTATTCTGAAAGGGCAAGTCCTCTCACAGATGCTTTGCGCAAAAACCAGCCGGAACAAATTACTTGGGACGATGCAAAGGAGAGCGCGTTCCAATCACTAAAGAAAGCGCTTATGAGTAAACCGGTTTTGTGCTCCCCGAACTACGACAAGGAGTTCATAATCCAATGTGACGCGAGCAACAGGGGAATAGGTGCTGTGCTTTGCCAAAGAGATGAAGAGCGAAATGAACACCCGATCGTATATATCAGCAGAAAACTAACCACCCGCGAAGAAGCTTACTGGGTTTCTGAAAAAGAATGTGCCTGTCTTGTGTGGGCAATTCAAAAACTGTCCTGCTACGTGTCCGGCTCGAAGTTCATAGTCGAGACCGACCACTGTCCGCTCTCCTGGCTGAAAAATATGTCAAACAAAAACGGGCGACTTCTTCGCTGGAGCCTCGCACTTCAGCCTTTTAATTTTGAAATACGATATAAGAAAGGAAAAATGAACGGTAATGCAGATGGCTTAAGTCGCTGCTTCGAATAACAAGTGTGCCTGAATGTATTTCAAACTCCGTCTGAAGGTTTTCAGGAAATACTATTCTTTGTAAAAAAACAAAGTGTTCATTTCACTGAGAATTGAGGTACTGGCTAAGGCGTTGGGCTTCGAGTTTTTGTTCCTTTCGCCTGCCAACTTTATTGATTGTTTTAAAATGAGCCTGGTAGGTCTTTGGGGTGAATTGTCTGGCGCTTGCGGGCTGCTTTCACAGAGGTACTTCTAGTGAAGCCACCATTAAGATCGAACGAGGCCAGAAGTGTTCTGAGTTTTCACAACCGACGCACCAAAAGGAAGCCATCCATACAGCGGTGTGTGTAATGGGTGTTGCTGTGTCGCCTTATCGTGGTGCACTTTCCAGGACGACAATTGTGCCGCGGCCGACAGCGAGTCCAAGCGTTGCCAGCAACGCTCACTTCCGATTTCCGCGAAGCATCCCTCTGGACAGTGGCTGCTGACCCTTGTCCATCGGAACAACGATACCCCGGCGGAGAAGCTGTTATGATCGCGCTACGACCCACCACCGTAAAGGCTCCCACAGGCTGGACCCCGAGCACGACGACCTGGGCAAGTGCCTCAGAACGGAGCTGCATTAACGTGCAGAACGCGCGACCCCTGGGCAGTGCTCTCTTCCTTGCTGGCGTCCCTCTCAGAGACACTGGACGCGTTCCTCGGAGATGCCGGACGCGTCCGAACAGTGGAGCTGCGCCCTCCTCCTCTTAGCGTCTGAGGGCTGATAAAAGGCCGGCGCATCGAGCGTCGTGAGCTTCTTCTTCCACATGCGTTGTGTGTGCTTTGTCCTCGTCATGTATTAAACGTCTCTTTTTGTTGGCTACCTTTTTCCTTGCCACTGCCTGGATCTTCCCAGCCCAGTCCTTTGGCCCTCGTGTCATGCTACCCACGAGACCCTGGTGCATCTCGTAACAGCGTCCAGCGTCGCTGTCAACACAAGTGATACATAAATTAGCAATACCATGGTGTATGACACCAAAGTATGACGTCATCATGAGAATCACTATGACGTAACACGTATGACGTATGATGATATATGACGTATGATGAAGTATGATGATATGACGTATCATGATATTGCCACACACTGTCGGCGGCGGTGTCAACAAAAATGATTCAAGAAAATGGAATAAATGTAGGCCAGAGGTCACGTGCTGGATAGGTGAATGCATGCGAGCCGACGGCGCATCGAAAGTCGCATGACCTGAATGTCAATCTATGTCATCAAGGAGCCGACCGTGTGACGTCATCATGAAGTCATAGAGCTCCGAAATTTGTGACGTGATCATAACGTTTCATTATGAGTTCATCGCATGACCTCACATGATGACGTCATCACACGCCATCGTCGCTTGGTGAAACGTGTGCCCATCTCGGAGGCAATGCTTAACAACGAGAGTTGAAAATAAAAGTTGCAAGCCTATGATCGCGGAGGCAATGCAAAAGCACGTTAGGTGCAGACAGCTTCCGGGGTAAGGATCAATATAATCGAGTGAAATGAGAAGGCTCTCTGTTTCTTGTCATCTTAGGCAAAAGCATAAGGGGCCCTATGGTGACATAACACTGAGGTTACGCTGACGCGAACTCACGCAAGGGAGGCAGCAGCTCCGACTAGCGAGCGCGTCTCCGTACGGACGCGCGGACGCGTCTCGTTTGTAGGCTTCCTACTCGCAATGCGTGGACGCAGCAACGACAACTTCGCTTATCTACGCATTCGCGGACACCGTGAAAGACATATAACATGTGCTTCAGCAAAAAACAGTGAACGAAATACGCAGTATTCACAGAGCAAATACGAGACGCTCTCTCCCAGCCGTCTCGCTTCACTTGAGCCAGCCAGAGTTGTCCAGGACTCGCTGGGAAGTGAAACATTCGCACGCCCTTTCTGTTGTGGTTAGTGCAGAGCGGTACGCAGCATCCAGGGCTTCCCCGGTAGCGTTTAACACGCTACCGCAACGCTCGACACCGCATTGTCGAGAACTAAACGCAACCGGGAGTAGACGCAGTGCGGGCACCAAGATGCATAGTTTGCTGTGCGCCGCCATATTGGGGCCAGCCGCCGCTCCCAGCGCGGCGTTGCTGTTTGGCAACACTGTGTTTTGGCGGGCGGCGGTGCGTTGGCGGCATGTAGTGGGTCAAAGGCTGACATCACCCTAAAACGGCCGGTCATATAGGCTCCCTAGGCGCATCTCACCCACGTCGACGCCTAGTGGCACATCTCCGTATTGACGACAAACGCCCATGATCATGATTTAACACTTGCGGTAGCTGAAGTTCTTAACATATACGTGGACACCGCGTATGGGGTGAATCCCGCGCAAATATGGCATCAACAAGCACATAATAAACACTGGTACTCGATACGCACTCCTTCAAAGTGGCGGGAAATGCCACTTTAAAGTGGCGTCGTGTCTTCCCTCTATCCTGGCCGTTACTTCTCACAGGGCGAGCGGGGAAGCCAGGCGGGCGTCGGAGAGCTATTTTTCGATATGGATGCATGCTATGAGGGAGGTTTGGGCTTAAGCTGCCACCTCACGGTGCGTTGACGAAATTAAACTTCTATTGGAAACGCGCCGAATGGGACGGTCGTAGCAACGGCACGTTTTTTTTTTTCGAGCCTGGTGGCACAGATGTCACCGCCCCGTTATAAAGGGAACGCTCATAGCATCCATCCATAAATCCAAGAGCACTGCGAGAGGAATGTGTGAAAGATAAAAGGCGCGTTCATGTAGCGTCCGTAATGTGTTTGGCGGTAGCTCAGTGGGTTAAACGGCCGTGATCCATCGTCGCGGATTGTGAGGTCACGGGTTCGACTACCGTCAACGGAACTTCCTAGTTTTTTTTCTTTGCCATTTGAAGGCGTTCATTTTGCCGACGTACTTCCGTGACGGAAATGAGTCATGAAAGTCTCGATGGACCCCGGCATAAAACACTTTCGAGTAAATATAATTCCTCTTTTATGAAGCAAAAGTATGCTCGTTGCCGCCAATGTGACGAACGATCTTCTCATTTTCACCACAATCAGAAATTTTTTTCCGAGCGGTAGACAGTCCCTTTAAGGTACGAACACACTGGCGGCGTGGCACTCTGCCGCGCGCCGCTTACCGCTCGCGAGACGCCGATTTTCTCTCTTTCTCCCGCAGAGCGTCAACGCTTTTCTGCCGCCGACGCAATCACTCAGGGACCTATTTACTTGCGCGGCAGTAAACAGGCGGCAGCAAATAGGTGGCAGATTGGTGGTTTGCTTGCGTGGCAGCCGGCTTTTCAGTGCCCGCTTTTTCTCCTCTTCCTTCTCACACGAGCTGTTGTCATAGCAACCAGACATAGTTCTCCTCACCCGCGCCACTCCTCTCCGTCTTTCGGGGAGAAATCGCGAGCCGGCGGGAGCGCGCGCCTCGACATGTCCACTCTTGTCTCGTTACTCTCGCGCCGACAATGTAGACAGCGTGCCGCTGCTTGCCATGCGGAGGCGCTGACGGGCGGGACGCCGCCACGCCATGCTTTCCGCCAGTGTGCACGTACTTTTAAACGCCGGCACCTTAGCCCTTGACACCGGTGAATCCGAGACGATGCGTGTGCTCTGCGGTGCCTCAGCGCAATTTAGCACCTCGTGTGCTAAAGAGTGGCGAACCCTAACGCCCGTTTCGTGATACAGTTGAACCTCGTTAGAACGAACACAGTTATTGAAAAGTATCGGTTATAGAAACCGGCATACGATCTTTAGTTGATCACGCTTCGTTTTAATGTCATTTATTCTCTTAATAGCGAGTTTTAGTATAGCGGATAACAGCGAACGCAAGGATTTAGCGTTAGCGTTAGCGTTGCGTGCTCCTAACTGCGCATGAGCAGAACGTAAACGTAGCCCGAGCTCTTACGTACGAACGCTATTTCTGGAATATAGCGTTCAACGCTAACGCACGCAAGAGATCCCGCACGTAGGGCAAGATGGCGGTGCCTGTTGAAGCGAGAGCCGTCCACTTCGAATCTTTGTAGCCGTCGTCGTGCATTATTAAACTTATTCATTCCCTAATAATGTTCGTATTTGATTTAGATTTGAGTAATGAGGCTTCGCCAACCGTGTACCGCCGATAAAATAGCTCCGTTTTTGAGATACAAAGTGGATTTGCGCTTCAGAAGGCTTAGCAAGATTTGTTTGCAAGGTTCGCTCATGTTTTCTGTAGCAGCGCAGAGATGGCGACGCTGTCTTTAGTCGCCTCTTTCCAAGATACGGCCACAAGTCAAGCAGATAAATGTCCGGCGTCGCTTGCCTTCATGCCTTTCGCGGCAGTGCATGAATGTGACGCGTGATGCGTCCCAGCTTAAAAAGGCCAGGTAGTAGGGGTCTTGAAGAATTCTCGAACGCGGCATGTCGACAGAAACCAATGTGTCAGAACTCAACACTTCTGCAAACGCGACATGGAGACGCAACAGTGGTGACTTTGGATCAGCTCGACTTGGTGGCGTTTTTGTGGATTCTACAGTGCATTTAGTGTTTTTTATGTCTAGATGGCGCCGTATGTGCCGTATGTGCTCGCGTTAGCGTTAGCGGGAATGTCTTCCGCTGTACTAAAAGACCACCAGTTGACACGCAGCGCGTTCCGTTTTAGCGTTAGCGTTGAGGCGCACGCTAACGCTAACGTAAGCGTTTCCCGCTATACTAAAACTCGCTAATAACTTAACCGAAAACGCGAGAGTGGCCACGATATGGGCTGTGACGAAGAACTGCTTGTCTCTCGCGATGCTCAACATTCGAAAGAAAAATAAACAGTAAAAGACAATTCAGAACCTCATTTTAGAAGAAGAAAAATGAATGTGGAAGTAAAAGTGTTGTTCAAAATAGCATGATTAAAAGTGCTTCAAATTAATGTGAACGCAGGCCTGCTTTTTCATGTGAAGTGTATTCTGCTGTGATTTCAACTTCTCATGTTTCGGTCGACTTAGTCTAATATGCTACAAGGAGACAGATAAGAATGACCTCGTTTGCAGTGGGTTGGAAGCCTAGATTAACGCGACTTCATGGTAACGACACAATATTTTCCGACTTGTGACGTCATGATGACGTCCTAGCGTGATGAATGCTTTTTTGCATTACTCGAATTGACGCTGCAGGCACTCAATTTTCGCGTTCGATGGGGCGTCTGAAGCTTTGGCCTAATTAACTGATTCAGTTCATCGAAAAATTGTGCGCAGCTGGGATCGTTGCGGCACCTGGCAGAGCAGATCCCAACCATGCGCTTCCTTCTGCATAGCCTCTGAGATCCGTTTCGGCAGCGCGTGAACCGCAACCAAGTAATACACCAGGGCACACACTACACTACACCAGGTCGCCACTACCAGGCACCTAAGTCAAAGATTAGAGACACCCCCAGAATATTATTTCGTGCGCTGTATGTGTTTTGAAACAGTGCTATGTGTAAGTTTCTTTCTAAAATTTTGTCAACACAGCGCATTTAAATGTTTTGCTCCAGGATTTTTTTTCTTCTTTTCTTTCGGCAAGTATAGCAAGCAGTGTGTTTGTGTGGATGGTAGTATTATTCTCTGCTGTCTCGCAGCGAGATATGTCGGAAGCGGCCGTGTCTATGCTCTTGTCTATGAGAAGGAAAACGAAGTACATTCAGCTAGACTTCTTGAAACTCATTGTGCTAAGCTGGGGATAATTTTAACAATAGACGCTATTCTCACCTTCGGTGCTTCGGATTTAGGCGTCAGCCACAGGAATGTTTTTGATGCTGTAATTGCTTTCCTTCAGGAAACAAAACGAATGTGTTTTTAAGTCTGGGCTGAATGTAGAAATAATTATTGCACTAGTTCTTTTTATGTTTGCTTGTCTGTTGTGTTAACTTAGTAGTTTTATATCTTCATATCTACAATTCTTGGCCAATCCCCCAGTGTGGGTATGAGCCATGTGTAGAAGCACATCATCATCATCATCATACCGGTCGCGTTTCCATCTCTGACAGCATTGCGGTGACAGTATTGCGCCCTTCCGCGTTGGCCCGTACGTCCCATTTTGAAGCGACGCTCAAAACTGGAGACCCGCGTCGGCTACCCGCGGTTTTCGCTGTTATTAACATACCTTTTTCGCTTCTGTCATGAACATGTACAACTGATCAGATTCAGAAGAGTAGACTATCGGGCCAGTTGGCTCATCATGTAGCGTCGTTGAGCGGAATTCAAAGCGGAAAGAAAAAAGGGTGAGGACAGGAAGAGCGAGGATGCCGTACGCGTGGTTTCTTGCCAGCCATGCATTCATACAAGCAAAACAAGACAGGTTGACAATATTGGTTGGTGCCTGATTCGTACGCCAAAAATATCTTCACATCATATCAATAATAAAAAGAAAAACTCACAGGCTCCCATATGCGATCACATAAGACGAGTCGAAAGCTAAAGTCATATTTTTTTCTTTTCATTAGACGTGTTGATCCTCCCCCGCCCCCTTCGGAAAGCTTTCTGCGCTCATGGTGGTTTTGTACTGCCTCCAGTGCCCAAGGCATTGCAAGTTATGTGCACTTGACTTGGTTTTGCAGCGCCTCCGTGATCGGCTCACCTTTGACCAAGCGACCATGTAACGTGACGACGTCATCACGTTACGGCCCGCTATGTGACGGCATGGTGACATCTTGATTACGCCACAAATTTTGGCGATCCGTGACGTCATGATGTCGTCATATGGTGATGCCATCACGTGATCATTTTTTGCATCACTCGTGCTTACGCCGACGGTCAATTTTCGCGTTCGATGAGGCATCTAAGGCTTTCGCTTTAATAAGCAAGCGCGTAGGTCCCACCGGATGAGCCTGCATAGGCCAGCGGGCGATTACATTTTGTTCTTTTGGTCTTAGCGCAAGATATGGTCCGAGAACGAGCCTGCAACGTAAAAGCTACGCAAGACTCAATTTCGGAACGCAGCGCATCTTCAATCTACGATTTTAAACGTAGCTGAGACGAAAGGCTAAAGCGAGCAACGCAACCAGTTTGTATATCCTGCGAAGATTTTGCAAATCTGCCAGTTACGCAACCCCAAGTCCACTCTATTCGCTGGACGCAGCACACGCATTCCTGCGACTCAGCCCTTTCGTACCCCTTAATATGCAGTTGGCTAGACAGGCAAGGACGACTCGGCTTGCGTTCGCTATTTCTTCGTATCTCACCACCGCTTTTATGTCACGACTGATTCTTTTTGTTTCTCTCTGCCTTTCGTCTGAGCGTAAGCAGACGCCTCCGTTACGCGATTCTCTGCAGAGAACTCAGAAAGATGACAGCGAAAACTAAACCTCGAGACGCTGTCGTCTCTGCGTTAATGTCTCCTCGCTTTCTCATATAGTTGGGTGCAATGACCCAATATAGAGCTTCGGTCGTGGTCCCTGCAGTCCCAATATCGAAAGCCTATCTACGACATTGCAGCGCATGTTACTTCTAACAATTACGTTAGTTCGTTCACCGTTAACTGTTGAGACGTCGGGTATGTTGGCGACGTTTGCGTCACTGACCGGCAGGAGCGGCTTAGTTTCTTCATGGGTAATGATACATCGAATGAATTTTGTTTTATTTAATTGCAGCACCAGTAGGCCATGGCCGCATGTGAAAGTGCTGAACGTACATCTAGACAAAGTTTACCATATTAATAATTTGTAGCGTAAATATAAAAGCAGAAATGCTTGTTTTGTTAGCTTCGGTGCTGACGTAGAATTTTGATAATCTAACGGGAGTGTAAGAAATGCGTAGGTTGTAAGAGATATCAATACACAGTGTTCTTTCGAAGTGAAGTTTATGAAACTAAAACTTTCTTATTTTTGGCATGCCATGGGAGCTGCCAGTTTGATTGAACGAAATTTCATGTTAGCCAGAGTGGAACGTAAACGAAAATGAGGCAACCAGTGCATGGAATGTTAAATGGTATTTTGGTGGCTAAAGGTAAACGTCTAGATTAGCTTTAAAGAACATGTGTTTAAGTTGTTGTCACTGGCTGTCATACATATATGACTCCACAGGAAATCATCAGCGATTCGACGTCGCTTAGGAACACAACAAACAACGGAAGCCCAACTAACGATTCTTTGGCCCCTTAAATACTACCTCCCTCCCCTACGTAAGCTAACACTCCTTCAAGCTTTCGAATAATTTCGGCGGTTCTGAGCCGCAGCGATGTTACACAACATGCTTTTTTTCTACGAAACAAACAAAATAATCTTGAATTGTTCATGATCAAAAACAATTACGACTAAATTCGGTATATATGTGCTGAACACACAGTAATCAGTTTCTTCTTGCTGTCACTTTTTTTTCCTTCGCAGGAACCATAACTGTTCCTCTCTGAACGCAAGCCTATTGTAAAACAGTTGGCGCTTTCAAAGCGGCTTAAAAAGTGTTGGGCAGAACAGTGACCAAAGAACCAAAATACTGCGAAAAAAAAAAACACAACGAAAGGACGAAAGGGAAATGAGATAATACAAAAGAACCCTTTGAATGGCGCCACCCCGGCTTTCTTATTATGCCTTCGAGTTGGAAACAACACTGTGGCGCCCTAATTTCCGAAAGCAGATTACACGTTGCCATGCTAAACAGCTTTTTATCTGCCACGTACGCCTGCTTCAGATGGAAGTTCGGCACAAATGGAAGTTCGGGTCCACAAATGCGACTGTTACACATTTCTCAGCGGTATTTTGTGCTGAGCATTGTACGTATTAATAAGTCATAAAATCTCGTTAACACGAATCGTAGCGAGATTCTCGTAACCTTTAATGCACACGTAGTGACGCCGCATGAATGGAGGAACAAATTAAAGTTAAAATAAAGGGAATGAACTTATAATAAAGTAAATTAAGAATGAATAGACGTACATTATGTTGAATTTAGTGGATGCAATGTCAGTTCAATCTTTATTCACTTTAATGCGCGTTGATTCCCCCTACGCCAACTGTAGTTTGTTCTTCAATTCATTAGGCGTCATTACATGCGCATTAAATGTCATGAGGATCTTGGTACCATTCGTGTTATTTATTTATTTATTTATTTATTTATTTATTTATTTATTTATTTATTTATTTATTTATTTATTTATTTATTTATTTATTTATTTATTTATATTTATTTACAAGATACTGCAGGCCCGTCTTGGGCCCTAGCAGGAGGGGCAAAAGTGTACTCGTAAAGGCAATACATACACACATTTACACAGAGTGCATTGAAAGGAAAAAAAAAACCAAAAGAAATACAGTGCCTAATTTGTACAGCAAAGCACAAAAGTAATAACACCTTGAACATCTCAAAAAGTGCGAGGAAAAGAAAAAAAAGCAATATTCACACAACAAAGGAACATATTTAAAATAAAAACAACCTAACATCAATCCTGAAGACTTTCAATTGCTTTTATACTTCGCACTGATGATATTGACAGCGAGTTCCAGTCGTTAATTGTACGCGGAAAAAATGAAAACTTGAATAGGTTAGTTTTGGTGCTGTATGGGGTCAGTGATACTTCATGTCAGTGCCTTGTAGTTCGTGACGGCAATGATGTCACGTAGGGCTCTGGGGGAAGTAGCAATTGTCGATTCTTCAAATGAAACAAATTTTATTCTGTCAATTTTTCTTCGTAATTGCAATGATTTTATGCCATGATTCATTAGTTGAGTCGGGGAGTATGTTTGGCGGTATTTAGAATAAATAAATCTGACTGATTTTCGTTGGATCATCTCCAACGCTTCGACATTCTTTTTCGTATGAGGGTCCCAGACAATGGATGCGTATTCCAGGTTGGGTCTTATAATGGATGAATATGCGAGAAGTTTGATATCAGGTGGTGTGTGTGTTTTAACTTATGTCGCAAAAAGCATAGCTTACGGAAGGCGGATGTACAAATGTTCGAAATATGGGTGTTCCAACTGAGTGAACTAGTTATTATTGTGACGCCGAGGTATTTGTAGAGAGGGACCTTCGTTAGCTGTTCCGAAGGGGGACTATACGGAAAAGGTAAAATGTTTTTTTTTTCTACTCATATTCACGAAAACCGTTTTGTCAGCGTTAAGTTGCATTTCCCACTCTTGACGCCACATATGTATGTTTTGTAGGTTAGTATTCAGCAAGGCCTGATCATCCGAACATTTAATTTCATTAAAAAGCAAGCAATCATCTGCGAAAAGCCTAATCTCAACTGGTTCATTAATGACCTGGACGATGTTGTTGATGTATATAAGAAATAAAAGCGGGCCTAGTACGCTTCCTTGTGGGACTCCTGAGTTCACAGGCAAATGTCGTGAAAAATGATTGTCAATACTTACAAACTGTGTGCGGTTTGTAAGGTATGCTGAAACCCAAGCAACGATGACCTCCGGTAAGTCCTATGGTTTTTGACTTTAAAATTAGTTTTGTGTGGCAAACAAGATCGAAAGCTTTTCTAAAATCTAAAAATATTACGTCTACCTGGCCTGATTTATCTAGAAAAGAGGCAAAACTATGGATGACTGTGGTTAGTTGAGTTACTGTGGGAAGACCTTTCCTAAAACCATGCTGGAATTGAGACAGTACACTGTTATCATGAAGAAATTTCGTAATTTAAGTAGCGATAATAAGTTCAAGGAGCTTACACAGTATACACAGAGATATCTTCGGACCGATGAGCTATATAACGATATTGCCTTACTAATCAGAACGCATCTCGTCACGGGATTGCGAACGGAGCCAAAGCGTGTACGCAGTGGCTGTGACTTCCAATTCTTCAGAGCCACCCTTGCGGCTACATCGATCCAGTCTCTGTTTTCGAGATATTGAAGTTAGGAACGCTCTGAAGAAAATAATCGCAGTGAGCGCTCTGTAACATTTCATTCACGACGCACGTCTTTTATTTGAAAAAAAAAAAAACATAGCTGATCCTTTTGTCATAGGAATCAGTATAACACGAAAGCAAAACATGCCTTCACAGACGTAGTTGAGCGGTTGTAGCGCATTGTTTCGCCCCGAGGGCGAAAGAATGAATGCTATAGACCAGAACACAGCGAATTCCATGCGCATCGCCATATTTGCATCGCACGTCGCGCCATCTATCGCACACGCGACGAAATAACATGCGCGGGCTGCCACGCCAGCAGACGCTACACAGAGCAAACGTGAAACTCCCGAAAGTCAGCCCGTCGGAGAGCGTGTTTCGCGTCTTTTCTAGCCTGGACATTTTCGCTGATTTTATTGGAACATCACGAACAACTTGCTCATGCAAGTCCACAATGTATACAGTAAGTGCTGAGTGGGCTGCGGAAGCAACCTCGTCAGATACGTACGCTGTTACATTTGTAAAAAAACGTTCTCACTGTAGTACGCGTGAATCGTAATTGCAGTGCAGCTCGCGAAAGAGTGAAACGATGTTTTGTTGCCCCATATTACAAGCTGTGCACAAAGTTTTGTGAAAGCTCATTATTTCAGCATGCATCGCGTAATAATTAGAGTGCGCTTTACGGGTAGTTTCGCGGAACGTAATTTTTGTTTCACGAGTGCTCTTACAATAATGCGTCTTGCTCACAAAAGCGGGCTATCAGAGAGTATAACCTGCAGTATCGTTCAGCGATCCCTTTTGGAAGCTACCTGCGCGATTTTATGCTTGTAACGATGGTGCTTTACAAGCGAAACTGTGGTACTTTTAGTTAAACCGGTTAGCTACGCCTGCGACGTAAAGGACACTGGCGCGAGTACTGCTTACTTACGTGCCAATATATGTATTATGTGCAGCTGAATGCCTCGTGTCCAGATAAATTTGGGGACATCAAACACTGAAATAAAAGCACGAAATTCTGGCCAGCTGTTGAGGAGCACCGTGCCATTTATTACCTTTTGAAGACGAAATCTCGAAGACGTGGATGCCATCAAAAGCACTAAAGTTTAATGCTACGTTGAAAATGGCAAAGCATGCTGATTGCTTGTGCATGAAAGCGCTACCTTGCACTAGATTTTCGTCAAAGGAAACGCTCAAAGGTATGAAGTGCACCCCCACACAAAGCTCGCGGCTGCCTTCAACCCAGCTGCGTGTCACGCAAATTAGGTTCGCAAAATGAAATAGGTGGCCATCACACTGCAGAATACACGCAGTTAGTGTACTTACTCGCGCATTTTCACTCGGCTCCTAGTTTTCTTTTTTTTTTTTTTTGCTTGAATCGCAGTAATCCACTCGTGGCGAAGCTGAAAACACCGCACCGGCACTATTTCCGTGGCACGTCGTAATCGTCGCAGACAACGTTAATATCCTCTTGTTGCACTGCTTGTTTTGGCATCCAAAGACGACGCAGTAGTGCCCAGACGAGCTCTTATACGCTGAAGCGGCGTGAACGGGTACTTTTTCGCACTTTAAAGCCTCAGAACTGCAGCTTGCCCTGTTTATTTGGTGCAGCCCGCGCGCGCCTTGGCAGCCCCGGTCAGCCCGGCGTCTGGGTGCGAGAGTATCCGCTCGGCACGCCAGCAGCCTGGGTGCGAGATAGGCGTGCTCTGGTGTATAGCAACAGGTTGTAATGTCACGTGAAGAACGGCAAGCAGCTCGAAACTTGCAACGCGCTGCTCAAGCAGAAAGGACGCACGGAACGAACATACACAGGATGAGCGCGAACTAACAACTGTCTTAGCTCGACAGTTAAAGCACGCTAGCTAAATACAAAGGAGGGCGCACGAAACGAACGCACAAGTATACACAGGATCAGCGCGAGCTGTCACGGTTGTAACTAATTTGTTTGTGAGCAGCGCGCTCCTTTCGCAAAAGCGGCCGCTGTAGTGAGTGAAGTGACGTTCGTGCTCTCTGTAACTTCAACGCAAACTTGCGGTGAGAGCGCAAGACGTACAAGATAAGCGCGCGCTCACGAGCGACCACGCCCTTTAGAGGTGCACTCTCATCTCAACGCGTGGGGCGACGACCTTTAAAGCGCGCCCTTCGAGCCCTTCGCGCCATCTCGCTAGTGATAACGAAAACACGCTGATGTACCCCGATCTCTGAGTACCGCCACCGGCAAATGGTGTATATAAATAGCACGCCGTTAGTATGACGAAGAACGTGCCGTCTGTGGCGGAGTCGTTTCGCGCTGCGCGCTGGGGATCCAGGGGTCATAAGTTCGGTGACGGTACTTTTTATTCTAGTTTTTTCTTTGTTATATCTTAGTCTTTATATTTTACAACGTCATATCCGTGACGGAAATGCGTCAGTGGAGCCGTGGTGGACACCGGCATAAAACACTTTCGTGTTTTAAAAAAATGTGAGTAGTTTGCACATGTGGCGGAAGGCTGGAATCAACAGCGGAGCTGGTGTTCGAGCTATCTTCTGAGTATTTGCTAATAATGCCAAGCTTATGAGAGAGATGCTAGGTTTTTGTTAGTTTTACTAAATGTGGCTAGGCTTGGCTATTCTCCGGTATTGGTCGGTTCCTCACACTACGCCCGTGTTGCGTGGTTTATGTGGCTAGCTGTTACGTGATGTGATTTTTCTGCGGGACTAGCTGTTACGTGATGTTCAGTGATGTTCAATCGCGTGACCACTTGTTACGTGATGTTACGACATTTTTAGTGACGTGAGTAGTTGTTACATGATGTTACGTGATTTTAGTCACGTGACTCGTTACGCGACATTACGTGGTTTTTAGTCGCGTAACTAGTTGTTACGTGATTTTTGGATACATGACTAGTTGTTACGTGGTATTACATGGTTTTAGTCACGCGAGTAGATTTACGCGATCTTACGCGGTTTTAGTACCGTGACTATAGTTGTTGCTTGATGTTACGTGATTTTTATTCACTTAACCGACTCGCCCATCATAGCCATTGCATTCCACGTTCGACGAATGGGCGTACGTGTTGTGGGAGCGAAGTAGAAGATGAAGAAGACGAAGCAAGCGCTTGGCGGTTCATGATGACGATAATTTATGTTCGCACTACCCAGCGCAAGCAGAAACTTAAACAGTTCTGTTGTTAAAACAATAAAGAACAATACAAGGATATTGCATAATAGAGATGCCATCACTTTGATAATTTACATCAGCGCAATTCGACCCCGCAGCAAACCCTATACGCGAGACATTGTCAGCATGAGTGATCGCAGTTATTCACAAACTGTGCAACTCTACGACTGCTTACGATAACTTTTCCAAGAAATCGAGATGAAGCCTCAAAAGATTATGTAAAAGTATGACGGGAGCATGCGGTGCACCAACAGCCGCGAAATATTTAACTAGCTTGCGCCAGCGGTTAGTTTTCTGTGCGTCAGCGCCATATGACGGTGCCAAGTTGCAAACAGGGGGAGGGTAAGCGCATGACCACAAAGTGCGCTCAGCTGGGCTCATCGTCTGCTAGGCAGTTCCTTCCTGGGGACCTCACCCCATACAGGCGCACTTCCGACGAACCATGCTTTCGGGTTAACTCATGGGGGTGTGTGGTGCGTCTTTAAGCTTTATTTCCATGATAACTTGCTGCGACGCTCACTTTCGGGATATAAAATACGAGCAAAACGATTCGTCTACTCACGCTAACTGTGCGTGTGTTGTGCGCCAATCTGAGGTGACGTCCTTAAAAGGATGCTAAAGCGAAGCAATAAATTAGTTTAGATTCATACGTTTTACTCCGACAACTCTAACGTCGTTATTTCGGAATTGCAGCTTTAATATTCAAAGAGAAAATCAGTGGCATTGTCTCATTTACAAATTTCGCTCCGAAACCTCGGCTACGTGACGTCACGGATTTCGAAGTGCGTTTTTCATATTTTGTTGACATCGGCCCAACAGTATTCCTTGAAACTTGGTATGCGAAGTCTCTGGCCCCACCAGAGGACAATGTACTTCATTTTGGGCGGCTTGGGATGACGTGGGACCTAGCAGACGCCGTCAAAATCTATGACGTCATGGCGATTGTTGCGGGAACCTCAAGGTGCCGTCGCCACTTACATTTTTTTTTTTTGCGCGTTTTCTCGCGGTAAACGTGGTGATGACAGTATCGTCCAAGCAGGCACGTAGCAAAGCCGGGGGGTGGGGGGGTGGAAGGGCTAGGGCCCTGCCCCCCCCCCCCTACCCGTCGCGAAATTTTGGTGGAGGGGGGTATTTTACCCAAAATAAGTAATGAGAATAGGAATAGGTGTTTTTCTCAAATAGTCGAGGCCTTCGCTAAGTGCATCCACCCCCGAAAAAAATTCCTGGCTACGGGCCTCTGTAACAGACTAACTTACTAATACCAGAAAAATCGTGTTTCTCTTTAGTTTCCCTTTAGCATGGAACAGCCTAGCAGACGATCGGGGGAGCTCAGCGCGCTTTGTGGGCTTGCGCTCACCCTCGCCCTATTTGCAACTTGGCATCGTGATATGGCACAGACGCACAGGAAAGTCACCGCTCGTGCAAGCTAGCTAAATGTTTGGGCGGCTGTACCTAACGTTGAAAGCCTCCGGCCGAATTCACAAAACTTTTCTTTCGTAAGCGCGCCTTGCCATCGGTAATCCGGTTGCGCTAATGATATGTCCCGCGTTGTGATTGGCTGAAATATTCTCTTACGAGAATTTTGAGCGTAACACGTGTGTGTACGGGCCCTCGGTTTTTTTGGTTTTTTTTTATTTCCACGAGTAAAAATGGATCGTTACTCGCGCAGTCGTAATTCAAGAAGCCGAATCTATCGGCGAAAGTAATTTCTTTACACTGACCTCGCCATGGTTTACTAACTTAATTTCAGGAGTTAAAACTTGTATCCTCAGAGATTCGCGACACTTCCGCGTCGCTGTTTACGCTTCCCTGCCTCCAGAACACATATATATCCTCGTACTGCCACGGCAGCTGGCCTTGCAACGTTACGTTTACTAAAGTTAAGGTGCAAGAAATATAGAAAAAAATGCATGTAACTAGAGCGAAAGAGCTTCCCGGAATAGAAAAATGGTTTCGCCAAGACTAGTGACATTACTCACTCTGTGCTACGGAAGCAAACCATCACGGCAGGGCGGACACCACCCAATAAGCCTCGCACTGCCTTCAAGGTTACTAGCCAGGAATTGATATTTATTACAGTGACCATCTTTTCATCGGTTGTGAAGTTGTTTTTGCTGTAGTTCCTTGTGGCTTAACTCTAAGTTCCATCGCGTCAACATCGATCACGTCGGTTTCTCCCGGAGAGGCACTGCAGTCGACCAACTACTAGATTTCCCAGCTTTTTTGTTTGTTTGTTTATTAAGGCGGAAGACATGGATGCCTCATCAAACGCGAAAATTCTAACTCTCATAAACGGAGAGTGGTGCAAAACAAGAAAGGACGGGTGATGTATTGTGCAGCAGTCATGGTAGAAGTGACAGAGCAAGATTTCTGTATATAACGCTTAGCAATGCTTTTCTAGTACAGAATGCTAGATATTGAAACAAAACGCAAAAAAAAGAACAAGCAGAGAACCAATTAAAGGCAAACACAAACAACAACCTTGTTGTCGCCGGTGCAATCCTGTGCCTTCAAGGCTGTTTGAAATTCCAGTATGTTATTCCAACAGGCCCAAGCATTCATTTGAGCTGCAATCACTTTTAGTACAGGTAATTGCCGCTAGTACAGGTAATTCGGTAATTTAGTACAGGTAATTCCGATAGAGTCACTTTTTTTTTGCCACGTATGTAGACCCGTAGGCGTAAGCAACGCGCCATTCTACTAATCTGTGAGCAATATACATTGTCATCTGAGTCACGTGTGCACGCTTGCCCAAGAAACAGAGAATAAAAAATAGGCGTAAATTGACCTAGAGGATAACGTGGATCCTCATATTACACGTTTCCAATACCGCGTTATCATTATTACCACGTTATTAATATTAATAATATATAATAACGTACAAACGCCGCGTTATCACCCACACACTTTCCCTCTAGCCTTATCGCAATCCAGCGCCAGTTGTGTTGTCGATAATAAATCACCCGCCTTCGCCAATGAATCTTCGCGTTGATAAATTACCGGCGCGTCTTATACACACTGGTGTAAATAGGCACAAAAAGATAACGTCCAGTCTAGTTGCACGGCACAATAGGGTTCTTTCCCCAAAACGCAATTTTGTTCCTCATCTCCTTGTCTGTTAACGCCCTCGTAACAATAAAGAAAACAAGCAACTAAACAATAATTCATGAAGCAGCAGTGTCAACAACCTCGTAATCTAGATTCCCCAGAGCACCATATTTACGCGTCGAGCCGCTCCGTCCACGCCTCGCTTCGCTTGCAACACTGTGTCTGATACTGCGGGGCCATTCTATATTTGCGTGACCTGTCAGGGTTAAGCAAAGAAGCAAGCAATGAACGGGTCGAAATAAGTGCTGACGCGACTGCACGTCGTGATAGGCAGTCATTAATGTAATGGCGGTTGAGAACCTTCGAGCGTCTCAGATGGTTATGTTCTCTTAGCGATGTTTTTATTAGCGGTCAAAACACGGGGGGGCAGGCGTCCGTTGGTGCGTGCGTAAGCGTGTATGTATGTGGACGTGCGTGTGTGTATGTACATGTAGTACACATGTATGGAAACGCGAACATTTAGGGCTAAGTGCTGCATGTACACCCTTGTAAGTTTCAGTAATACCACGCGAGCGTTGACCCATGAACATTGTAGGATCTAATATAGGCGAGAAGTAACGAGATTTCCTGCAGGAAGCGCGAGCGTCGAGAGCACACTCGTGTGCGAGCACCGTCTGCTGCGCTGTTTGTTTTTAGATACATGCACACTATAACCCTTATCTCGGCGATCATGTGTTTAGAAAGCTGGTGTTACGCTGATCGTTGTACCGCTGATTTCGTTGCTCCTTGCCCATAATATTAAATACCGTAACTTGGGGTCGACGCTCGTAAGATATTATTACAAAATTTCAAGGGTGTACTTTCGCTTTCGGCGTCAACAGTTCGTGTCATAGTGGCGTAATTTTTATTCGGACACTTACACCGGAGCCAAGGTTACCTTTAGCGCCAGACTTGCAGCCACATGACGCAGTTATCATGAGCGTGTGCTCATAGCAGTCTTTGCAATAAAATAAAAAAGCCCCTCTTTTTAATTCGTGAGTATTGTACACCGGTGTAAAAAATTGCGTCGAGTTTTGATCACAGCCGCTTTTATTTCACCACAAAGGGAATCATTGCTCTGCGCTTTTGTTCTAATTTAATCACGCAATCACTTTATCATCAACGTCGCACATCTTGGAAAATAGTAGAACAGAGAATGTCGCTGCAGCCAACGTTTCGAGAAAATAATAACATATAATATTAATATCTGGGGCTTTACGCGACAAAACCAAGATATGATTATGAGGCACGCCATAGTGGAGGGCTCCGGAAATTTCGACCATCTGGCGTTCTTTAACGGGCACTGACGTCGTACAATACACGGGCCTCCAAGATTTAGCCTCGATCGAAATGCTATTGCCGCAGCCGGTATCGAACCCACGACCTTTGGGTCAGCAGCCGAGCAACACCTTGAGAAGTCTTCTTTAAGGCCGCAACTGCAGTTCCAGCCTTGGGAGTACAACGTACACACATACAGAAAATGAGCGTTCGCACCCTGAAACGCTGACAGCAACTTTCTTTCGAGTCGCGAAGAAATGCAACTCTGCAGGCTTTAAGCAAACGCCATTTCTCTTTGGTGTCGAAAGAACCGGAGTAGCCATTGCGAAAGCAATAACTCTGACAGCCTATCCGTCATAGGACTAAAGAACCACGGCTACAGCATTGTTGAAAGAACCCCGTCAGCGACGTCGCGTTTCAGCCGAAACATAATAGCCTACCTACAATTTGGTTTTCTACGTTGCTAAAAAAATCTAACTATGGGATCACCTTCGCCGTAGAGATATTGGCCAATCGTAGCTGGCATTCTAGGAGGTATCGACACCATCTCCGGTTTCGATAAATCTCCGGTCACTTTTTAAACTTGAGAAATTTCTACAGTTCGAAGACATATCTTCGAACTACACAGAAAACTTGTAGCCAAAGTACGCCATTTGACGAGGCAGATATGATTTCGCGTCAATGACTTCGACATTGCATGGATGGACAATTCAGAAAGAACTATTCTGTATCTGGTTTCTATTGAGTCCTGACGTAATACAATAGAGAAATGCCGAGATATTGGTACTTCTCTTTTTGAACTTCCAATTACTACGCTGCGTACCGCTTGAAAGGTGAAGTCAGCTTCTTACCTTATCCGCGTGGCGGGCACCACAGGACATTTAAAGCATCTTCTCCGGCTTTACCGGCATGTCTTAGTTTTGACACCATTGGTTGCGCAATTTTGTCAGATAGATCAAATTATTTTAACCTCATCGAGCTTTTCTTTATTTTCATGTTTTTATGCAGCAACAAATAGATCTCGTATGGCTTCTGCAGCTTCGCCAAATGTATTTCCGAGCCAATAACTAAAGAGCTATACTGTTTCAGACGTACAGAGAATCACGTGGTCTGTAATGTACCTTCGATTTTGTAAAACAGAACAAGGGGATGTTACCACTGTGCGCATATGAAATGTTAGAGGCCCGTGTACTGTGCGATATTAGTAAGCGTCAAAACCCCAGGTGGTCGAAATTTCCTGAATCTTCCACTACGGCGTGCCTCGTAATCATATCGTGCTTTTGGCGCATCAAACCCCAGGTGTTATTAATCCAGAACTGTTCATTCTGCAGCTGCGCCGATAACAGGAATGATCTTCGCCCACTGCAGAAGAATATTTGGTCTATATCGGGTATAGGTTGGGTCGCCGGTTGCACTTTGTCTAAGGGCTCCTTGCCGCACCAACTTACACTAATCTCTAACTGTGACGTTGTTGGTCATACATCACAAGGAGAGCCGAAAGCACGTACCCACTGGAAAAAGCTGAGAGCAATCAGAGTAAGCGTTTCTCGATTGGTTATTTCTTGGAGCCATTGCCATTGCTCTGTGCGCTGTAAACAGTGCCTGTTACCAAGCCCGTAACTAAGGGGGGGGGGGGTGAGGGTGTTCTGACACCCCCTGAAATTTTTTCCGTCCTTTTACAGTGAAGAAGCTGTCTTAGTCTATCTTGTGCAGTCATCGTCGTAGTAGTAGTCGTCGTCGTAGCAGCTATGCGGTGTTATCGAATGCTCCCTCCGCCTGACGATGGCTCGGCTCGTTTCATCTCTGCTTCAGCCGCGTTCGTCGTGCCCGCTCGCGCGCTGTTACCTGCCGGTAGAACATACGATGCGCCGGGGGGGGGGGCAGGGTTATTGATTTGAACTTTATACGGAACATGACGGCGACGGCAAAAACCCGTCGAGTGTGTCTATATAATTGTTATCGCAAAAAAAGGGTGTGAAAGAAACACATCCTTCATCCCAATACAAACATAGAAAAAACACACACAGAACACAACATAGGTACGTCTCAACAACTAAATAACTAGTCAGAAGTCCTGCGTCTACCGAAACTTCCAGCGTCCCTCACCCCGAGTCGCTCAACGTCCGTGTGAGTACTACAATCTACCGTTGGCTCCTTGCGGTTGAGCTCAGACGCTGCCACCCGGTCATCGCGTCTATCGGCCCCGGCGACTCAGCTTTGCAGACGAGGCATGGTGATCTGGCGTTGTCCCACACCGGCAGGGTGGAACATCTGCCGGCTGGCCCCCCTTGTAACCCGGCCCACTCTGGTTCGTGAGAGCCAGGTGGAACGGATTGGCGGCAGCGAGCCCCAGCTCGGCCACGCTCAGCGGCGGAAGCGCTGGCGTGTTCCTGCAGCTAGATGCACTACAGGCCATCTGGGACTCTGGCGCAGGTGGTCAACAGCTCACTGAGGCTGGTACTCGGGCGGACTCTCGTTCGACATCTACGGAACTGGGGCACGACCCAGACTGCGCGACATTTAGCTGTC
Organism: Rhipicephalus sanguineus; assembly: GCF_013339695.2. Classification (NCBI taxonomy): domain Eukaryota; kingdom Metazoa; phylum Arthropoda; class Arachnida; order Ixodida; family Ixodidae; genus Rhipicephalus; species Rhipicephalus sanguineus. The sequence goes on along the minus strand of NC_051182.1, from coordinate 139,579,668 downwards.
TTCTCCCGAGCTCCACCATGAGCGCTAGCCCTCCAAGATGGCGTCCCCGCGCGTACCTCTCGCTTCTTTCTTGTCTCCAATTCGCCTTTCTTTTTAGCGTTCCATCTATTTCTTTTCTTCTCTTCTTCTTCTGTCGTTTCTCTTGTCATCCCTGACAGAGACTTTCATGACCCACCTTTCTATATAGATTTCGACAATGTGATGAGGCGTGTGGTACGTTCCTGCTTGCAATAGATGCAGTGAAGCTGCCTGAGCCCGGCTCAGATTCGAATGTGGCAATGGAAATTGCCTGCGTCCAAAGTAGTAATGTTTCGTAATTTCATTATAAGTTAATATATGATCCCTAATTTCCCCGCCCTGGTAGTGGATGGCTCCGTATGACTTGGACGGCTGGCAACTACTAGTGCGACGTCATTAGCCAGAAATTTGTTTCGGTTGAAGAGGGACGATGGGTCAACTACCCATTATGTATGCTTGTGAGTGCGTTTGTTTATTTGCGTGTATATATGAAGATGCGCAATTGAAAAACTGAAAACTCCACCATAGCTATCTGCAGGACAGGCCGCAATATATGTTGCGACGCCACGACGTCAACACCACTTTCCTTCCACAGTGGCAACCTTTTATCTATTTATTTTACCATCGCCAATTCTTCGTCGCATCCATCGACCTATACAACCTAGGTGTTGTCGCAATAGCGAGAATTTTACGTTTCTTGTCAGACCGCCATTCGCGGCACGTGCATTGTACTACGTTTCCTAATATGCATAAAGAAACACGAGGTTTTCCCTCCGAAAATGGTATTCCGGAACGCGTTATTTACTCAATCCCGGTTTGCACGCTCACTTTGAAGAGTCGCGAAAGATGAAACAAAGACTCGCATGCGAAGACTGGACGCTCGCAATAGGTTTTAGCATAAAATCGATATATACCGTGCTTTCTGCCAGAGCAAACCGTATGAAACAGGCCTGACGCCCATTCAGCGTTGCCTGTTTGTTGTCTGTTTGTCATCCGTTTGTTGCATGCTTGTATCCTCACCCACCTTTCGTTTCTCACTATACATGTAGCCTCATTCTTCAAAATTTCTGTTTCGGAAAGGAATACAAATTGCGCAGAGTTTGTGGAGCAAATTCGTTTCGCATGCACCGTGAGGAGTCTGAGTAGATGCAAGAGAAGGAAATAAAAAAAAAATAGAAAAATGTCGCCGGTTCTTACGCGACAGGAACAGAGTAAACAACAAGGTATGGCTTTTGCCGCCGCATAAACGAGATCTTTCGCTTATATTTAAACCAAAGCACGCACACGGATGGCATTTGTGCGGCATTCGTTATTCAAGTTTGCGTGAGCGTGACAGCGGAAGTAACGAAGTACGGGGTAGCGCCTTTGCAGGCGCAACTAAAATTCGTACGGCGTGATCCCCTTATTTCTTTCTATCGGCGCACTTCTACTAAAGTACGTCGCCATCCTTTCCGATGACGTTTATTTTTTAAGTGGTGATTTTTTAACACGAAAGTGTTTTATGCCGGGGTCCACCAAGACTTCAGTGACGTAGTTCCGTCACGGAAATGACGTTGAAAAAATGTACGTGATCAGATGGCAAAGAAAAAAAGTTCCGTCAACGGGCATCGAACCCACGACGGCTCGGTCCGCAAGAGCAGATGCCGGGCACGCTATCCTCTGCGCCACAGTCACCGACTCTACACACTTTACAAACGCGCCTTTTATATCTCACACTCTCCTCTCACAGTGCTCTCAGTCGGCGGGGTGGTGTTGCCCTCTATGAGCGGTAAAGTAAAGTAATTCGTCAGTACTGTGGCCTCCGCGATTAGCACCTGCAATGCTTGTTGCTAAACGTCCGTCCCATTCGGCGCATTTTCAATAGAATTGCCATTTTGTCAATGCCTTAACACACCGCGAGGTGGCGATCTTAGCCCAAGTGTCGTAAAAGCGTCAGTCTCGCTCATAGCATCACGCTAATCCAAACCAAAAATACCTCTGCGACGCGCGCCTGCCTCACGTAGCTTTAGCACCGCGTTACCCGCTTACGCTCCCCCCGAGAAAAATCGCGGCCGGGCCACCGGGGCGGCACGCCCTTTGCGTTTCCCTCTAGTCCGTCCGTGGTGTTCAATCACACTTTAACATGCCGCGGGATGGCGACCAAGCTCCGCGTCCAATATGCGACGCTCTTCTGGCTATCACACCTCGTTCTCTGATTACGCTTTCACCGTTAACTACTACAGCTACCACAAGAGTTTGTTTAATCATAGAACGTGTACGTTAGTCGTCGGGATGGAGATGAACCACTAATCATCAAAGTGGGTGCATCGACGTTAAACGGTGCTATAGCTGCTAGACATCTATATACATTGTGGAAACTCTCTCATATAAATGTATAACAAACGTTCAAACTTCTGTAAGGACACATTTTACTTTCGTGTTATTCCGATTCCTATGACGGAGGAATCAATCATGTTTTTTTTTTTAATTTTTTTTTCTAAATATGTAGAGATATTCAGAATCGTGGTGCAGAAAATTTTATGTCCCTAGCCGGATCTGTTGAAAGCTATAGCATTTTACCTAACTACCCTCAAAGCGACAATGAATTGTTTGGAAGTTTTAATTATTGTTTTTCTCGAAACCTGATTTTGAGTTCGTTTTCGTTGCGCAAAAGCTCTTAACGTTTGAAGCAATCAATATTTGTCAATGAAACTTTCCATGATTCTTGCTTAAACATTAGCCCGTCCAACGAATCGGGATAATTGAAACATATAAATAAGTTTTTATGCTATAAAATTTCAAATGAAATACAACCTTCTGAAATGACACAATTTTTGCTTTTCAGGCCATGGTATTTTTCATATTTAGTATATTATACTTCATATTGAGAATATGTCACTCCTTTCTTTTTACCACGCAGTGCTCTTGAAGATTCGAGAAAATGAGTGCTGTCTTCGCATCTCCTGAGAGACAGAACGAAATGTGATAGCCATGTGTTCCATCGTAGAAGCTTCAGTTCTCCTGTGCCATATACTGTTAAAGGAGACCGAGCGCCGCTCTCATTAGGCTCGAAAAGGCATAACATCGAAATACAATCCCTACACTATTCAGGCGTTGGTATACTTTCGTAATGCTTCGATCTTTATCATGAGTGCTCTTATCATCCTCGGAATTGGTTTTCTTCGTTCGCGTAGCTTCTCTCAAGGCCTCATTCAACCCTTAAGTACGGAGTCAGCCCTATAGCGACCACTAAATTCATTTCTGCGAGACCTCGCTGAGAGATCGCTGTTGATGTCCGTGAACGTGTCCCCTATGTGATGATCCTTTTTTTTTTTTTTTGCTGTGATCGATACGATGCTCGGCAGAGCCACACCTGAGACGTTGCCGAGGCAACACGCGCAAAGATAAAATGAAAAGCAAATGCTTCCATTGCTGAAAGTTCTTTCCTCAAGAGGTGACCCACGTGGCAAAGAGGGCTTCACGATGTTATCCGGGATGCAATAAGTGTTATTCCACACGTGCTTCTGAGGCTGTGCGGCTGCTAACTGATGCAACACGATATCATTATGGCGGCCTACAGAACTCGTATCTTATCGTAAAAGAACTCCTTTAACTCCTTTTGCGATTTGTTTTGGGTTTGCTGCAATGTGGTGGACCCAGTAGTGTGTGTGCGTGTGTGCGTGTGTGCGTGCGTGCGTGCGTGCGTGCGTGCGTGCGTGTGTGCGTGTGTGTGTGTGTGTGTGTGTGTGTGTGTGTGTGTGTGTGTGTGTGTGTGTGTGTGTGTGTGTGTGTGTGTGTGTGTGTGTGTGTGTGTGTGTGTGTGTGTGTGCCGCGGCGCGAGTTCAAGCGACTCGGCCCTGGTGCAGTCAATCGCTTCAAAGCGAACTAAGCAGTGAGAAAACAGCACGCATAAAGATGTGAAGTAAAGTAGAGAGGTGGGCGAGTTGGAACGGATGCATTTTTGAAAACTTTTCAGCGCGAATGGGACGGAGCACAAAGAAGAGGACACAAGACGAGGGCTGTCTAACAACTGAAGTTTATTGACATGTGGATGTAAACCGTTCTTCGACAACACTGGCATCTTGCACAAACATAGAGATAAAAGGGCACGGGAACTCGTGGAAGCGTACTTCATTAAAGATGCGGGAGATGATTGCATATTTGTGCCGTCCGTTTGCCTTTTAGATTGTGAACTACGTAAGCTTAATGAGTTCTCTGACTACAGGTAAATTTTGCGCATGCGTTGTTGCTTTTCAGGTGTTTTTCAATAAACTTCAGTTGTTAGACAGCGCTCGTCTTGTGTCCTCTTCTTTGTGCTCCGTCTCGTTCGGGCTGAAAAGCTTTCAAAAAAAAAAAAATTCGGCAGATCCCACGTACCCTGGGAATCGATGTTATGCGAAGCATGCGCGGAGTTGTGAATGTGGCATAATTTTTCATGTTGAGCGAAACGTTACGCAATGACGCTATAGAAATGTGGAAGTGGTATAAACACACTCATATGCTGAAGAGTCGCATATGTTTTATATAACGAGTTGTTCACAGTTGCGTAAAGATGCCAACAGCAACATGGGTGTTGCCATCACCAGACGCGGTAGTGCTTATATTCTTCAATACTGCATAGCGCGAATCCGAACAGCACAAAGAAGAAACACAAATGCACAGGACAGGCGTTAATCTCAACTAAGCTTCATTCAGCAAAGTTCCCCTGGATATACACAGAGCCGAGGGGCACACGCAGGCGCACTGCAAGTACGGTACAGTCACAGTTGCAGTGGTTACGGTTGCGTTACAGTTGTTATGCTTATACTTATCTGTTATGATGGGAACGCACGCACGTTTCACGAACCCGTGTGTATGTGTAGAAGGGGTTCTTGACAGTTCTTGAACAAGGTCATTATCACCGTGATCAGTGAGCACCAGCAGCTGGACCGGACTTGTTAATCGGATCCGTTCGTGATCGCGGCTACGAGAGGTTTAAGTGTAGTGAAGTGTGAGGTATAGAACAGCTGGTGGAAATCCTGGATGCCTCTTACGATGAAATGATATATGAGGCCTCCTGTCCTGCACGTGGCAGCGAGGTCTTTTCATGCCCTGTCCACATCCAAGCCGTCTTTCACGCAGTATAAGAACCAGGCCTTGTTGAGAGGCCTGGTTCTCTCGGCAGATTTATTGTAGGAAGCATTGACCCCAGTTCTTGCGTAATCGACGTGGTCTACGTTGCGGACCACGTGAACGAGTGCATGGTAGTTGAGCGTCTTCAAGGGTTGTTCTGTCTTCAGCTTCCTCACTTTCCCTGTGTCCGCCACGGTGGTGTAGCGGTTAAGGTGCTCGGCTGCTGAACCGAAGGTCACGGGTTCGATCCCGGCCGCGGCGGTCGCATTGCGATGAATGCAAAATGCCCGTGTACTGCCCGTGTACTGTGCGATCTCGGTGCACGCTAAAGAATACCAGATGGTGAAAATTAAAGCCCGTACAATTATTATCATTATCACTTTCCTTGCGTGTCAATGTGTGTGTTCGGGTTTACTGTGTTGTTTGAGACTTTGTATCACCTGTGGCACATACCCGCATAACTTAAACTCTGATATGCGGGTATGTGCCACACAGGACTGAGAGAAAGGGTTTCATGACGTACGCGACAGGTATTTTGCGTCATTCATGTCATGACCAGTGAATCGTGTTCGCCATACACTGATCTCCTGCTATGCCAATTTTGGTATATTAGAAGTTATGGAGTCGACCAGGAGAACGCCCAGACGTAGGCGGCTAGATAGATAGATACGTAGATAGAAACGCCCGAAGTGCCTGAGGTTCGCTAAGAAATGCTTCGCATTTAAAAAGATGTGAACCATCTGCTTATACTTGTCAAGATATGGTGCGCGCGACCGTACCCGGCAGCTTGTAGTAAGCAGTTTCCGCTGGAGCAACACAGCCCCCTCATCACTCACGGCCCTTTCCTCTACCCTTGAACTGCTATCGTTGGCTGCCCTCGCACGCTCTCAGTATCACATTGAACATATGATGCGCGGGGCGGTGTTATGACCCTTGGACCTTATAGGAAACACCACGGCGACGCCGACGGCGACGGCGAAAATTCCCCCAGAGTGTTCCATATATTTACTCTTGCAATAAAATTTATGTCACTCTTAAACATATGAGAGTCATGGCAAATAGAATGCGATTCGCTTGTACTGATCAATTTGTAAAGTTTGGTCAAACACCCTCTGTGTACAGCGGCGAACATCTATTGCAGCGAAGTTGTACGTGGCTATATTCGGCGACAATTTTTCTTGATGGCACTGTGGAAGGTACAGAGCCGAAGCGCATGCCTACTACCGTGCCATAAAATAGTAAAAAATAGTAATAAAAATAGTAATATCATAAAATAAATGCTTCTTTATTTATTATGAGACTGAAACAGTTGAGGGAAGTCGTAGGTAAAATACAGTTATTGTTCACTCTGCAAGAGTGCCTTTCTTTCCTTTCCATTTCTTAGACAGCACCATCCTTTCAGCACGCCCGTTTTCCAAAGTAAACGTGGCGTCCATGACGTAGTGGGTCAGTGTGTGGTCGCAAACGCACTGTTTAGTTCCTCAAGAAAAATATACCCGTAATATGGCACTAAAATGTACACTGAGCGATATAAATGTCTTCCCCGTTGACATTTTTTGTCTATATAATTTTCTAAACGCGTTAACGATGCGAGCTAGCTAGCCACAAGCTGTCGTACTACTTGCGGAGCAACGCGAATGTGCGGAAGCCCCGCCTCCGCAGCCTTCGCTCCACTGTCAAGATAAGTTGTCGCCGAGTATAGTCGAGACCAATATTCGCCCGTCCTATGTACAGGGTCGACCACATCTAAGCTGAACACCTCATTAGTATTCAAACCGGTAAACTAGAACGTTTCTTATACTTCACGAGTGCAATGCCCGTTATAGAACATCTAATCATGGTGTCGACAAACACAGTAATGATTTTCCGAATTATGTGTTAAACAACAGCTTCAATGAGGTCTTGAATACTAATGAGGTGTTCAGCTTAAATGTGGACGACTCTGTACGCAAAAAATTCCTAGCCAGTATGCGCCGCAGAAATTGCGTGAGCGCTTCTACTCACCACTGGTACACTAAAAGGAAGAAGTCGAACACGGGCAAAAACGTGCGTGCCAAATAAAGTGGGCACATCCCACTACGCACCACTCCTCCAATAAAAATGCAGGGAACACACAGGCGGCAAACACCAGTTAACATTTCTGGACAGACGCAACCAATAATCGAGAAAGACTTCAATTAACCGTCGGGATTAACCCGGTGACAAACCAAGGAGCCGCACGTCTAAGCTTTGCTGGTTAACCATATGTACCGAGTGCTTAGGCGGCGATTCTTTTAATCAGACACTATCCTACGTCATGGCAAAATACAAACAACCCTCTCTCCAAGACTAATTTCAAATAGATTTAAAGCCGCCTTTATGAGTTTTTACCTTTAAATCCCGCCCGACATCCCGCCATGAGTAGCTAGCGCGCATGGACTCAATAGATAACGAGGAAGAAGAGCGCGTGCCTCTGTGAGATTCTTTGATCGATAGTGTTCCTGTGCTTATTCGGAAGAACAACGACGCAATGTCACCCAAAGCCCGAAACCGTCGTCGACGCCGCCGTGCGACCACCTACGAGCCCGACGTTGTCACCGAAGCCCGACGCGGATGCGGGCGACCTCAAGAAAATCGCTGGCAGGAGCAGCACCTACACACCGAAAGCGGGACTTCGACCTGCAGAAACGATCTTCCTGACATAGACCAACGTCTACTGCAGTTGGCAAAGACCGCGACTGCGCCGGCGATGCCAGCGGCGTCAGCCGCGACCAGCCATCTCATACCAGCTACGGCCAACAGAGACCAACGCTTGCGGCAGGGGGCGACGACCGCAACTTCTGTGCCAGCGTTCGGCACCGTCGCAGCGCCGCCGCCTTCGTCCACGGCGTACAACCAGTCTGGGGAGAGTGAGCTGTCCCCTGTTGAACAACTACCACAAGCAACTTCAGCTGAGGAACAAAGAGATGGCCAGCTGAACTCTTCCTGGCGGAGCCTACGAGACTGCGTCGCGGCGTGGCCCTCCAGCCCCTATGAAAGACTGCCTGTTCCCGGACAGCGTCCTCATGCGCCTTTCATCGATGAACAACGGATCGGCAACGAGGACCCGTCTTGGTCACGCCGGCGTGAGTACGTCCCTCCGCGGCGCTTCAGCCCCTACAGAATGCGCACCGTTTATGGAGGGCGTCCGTACGCGTACTCCATTGACCAACAACCCCATGGCCACTCGTACACTTCTGGGCAGTGCTTGCGAGAGTGGGCCGTAGAGCGGCTTGCCGCTTCCTACAACACGCCACCCGCTGTTCGAGGGCTGTCGTACGAACCTTCCATCGACGAGCAACAGGGCAGAACCTCGAATTCTCCCTGGCCACGTTCGCAACAGTGGGTAATGGCGCGGGACTCGCGCTACTACGGACCACCGCCCCTTGTTCAGCGGCCTCAACAGGGATATTCAACCGGCGATCAACGAGGCGGCAACGTGAACTCCCCCTGGTAGTGCCTGCAACAGGGCTCACAACGCAACTCGCCGTCCCCCGCAATTCCGAAGGCAAAGTCGTTCACTTCGGTGACGTAACTGATCATCCAATTAGCCGGGTTGCACGGTTAATTTGTCGATGGACAGAGCACCGTGTTCATCATCTTCTACTCGACACGCTGCGCGTTGGCGACAGCGAGGATCATGTCGAGGGGTGAGATAATTCGCCCGCGTTGTAAAGTTGATGCGTGTTGGTAGCTGGGAGAGAGCTCCGTGCACGGTTTCTGCAGCACCGGAGAAGACGGTACGTCCCGGCTTTTAAGTTGCGATTAAATGAACTTTTGTTGACGAAAAAACGAAAATCGTTGACCCTTGTTTGTTTTCTTTCGTAAGTGAGTGAGCGTAAAGTTGTGGTTTAAGCCAGTGGAAAAATATACGCATACAGTAACCGACTGTTTTCACGACTGCACAGAAAAAAAATGATAAGTCTGGGAAGATTAGGTAAGCAATTGTCGCTAGGTTTACTTGAAATGCGGGAAGTTATAGGATAGATATAAGGAAAATACAACTTGCCTTCAGGCAAGTGGATGTACCCAAGTCTTCTGCATTACACGTGCTGTGAAAGGAAGCAACCTATATACTTCACTGACATGTTGTTGTCCTGCGACTTGGGCTCATATCCAATGCAGTGTACATATCCAATGCAATGCTCATAATCAATGCCGAGTAGTGGGTGAATTTTTGCATTATTTTCTTTGGTGGAACCTTCTTGCCCACGCTTATTTCGCGCTGTATTTGAGCGGCTGCTCTTCATTTGTTTGAGTAGTTACTAATACCGAACCATGGAGGAGGCAAACGTAAAATATTCATTGAGGCGCATTTAAGTTGATTTAACTGAAAAATTCGGCAGATCCCACGTACCGTGGGAGTCGATGTTATGCGAAGCATGCGGCGGGTTGGTGACTGTGGTGTAATTTTTTACTTAGCGACACATAACAAAATGACGCTAAAGATTTGTATAAATTTTATACGTACACACACACACACACACACACACACACACACACACACACACACACACACACACACACACACACAGATATATATATATATATATATATATTGAAAAGCCGCATATGTGTTATATAACCAGTTGTTTACGGTTGGGTAACGCTGCCAATGGCAACGTGGGTATTACCAACATCAGAAGCGGTAAGCTGATATGTAGTGCTTATACGTGTCGCGAGAACGCGCGCACATTTCACGAACCCGTGTGCATGTGTGTAAGAGGTTGTTGACAGTTCTTGAACAAGGGCATCATCACCGCGATCAGTGAGAACCAGCAGCTGGTCATTACTTGTTATAGGATCCGGTCGTGATCGTGGTGACGAGGGGTCCATGTGTAGTGAAATATGTGGTATAGTAGAGCTGTTGGAATTCGTGGATGCCTAGGTCATTTCGTCGACAAATTGTCTGTCGACAGAGCCGGCGACATGTCGGAACCTGAAGCCACCGTCGAGGCTGGTAGGCCTGGATAGTGCTACGTAGACCAACATCATTGGATGGTGTTTGTCGTATTCGTAGACTACCTGGGCGTATGTGGCATACGTAGCCTAGTCTACAAAGCGGCTGTCAGTCAATCTGGCATCATCCTCAGTCAGCATGAGGCCATCGCCCAGCCTCGTAAGAAATGAAGAGGACACTGCGTCGTTCTGGTGGACGAAGTGCACCTTACGGTGCGGTGATGTGGATATCATATGTAACTTTCGTTAATGTATACCTCCGGGGTCGAGCAATGCTTCAATATAGCTTTCTGAATCATAGAAATAAAAGCATAATGTTTATTAGACTGCTATAAAAGCAGAGCCAACACTGGAACTACAGACGTTAATCTGACATGACGCCTGTATCGTAGGAGTACACATCGTAGGAGTATCATGTAGTGTTTATTGCTTTCTTGTAAAATTAGATAGCCATCACCAGAACAACAATTGACGTTGCACCGATTTTACGTCTGCGTAGGCTGTTTTTCCAAACCAGTTTATAGACCTGGCGTGGCTCAATGGTAGAATACCTGATTGCCATGCAGAATGCTTGGGTTCGATTTCTGCTGGGATCCCAATTTTCATTCTTTCCATTCGTTGAGTCAACGCTGCCGATGTTGGTTTTCCTTAACGCTCTAGCATTCAGGATACCAATGTCTGTTCTCGCCGTTCCTGGGTAGATATAAACTGTCAATCACCTGTGGCGCATACCCGTACACCCCGGCCCGTGGTAAACGGATATGTGCCCCACCTGTCTAGTGGAAAGGGTTTGACGACGTACGTGACAGGAATTTAACGTTATTCATGTGATGACCCGGCGATCATATTCGTCGAATTCTCTTACCCTCCCATGCAAAATTTTGGCCTACACCAAGTTAAGGAGGCGATCATGAGAGCACCCAAACGTAGGCGGCTAGATAGATAGATAGATAGATAGATAGATAGATAGATAGATAGATAGATAGATAGATAGATAGATAGATAGATAGATAGATAGATAGATAGATAGATAGATAGATAGATAGATAGATAGATAGATAGATAGATAGATAGATAGATAGATAGATAGATAGATAGATAGATAGATAGATAGATAGATAGATAGATAGATAGATAGATAGATAGATAGATATGTAACCCTATCGCATCAGCGTGACTCCTGTTCGCGTGGCGGCGGCGTCGCCTTTTTAATGAAAAGTGGCTACGCTTTCACGGAACTATCATCACTGAATTGCAGTTCTCCTGATATAGAAGCTCTTTTTGTTAGATTACACTCTTTTGGTATAATCGGCGTCGTTTATCGACCGCCGAATTCTAACATTGACCGATTTTTAGACAAGATGGAAGAAACTTTTTTTAATCTGTCGGCGAATTACAACAACCCGGTTGTAATCGTTGGGGACATGAATATTGACACCCATAACTCTAAGTATACCAGTTACGCACAATTACTGAATTCATTCAGTTTTCGTAACCTGATAGACATACCTACGAGGGTAACTAGTACATCAGCAAAAACAATTGACCATGTTTTGACAAACATAACATCTGAAATTAATGCTGGCGTTTATGATGAACCGATATCAGATCACCTTCCTGTTTTTGTTTCCATAAATGACACACGAAAAAGCAGCACACCACGTATCACAACAAAGGGCAAAATAGATTACAATTTACTACGAAGTATCATTCTCGCCATTGACCCCGACAGCTTATATAACGATGACGTCAATGTTGAACTCCAAAACGTAATAAAATTCCTTATCAGAGCCGTTGAAGATAGCCGCTCAAACGTATCTGCGCGCTCATATAAGACCCCGCTATGCCCTTGGATGACACAAGAAATCCTTGACTTGCTGAAGACGAAAGATTTCTGGTACCATAAATGGAAGAAGCATAAAAATAATAAATATTACCTTGGCCAGTTCAAATTTTCAGAAATAAGTCCGTGCTCCTCACGAGACAGCGAAAGAAGGAATATTACTCTCGCCTAATAGAACAAGCTCAGGGCAACTCTAAAAAAACTTGGGAGATTGTAAACGAAGTTGTTGGCAATCAACCACGACAACGCGTGCTACCTGATACTATTGATGCACAAACTCTAGATAACTTTAATCAGTATTTCACTAAAATTGGTCCGACCTTAGCAATGCAGTTTTCTTCCTACACTGCTCAATGTTTTTCGCCGTCATTGCCGAATACGTTTGCGGTACACAACATTAGCCTCGAAGAAATTCAAAGCACTACTACTAATTTAGCCACCAATAAAGCCAGCGGGACAGATGGGATTACAGCGCGGTTAGTAAAAGACAATATTGACGTCTTGGGCCCTATCTTATGCCATATATATAACCACTCCTTGCGTACGTCAACATACCCATCCTGTCTGAAAAATGCTAAAGTAGTACCGGTGTACAAGGATGGTGTTCGCTCTGACCCTTCAAGTTATAGGCCTATATCTGTTTTAAGCATAATAAACAACATCTTTGAAAGAATTCTAGCAAAACGGATGCGCGTCTTTCTAGAAAAATATCATGCAATATGCGCCGAGCAACATGGATTCAGGTCGCACCACTCCACCTCCACTGATGTACTATCTTTATCACAAAAGAGTAACGAAGCACTAAATAATAATCTCCTTGTAGCAGTAGTTTTTCTTGATTTAAAGAAAGCATTTGATACGGTTGACCATGATATATTACTAATGAAATTACAACACTACGGTTTCCGCGGCAAAATTTTTGACTTGTTTTCTAGTTACATGAGCGGACGTCAACAAATGGTCATTATGCGTGATCTCACCTCCACCCTGTTAAATATACACACAGGGGTACCGCAAGGCTCCGTTCTGGGACCCTTACTCTTTTCACTTTACGTAAACGATCTACCAAGCATATTGACATCGGCGGAGATGCTAATGTACGCTGATGATACAGCCGTTATTGTTACTGCCGACAATATGAGGGATCTAGAGCATAAAAGTAATTCAGAACTAAAAAATATTTGTCAGTGGTTTTCAGCGAACAAACTGACACTTAATGCTACAAAAACTAAATACACTATTTTCCACTCCCGTTATCGGGATATAAGCAATGAGTCTATTTACATTACAATAAACAACTGCGTGCTTGAGCAAACGAAAGATTTCAAATATCTGGGTGTAATTTTCGATAGCCATTTAAACTGGCAAAGCCATATTAACTCTTTATGCGCTAAACTAGGATCTGGATGCAGTACGTTATTAACCGCTAGAAATTATTTTAAACTAGTATCCTCCGAATTCTCTATTTCGCTTTTTTTCATTGTCACCTATCATATTGCATAGATTCATGGGGATGGACTTTTAAAACGTACCTAGAACCCTTACGTATACTACAAAAGCGAGCACTTCGAATAATAAACAATGCTAGATATGATGAACACACCGCGCCATTGTTTTATAACATGGAAATCATACCATTTGATAATTTACGACAGCAAAAAATTGCGCTTACCGTCCATAATGTCATTTCTTATAATCTGCCCTTTCATATATCAGTATTTTCATCCTCTTCCCGCCTTACCAGACGTGCCACACTACATAATTTCAATCTTCCGCCTACAAATAATGTTTATGGAAAACGATTGCTACAATTTTCTGGGGTTAAGATCTGGAATGATATACCGTGTGAAATAAAAGAAAGCAAAAGATTTTCCTGTGCGCTTAAAAAATACTTTCTGCAGAAAAATGAACAGGAACACTAACACACACTTTGTTGTAATCTGTGCTGAGTTATATATTGGTTATATGTAAACCAAAATCATACTTGACATGCTTTACATACTTCTCTGTATTTATATTTGTTGTATTGCACATACAATCTCTTACACGCATGCAACATATTGCACGATACTGCAATCTACCTATCACAAATATGTTCCCGTTTTATATTTTGCTCCATTTTTTCTTTTTTTTTTCTTATGATTGAAGTGTACCTATAAAATATCTGCTTTGTAACACAATCTGTTCCTTTAAATACATATTTATTTAGACCCCCTACTAGCCAGTGGCTATGGGTCTAATCAGTGTTGTGTACTTTCATGTAATAAGAACTTGAAATAAAAAACGATTGATTGATTGATTGATTGATAGATAGATAGAAACGCTCAAAGTGCCAGAGGTTCGCTAAGAAATGTTTCGCATTTGAAACTACATGCCTAAATCTATTGCATGTGAAGAATGTAGAAGAGCTAGCGTTACGAAACATAGTATAGAGGTGTACGCCGCCGCGCCGCGCCGCCGCCGCCGCCGCCTGTTTTTGGTCACGCCGCTCGCGCCGCCGCCGAAGTCCCAAGAGAGGTCATGCCGCCGCCGCCACCGCCGCCACTGCGCAAAAATTGCGGCGAGCCGCCGTTAGCCTTTTCTTTTAATTCGAATAGGGAATCTGGAAATAAAATACAGCACTTCGCCGGAGGAGCTCTTCTCGATGTGCCCATGTAATAAACTGTCCATTTCAGCGGCTGCTGCATAGCGGGACATCAGCGAGAAGCGCGACCCATGTTTCCGGTTCTTGTTCTGCAGCGCCATCATGACATCACGAAGCCTTCAAACACTCTCGACACAAATGATAGGGACGGAATGCGTTTCAATGCAACGAACGCAGCCCTCAGAGATCCGATTTTTGGTGCACTTCTCTTTTATACGTGTTAGCCATCGATTTGGTTTAATGCGGCCGCTCGTCTAACGCAGCTGTAAGGTCGGTACGCATTCCTTGCATGTTCTCAAACATCTGGGGCACATTCATATGCAAATTAAGACTTGAACAGTTCCTGTTTCTGTGCATTTCGTCCACTCTCTTCTTAAGCTAGGAATGTGCTGGCGTGTTCCGTGCGGCGACGTGGTCTAGTGCGAGGTGACATCACGGCTCACGGCTTTTTCGAATCACTGAATGCACTCTGCCGAAATGGACTGCGGACACCTGCTTTGGATGAACGCATCTGGAATAGCTCCCCATAAGTTGTAGTATCTTTTTCTTCTCCAGAAATATCAGGAGTACTGCCTGACCTTAACGCTTCCGCGTCCTCCAGCCTTAAAGGGCGGCGACCCAACTCGCTTGATAGCATTTTCTTGGAGTCTTGGATCTAGTACACTGTGCATAAATAAATAAAATAGATGGGTAATATATATATACATATATATATATATATATATATATATATATATATATATATATATATATATAATCTCTGTGCGTTAGTACACTTTTTTCTTTCATTCTTACTCGAGTAAATCGATAAATAAATACAGAAGTAAAGAGAATGGCAAACTTAGAATATAGCCGAGCTAGTGGTAGGTGTTCATGTTAAGAAGACATGACGTGGAAACACGGACATAGCAGAAAAGTCGAGAGAGTGAACAGCCATCTCTCACGTAGACCACCACTCGCACTTGATTGATAGGTATGGCCTCTTACGTGGGAATGCGCAGATGAATATTTGTGTCTACCTTCGGTTCCGCCTGCTGTGTGATTTTTCAGTTGTTAGCGGCGTTTCTGGTGTCTTGACTACTCTCCTGTGTCCATGTTTGCACGTCCTGTTTTTATAAAGGGCCCCTAACAGCCTCTGAAAATACAAAAAAAAAACGAGCGCGTTTTCTCTCTTGGCGTTTCTTGTCTTTTGGTGCACTTCGTGATGCCAGAACAGTGATTCACGTGACATCATCAGGGTACATACTCTCGGCTGGTCTATATACGAGAAAACAGTTGTGAATTGTCTCCCATACTGCTTTGCTATGCAGCCGCCCACCCGCTCTTGCTTCTCTCGCACGACAATTGTGCGCGATTAACTCATTTCGCAACAATTTGTGCGTTTGCGACCGCTCATGCAGAGATAAGACTGTAGCCGACAAGCGCGAAATCATGATATGTTCAACGCTTAGTGCTGACATTGTATGCGTGCTTTCTGAAGAAATAAGTGGCGAGGAGGTGTCCCCTGTGAGAAGGGTATTGAAGGCGAGAACGAAACCAATGGAAAAGGCGCCGGATTATATGAGTCTTCCAACGGACGCACTCTTTACAGCGGAAACGATGCAGCTTTTAAGGAAAAAGGCGAGCCCGCTTCTACAATTTTTTGTGTATTTTTTATTGCGTTAGCAACTGTATGGACACTCAGGACAGGTTAACACCGTCGCCGTCGCCGTCATGTTCCGTATAAACTCTAAATCGATAACATCGCTCCGCGCATGTATGTTTTACCCGCGAGTAAAAGCTCGCGAGCGTTGGCAAGGGACATGGCTAAAGCAGAGATGAAACAAGTTGGCCATCTCCGTCACACGGAATAACATCAACCCGCGTGCGAGGCCTGCCGTCGATTGCTCCTAAAGCAGAAGGAAACGCCCCGCTTGTAATTTGCTGGGCGAAGGAGCAGGATGGGATGTCTGGGGAGAGGGACTGCGTAACTCGAGCAGCAACTGTGAACTTTGACTATAAGGGCGCGGTCGAGAGCGCTGGCACGCGCGCTATTTCGGCAGACATCCCCCAGCGAACGGCTCGTATACCTCCTACGCGCTGTGAGCGCTGTGTTGTGAGTGCTTCGCGCTCGGATCACTGATACGACAAACTGACCGAAAACCGCTTCTCTCCCGGGAGCGGCCGTATTGCCATACACCAGCGTTTCGTAGAGTCAAGTGAGATCGGAGCAAAAAGAGTTAGCTGCTAGCCCTCATTCATGTAACATTACGGCGTGTACTTATCGCATTCACTGTTTCGCCCTCCCCCTCCCCCTTCCGCGCCGCGCCGCCGCCGGTCCGATGAACCCCGCGCCGTTCACGCGCCGCCGCCGGAGGTGGAAACACCGGTGCGCCGCCGCCGGTGATTTTGGGTCCGGCGCACATGTCTAACGTAGTACCCCTCTCAGTGGAATTTAACCTTTTAATACCATGTAACCGAACAGCATCACTGCGGCGTTCATGATTACGATTTCAATTCTCACGCCGAATGTCTGATAACGAGCCTGAACGGGAATTGCACATGCGCACAGATACTGACTGTCAACCAGCTACTGCGATGCGCATTTCAGGTGGGCGCGTTTACCATACAGACACATGTTAGTGTCGCTGGTTTACGGTCGAAAACCTGAACTACGTGGAAAATTTCAGCAATATTACGACTTCAGCGATTCGTCAACCACATTATTTTATATAAAGGACGACGTACTTTTAATTCATAATGAGAGTAATATTTACATTAGTAGTTATAAATTACTCACGGTTAGAACAGAAAGCACCCAGCAGGCGTCTCTTTTGCAGACATGAATGGCAGGCGCACCTCGCTACTAGGGGCCGAGCAAGTACGTTTGCTTAGGTTGTAACCGGCTATTAGCAATATTAGCCCCGAGAAGTTGGAGTGGCGCCGCCTAGCGGGAGGCCTGGGTGACGTCACGGCACGGACTCTTCGACGCCCGCCATGACGCGCCGGCATATCATGCGCTTGCTTCGTACGCTGTTCCGCTGTTTGCCCTTGCTTTTTGCCTGTCTCAAGATTCAGATGAATGACAAAAACAGCATCTACAATGTTCCTAGTAAAACGACAAAAAGCTGTACATTTTTTCTTCACAGTCGCCAACGGTGCCCGCGCTCCGTCGTGTACACTTTGGAAGGGTTGATCAGGTCATCAGGTTTGTTGTTATGTCGCGCTGCTAACCTCGGGGATGGGTCTGATTCCCGACCACAGCAACCGCATTCCGATGGGTGTGAAAAGCATCCCTCTGCTTAGATACAGGAGCGCGCTAAAGAATTGAGGCGGTCAAAATTAATCTGCAACGTGCCTCACAATCATGTCGTGGTCTTGGCACGCAAGAAACCTTATTCACATTATTAGGTTGCGTTGTTCACGGGTGATTCCTTTAAAAAGTATGATGGCTTCACCTCCACAAGTATTATTTGCGTCAGACGTATCCGCGATCTGCGGACAGCCTTTTTGCCGGTGTGTCAAGCCCCGCGCACGATTACAAAAACGCATGCACTATTGAGTTTCGCAAAATATCTCGAAAGCGCTCGCCTGAGAATACCGCCGCAGTTGTGTTTGTTTTTCTTGTGTACTCGCTCAGTCATCATGTTGTTTAGTTTCAAGTTTTCCTCACAAAAATTTCAGGGCTTCATTTCACTCCAAAAACAAGTTGAGGTTAAGTGCGGAAAATTCTTATTGCTGTCAGCATAGGCGTGCTCAGGGTTCCCCTTCAGGGACAGGCGAAGGTTCGTCGCAGCGCCCCCCTCCCAATTATGTGAATGTATGGCGCTGACATTGCGCCCCCCCCCCCCCCGTGTCGCAGTGCCCGCCCCTCCCTATTATGTCAATGTGTGGGGCTGACTTTGCACCCCCCCCGTGTCGCAGTGCCCGCCCCTCCCTATTATGTCAATGTGTGGGGCTGACTTTGCACCCCCCCTCTTAGGTGAATAGGGGGGGGGGGCTCCCCCTGTCTCCCCCCCCCCCCCGTGCGCACGCCTATGGCTGTCAGATTGTGTCTTCATGCAGCATCGCAGCAACGGCGCTGTTACACTTGTGTAAGTACTTGTTTAGATAGCCAGCTCGTAAAGTATTTTTCCTTGCATTTGATATACCCCTGAGCCTCATACACCTTTATGCGCACATGCCGTGCGAGACCATTCATTGACTCATTGAGGCGGAGGACGTTTATATAATACGTGGGCCAACTCGCTGAGAGCGCCATCGAAACAGTTCAGAACGCTCATTTCGACTTTCAGGCGTTTGTTTTGCAGACGATTGCTATCAACAGTTCTCCCCACGAGAATTTAACATTACCACTTGTGACCCGGCGGTTGGTCGGACCAGCTCATGCAAATCAGGCTATACGGCCACATAATACCATGACGAAGGTTGAGAAGAAATCTTTACATAATCCAAGTATACTGACATCTCAGCATTTCCGGAAACATTGTGTGTGTAAGTGATTCTTTATGATAGACAGATTCATATAAAGTCTCCTGTAGCAGAAAGCGCAATTCTGCAAATCACCTAGATAATCTGCAAAGGCAGAGATAACTTGTACAATAAACCGCAATGTAGTTAGTGAATTCAAAACGTCCTAATTTCATTTGTAATTCTTCGGGACGCATGTTCTAACCGTGGAGTCTACGCCAAGTTGTGATGAAGTTAGAACCATTAGCGTAAATTTCTTTAGCACCGATGTCTCGGAGTACGCGGTGAAAACAACGAATGTCTTGCTCTCGTGCATCACCATTTTCACGGCGAATATTCCGTTCGGACGGGAGTTTGCCTATCCAAAGCGACATTATCCAAACTTTATACAGCTTACTTAACTTTTGCTAGTAGTGTAAACTTCCACCTTCTACCGTGGGAGATTTGCATCGAAAGAATGAGCAGTAATCACCCCCGTATCGCGAAAGAGCGGATACGCGGCGGACGCAGAAAAAGGCGATCCTCGGCCGCGGAACAAGCGAGTCCTTGCCGTGACGTCACAGCGCCGCGACTGCCGCGCCGCCAGTGTTCGTTCTCGGGGCTAATAGGTATCACTTTGGTATCAAAGTACCAGTGTGTTTAGAGATTACTGGGATAGACCTTAATCCTGCAGGGGACCTATATGATAATGATGAGTATCAAGCCAGTACAATTAAATTTTCATGCATGATCTTTCTCTTTCCCTTAGCTGACGAAGGTGTCATAAACGTTTCTCCTTTTAACACGTGTACGCGTCAAAACGGTATATTTCGTTAGCTGATGCCTATTCACAACAATGAGAGAGAGAGAAAGAAAAGCTATTTAATGAAAAACAGAGAATTCTGGCAGCGCATATAAAGGCGCCCACCTGCTACTCTGTATAGGGGAAGAGGATTGAGGACAGAAAGCCCCTAGAGGAGGAAGGCAGGAAAAGAAAATGAAACAAAAAACTTCAGGTAGCTTCGCACTAGGGGTTCCAAGCCTGAAGGAAGTGCGGAGCTAGGAAGCTTCTGTGTTTCTCTTCAGTTTTATCTTTCTTTCTTTCTTTCTTTCTTTCTTTCTTTCTTTCTTTCTTTCTTTCTTTCTTTCTTTCTTTCTTTCTTTCTTTCTTTCTTTCTTTCTTTCTTTCTTTCTTTCTTTCTTTCTTTCTTCCTCTCTTTCTGTTTCTCTTTTTCCGTATTTTTCTGTCTTTCTTCCTGTCTTTATTTTTGTTTATTTCTTCCTCTCTCTTTATCTATTTTTTCCCTTTCAATCTCTCTCTTTCTATTTCTCGCTTTCTTCCTCTTTTTTTCTATATCTATACGTAGTTTTGCCTGCGTTACGCCAAGAAACGACAACATACGACAGGCCGGGTCCCTAAAGTACTCCGCACATATCATCATCAAGGAGCTCAAAGATAAAGAGGACGAAGGCCTCTTCTTGGCGCGAGCGTGCGCTCAATATGCTACAGATGGCTATGCTATTCGTGGTTTTGCCTGCGCTACGCCAAGCTACGACAGCATACGATGACAGCAAACGACAGCCCGGTCCGCTAAAGGGCTCCGCACTTAAAAGCAAATATTATTATCCCAATAGGTGCATGTAACAACGTAATGGTTGTGATGCAAGTTACATTACAGTTTATCCGTTAAATTATTGGCCTCGACGAACCTGAAGATAAGTTTTAAAATCTGACGTTCCTGCGAAGAAGATGTAGGTCTAAGTAAAGACACTGTAGAATGAGCTATCCGTTATGCATTGACCAGGCTAATAAAAACTCGCGACCATTCCACTCTATTAAGATAGGTCACCAGCGGAGCTGACGCGCACACACTAAATATTTTCACCCTTAAGGGTGTAAAAAAGGTGTAAATGACAATAAAACCCCATTTCGCATTGTACGTACAATGCGAAAAAGGGCGTTAATTTCACTTACACCCGTAAGGGTGTAAAGATATTTAGTGTGCACTCCCGCCTCTGCTCTCGTCGCCGTCCTTCATAGGCGCATTGATCCTCGGGCGCCCTCACAAAGCGCGGCCCCCCGCATTCGCTACGGATGACCGTGCCAACGCAGCGCCTCCACTCTACTGACTTGGCGAAACAAGTGTTGACTGCTCTTTATCAATTTAATGCATCAATTCTTGTGTCACTCTAGGGGGCTCCAGGAATTGTATTATGTTAACACTTGAAATACACATTCGAAGTTTTAAAGTGATATAACCCCTGGTGCCCACAAGGGAGTCGTGAAAGAATTAATGCACACGAGTTCGGCATCCAAGATCCCGTAACTTGTGTGCGCTCTTTTGTTTATTGTTTTTTTATGGCTTTCTGGTTGCAGTATGGTCGCAAAGTAAGCCAAGTTATCCTCTTCAATTAAAATCGACCGCTGCTCCCTTGTCGCATGCTCCTGATCATTATTTTGACTTACCCACTATTTTTCACGTGTATACGAATATTTATTACTTTGTCGACAGTCGCGTCATGCTTACGAATACGTATGAGCGTTTACCACTTAAGCGATATAATTTCCACGGCGTCAAAACAATATGCAAATTATGATCCCCTTAAGAATAGGTCCTGGTTTAAATAAAGCGGACCGCTGTCTTTTGCAGCTGCAGCACGTGGGCTTTGCTCTGCAGACGTCTGAGCGAAGTGAGCCTCCCTCGGCACACTTTCCCGTATCTGACTTTATGCGCAATTCATTTTGTGCACCCGCTTCGTGCGCAGAAATGCCATACAGTTAATTAATCTGCAGCGAAGCTTAAGATGCCACCGCCACTGATTTCGGCGGCCGTGCATCGTATGCGAAGAGCATGGCACCGGCTACGAGTGGCCACAAATGCGGATTTACAGAGATACGGCCTTAAGGTGCGCCGGCCACACACGTCTTTAAACGCGCCGTTTGCGAATAACTGACGCTCTCTCGACCGAGAGCTTGTCGGCGATCATGCCGTTTTTGATATGGCGGTCTGATCTTTTATCGAGGTCACTTGCCATTTTACGTTGCCACATTTGATTGTTGCCTTTCATGTTACACGCAATTGTTTCGGGCATGACCGCCGTTTTAACCTGTAGCAACTGAAGTGTGGCGCTCCTAAGCACGTGGGTGAAGGTTCGATTGCCAGCATGGAGGAAATAAAAACTAAGGAGGGAGCATTGCGCAATGCAATAGAAAGAAAGAAAGAAAGAAAGAAAGAAAGAAAGAAAGAAAGAAAGAAAGAAAGAAGAAAGAAAAGAAAGAAAGAAAGAAAGAAAGAAAGAAAGAAAGAAAGAAAGAAGTAGTAGTAGTTCCTGTATACGCACACACAAAGCTTCGCTTGCCCCTATTTTCCCAATAGAGGAAGGACTCCTAATGTTTTATATATACGTGTAATGAAATGAATACCGGTTGTATCGGCACGGATGTTAAACAAAGATGGTCATTGCACATAGGATGAGCGTCGCAACAAAAAAAGATGGAGTGCGAAAAACCTGCATGAAGTAAAAGCAATATAAGAAACGAAGATTTCTGGGCTGGCGAATCCATTCGTGTGTTATTGTTATCTCTTCGCTGAATGTGCCCTTCGCCAGTCCCCGTTTAGCCAAAGCTACAATGTTATCATTCCGCTCGCTGTACCGTAAAGCGAACTTCTCAAACACAAACGTGATACCGGGAATGCGTACGCTACCAGCCCTAACTGTGTCGCATATTCTATGAGGCTCAGCCGTTGGGGATCGTGTCCCAAGACGACCTCCTCCTACGCCCTCGATTTCTTCGGATGTTCCCCAAATGAGGTTGGTGTCAATATCGATTCTCCTTTCGTAACTTTCCGGGATAACGCGAGACGAAGGTGCATGAAGCGGAGCATTTGTAGATGGGATTCAGAGAAGGGGAGGACGTCCGATAAAACGGTCTCGTCGTTTGGAGCACAGTCGGCAGCGTGAATTCGTTAGCGCGGCATTAGACTTCCGCATTTGGGCCAAACGGGAGTCGTCCTACTCCTCTGGAGAGTCCTGTTATCGGCTAATCCAATTGCTCGCCGTTCCCAATAGCTCGATTGTGTTTTGACTCGCAATGCGGTCGCAATACCCTCTCGATAACGTCGCACGGTGCCTAAAGAGTTGAAACTTGATTACTCCCGTTGGGAAGCCGTTAACTGGGAAGTTTATTGCAGAGCTGTGTCATGAGTCAAATAGCATACAGCTTAGGTAGCTGCTTTTTTTTTTCTTTTCGTTTCGAAGACCTTAAATATAGTAATTCGTGTTATCAAAAAATACACCTGCAAATTTGCTTCGTGCAATACAGTGAACGGTGGTAAGATCTCTCGGAACGTGAAATATTGGATCTGGATAAGAAAGGAAAACTGCCAGCTTCCCAATTGTAGCGCAAGGCTACAAGGAAATCTACACAGATGCCTCCGGAATAAAGCGTCATAGTTCACGAAAAAAAGATTAGGAGCCCTTACCGTATATGAAAAATTAGGGCAAGCGACGCTTGGCGTGTCCGTGTGTGACGTACTACTCCTTTCTTTCTTTCTTTCTTTCTTTCTTTCTTTCTTTCTTTCTTTCTTTCTTTCTTTCTTTCTTTCTTTCTTTCTTTCTTTCTTTCTTTCTTTCTTTCTTTCTTTCTTTCTTTCTTTCTTTCTTTCTTTCTTTCTTTCTTTCTTTTCTTCTTTCTTTCTCTTTCTTTCTTTCTTTCTCTCCTTCTTTCCTTCTTTCTTTCTTCCTTTCTTTCTTTCTTTCTTTCTTTCTTTCTTTAGCATCGCGCAATGCTCCCTCCTAACCTCCCAACATTTTCCTTCCTGCATACTGGTTATTGGCCTTTCACCCATGTGCTTAGCAGCACAACACTTCAGTTGCTACAGGCAACAACGACGACCATGCGCTCACACCCACGCAACAATGGAATGTTGCAACGTAAAATGACAAGTGACCTCGATAAACGATAAGATTGCGATATCAGAAATGGCTGATCGGCGACAAATCCACTTTGGAGAGATCATCAGTTACTGGAAAACAACGCAGACAAATACGCACAGGAACGGTGCCCCTTTGAGGGCCGCAGTTCCTTGCTCTCGAAGTTGCCGGGTTTTTCGCGTATGACGCTACGAAATTCTGTGAGTTATAACAAGCTTCGCTTGAACAAGACGAAGTAGCTAGATAGCGCTAACTGAATAAACTCGCTGTTCTCACTTAGCTGCCACGGTAATACTTGATGCTTATTCCCCCTGTAGAGCGTGCTCTCACTGTAATGTGCTTCTGTGATGCAACAGAGCCACTCCTCTGCTGACGTCTTCGTCTTTTTTTTTTTCTCTAGTGCTTTTCTTGCGCTTGTGTTAAAATTTACCAGAAGTCATATACTAACGTAATACACTACCATTTTTATTGAAAAGCATATCAAAGTCATATGCCTCTTTGTACCTGCAGAGTGTGTTCTTTCTGCACAGCATTCTTGGAATGCACCAGAGCCATCTTCTCGAGCACTAAGGACTTCATTTTTTTATTAGATGCGAAGCATCTCTTGCTCGGGGGTATGTCCCGCGGCCTGCTTGTCAGCACTCACACTACGCATGCGCGGCCTGCTTGTCCGCACTCACACTACGCATGCGCAACTCTCCTCCTTCCCTCTCTTCAACAGCTGCGCGTTACTCTCTCCACTTCTCTCCCAGCAGCTGCTTGCGCTTCTATTGCGTTCTCGCTTCTGCTCTCGCGGCGCATGTGCTGCTCTCCTCCTCTCGTCTCCTCTCCTTCAAGCCGGGAGAGCGCTGCGCTCGTTGTCCAGCGCTTGCTTCAGTTGACTCCTCTGAAATGCGGGCTCGACATGCCGAAATTCTCTCCTGCGCAGCGCCGCGATGAGCGCCAGCGCATGCGTGTCCCCTCCCCCTCTAACTCTCCTTTCCTACGCTGCTTCCCTCTCGCGCGCCTGTCGACCGCGTTCCCCGCTCGCCCTGTGAGAATTAACGGCCAGGCTAGAGGGAAGACACGACGGGCGTAGTGTTCCTCTTCGCGTTCCACGACGCGAGGTTGGTAGCATGCCCGAGGTCGGTAGCATGCCGAACGAACGCCAAAGGAACGCGATCGTGCAAGTGCTCCGGCTTTGCATCGCCTCATGGTCCCCTTTAGCGGGAGATGGTGTAATTTTCTTATTTATTAAGTCCGTGCTGACGTGCCAATTCTCACATTTTTGTTTCTGCAGCAAACTAAGGTCTGAAATCGTTAACCCCTTGAAAGAATGCGGCCACTTGCAAGAGTGCCGTAAATACGGTTTATTAAGTTAAGAGGTGCCTCAACGGAAACTCTATATCGTAATAAAAAAAGTAAATATAGTTTACAACAACGCGTCATGACACCGCGACACAGTTATGCCTTCTGGAAACGAAACAAAGACTGTCTTTACAAAAGCTACTATGATGTCCTTGACATGCACCGAGACTACGGCTAATCTTTAGCTCTTTCCAGGCGGCTATAGGACAGTCTTGTAAGTTTAGTTACCTTGAGCACGTGATTTTTTTTTTAGATTCATATTATAATCACAAGTGACGGAGAGATAGTTTCTTGCAGGTCGCCGGCTCACTGACGCCAAGATGCGTGGACCGCGGTCAAATGAAAAATTCGGCAGATCCCACGTACCGTGGGAGTCGATGTTATGCGAAGCATGCAGCGGGTAGGTGACTGTGGCGTAATTTTTTTTACTGAGCGACACGTTACAAAATGACGCTAAAGATATGTTTAAATTTTACACGCACACATATATATGTTTAAGAGCCACATATGTGTCCCGAGAACGCACGCACGTTTCACGAACACGTGTGCATGTGTGGAAGAAGTTCTTGACAGTTCTTAAACAAGGGCATCATCACCGTGATCAGTCAGCACCAGCAGCTGGTCATGACTTGTTATAGGATCCGGTCGTGATCGTGGTGACGAGGGGTCCATGTGTAGTGAAGTATGTGGTATAGTAGAGCTGTTGGAATTCTAGGATGCCTCGGTTCCTATACCTACACCCGTTCATTACGTCACATTTTAGCATAAAAAAGCGACACTCGGCTCTTGCCTGCTTAGTGTGAACAAGGAACCCGTATGGGTCCCGAAACGTCTCTGTGTTTTTCACCTTGACTTGGTCAGTGACCGCATCTACATCCTCATGCCTCGGTCATTTCATGGACAAATCGGCTGTCGACAGAGCCGGCGACAAGTAGGAACCTGAAGCCACCCTTCGCGTTGGTGAGGTATAGGCCGTCGAGGCTGGTAGGCCTGGATAGTGCTACGTGGACCAACATCAGTGGATGGTGTTTGTCGTATTCGTAGACTACCTGGGCGTATGTGGCCTACGTAGCCTAGTCTACAAAGCGGCTGTCACTCAATCTGGCATCATCCTCGGTCAGCATGAGGCCATCGCCCAGCCTCGTAAGAAATGAAGTGGACACTGCGTCGTTCTTGCGGACTAAGTGCAATTTACGGTGCGGTGATGTGGATATCATATGTAACTTTCGTTAATGTATTCCTCCGGGGTCGCGCAATGCTTCAATATAGCTTGCTGAATCATATGAATACAAACGCAATGCTTATTGGACTGCTATAAAAGGGGAGCCAACAGTGGAACTACAGACGTTAATCTGATATGATGCATGTATCGTAGGAGTACACATCGTAGGAGCATCATGTGGTGTTTATTGCTTTCTTGTAAAATTAGATAGCAAGCACCACAACCACAATTGACGTTGCACTGATATTACGCCTGCGTAGGCTGTTTTTCCAAACCAGTTTACAGACCTGGCATGGCTCAGTGGTAGAATACCTGATTGCCACGCAGAATGCTTGGGTTCGATTCTTGCAGGGATCCTAATTTTCATTCATTCCATTCGTTGAGTCAACGCTGCCATTGTTGGTTTTCCTTAACGCTCTAGCATTTAAGTTACCAATGTCCGTTCTCGCCGTTCCTGGGTAGATATAAACTGTCAATCACCTGTGGCGCATACCCGTACACCGCGGCCCGTGGTAAACGGGTATGTGCCACACGTGTCCAGTGGAAAGGGTTTGACGACGTACGCGACAGGATTTTAACGTTATTCATGTCATGACCCGGCAATCATATTCGTCAAATCCTCTTACCCTCCCATGCAAATTTTGGTCTTCACCAAGTTAAGGAGGCGATCATGAGAGCACCCAGACGTAGGCGGCTAGATAGATAGATAGATAGATAGATACGTAGATAGAAACGCTCAAAGTGCCAGAGGTTCGCTAAGAAATGCTTCGCATTTAAAAAATCTCATTAGGTGTATCTCCTGACCAATCAATCAATCAATCAATCTTGAAGGGTGAACTTGTCAGCTAGTTGGTTGAGCATATCCTAGGGAAGCAGCGCGAAAGACAAGCACAGAGAAGTCACCTTCGTCACTTTCGTCACGCGCTCACACCTTCTTGCGTTGGTATCTATATAATATATGTTCCTTGTTTATTTTTCTTCTTTTTATTGACGAGGTGCTTATACGTATGTATGTGTTTACATTCTTCGCCGCAATAAAGTTCCGTTGCCAGCCAGCTGTACGTGTGGTTGTTTGTGTGCCTTATTCTGTCCTTGTCTTTCGCTCCGCTCTCCTGTGCTACGAATCAATCAATCAATCAATCAATCAATCAATCAATCAATCAATCAATCAATTTATGACTCAGCATATGCGCACAGACAAAAGTACCGATCAAAGCTTGTTGCATTCTCCCGCTCTAACGCACGAGCACACGATCTGAAAGAGTAGGTCTCCATTTGTGGGATCCATTAATCGATGGTGAAAGCCACGAGGTTAAGAGACCGGACGAGAAAGCGAAGCTTCTCTCGCGGTCTTCAAAGATTTCTTGTTGCTTGAACATTTCCGCAAACAGGAAGGCGAAATGAAACCTCGAAACCAGAGAAATGATTGATGCCTGCATGCACTGGATATGAGTTGCTTTTGTAATAAGAATTCGGCTCCAACGACGCAGTCTTACACCGTCGCAGCGGCGTTACGGACAGCTGCACGCAGTCATCCGACAGTCGAGTAGAGATACTATAAATGATTCAGTTAAACTTGTCAGCGCAGTCCTCTGACTGAGAGTGCCATAGAGTGCGATAGCTACATAGACATCTGCTTTAGTATCGTATGAAGAAGTTCAGTTAAAGCATCCTGAGAAGTGCCACCTCTTAGGGTGACACCGTGGAGCGCACCCACGTGGGGACAGTAGGACCTAGCCTAAGCGCCGCATCGCAGGCTTTTTAGACAGCCCATAGTTGATGTTTTTCAGAGGCAAATCGAGGGCAGCGGCATAGCAGATGATAGATGTCTTCCTCAAGGCTGCAGACCTCGTATGCCGCACTGTTGGTCACTCCAATTAATGTTGTGTACGCCTTCGTGAAGGCAACTCCCAACCAAAGCCTTCACGAAGGCATCCCAAGACAACTCCCAACCAAAGCCAACAGAGAACTCTTTCTGATGCGATGCGACGATTGGACGATCGGCCGCTCTCCGTGCAGATGCTACCGCAGCACTGTCCCCATCGTTCGTCTGCCCACAAGGCAGTTAAAGTACTTTTGTGCTTTTAGGGGCGAAGCTCCTTAAGGCGGCACCCGTTCGACCCTCGTAGTCGTAGTAGTAGTCGTAGTGCGTAACCAGTCTTACGCTTTGACCTCCAAGGTGGTGCCGGTGGGAGATTTTTCCTGTGCGTTGTTGAACAATAAAAAAGTCGCAGCGTGCGCGTTAACTAAAAGCCGAATTCTTCTGTCTCTGATTGCCCATTAGCAGCCATTGGCATGTTCCAGTAGGAAACGTTAGTACAAGTAGAAGTGTAAGTGTTAGCTAAAAGCCGACTTCTTCTGTCTCTCATTCCCATTAGCAGTCATTGTTTACCTCCAAGGTAGTGCCTGGTGAGATTTCTCCTGTGCGTGATTAAACAATAAAAATTTTGTTCAAAACGCCGTTGATTGATGAAATAAACCAACGAAAGACGCCAGATGTTTTGTAAAAGCAAAACGAAAGAACGCCAGATGTTTCTAAAGCAAAACGAAAAGACGCAAGCTGCTTAACGAAAGACGCCAGATGTTTTCTAAAGCAATGGTTTTCTAAACATTGAAAATTCACAGCGTACATGTAAAATTAAAGTGAGCTGCAAGCCGTCATAACTCATCGAACCTTTAGTATAAACGCGCCCGATCTCACGTCGGTGATGATGTACTGGGCAGAATTCACGGAAGATTCACGGTGTACCGATGAACCTCCGCAGCTTCGCCCACTCATCATCATTCACTCCGTGGATATGCTGTGATTTTTTTTAAAGGGACACTAAAGGGAAACGATGAATTGGTTTAGATTGATGAATTGTACTTTCAGAACTATAATGTCGTTGATTTCACCATCATAGGTGTATTAATAAATGAGAAAATGAAGTTCAAAGTTTCATTTTTAAATTTTGCGCCATAATCTCCACCCGTGACGTCACGGATTTCAATATGTACTTATCGTATCTTAGCGCCATTGGCTCAACAAAATTTCCTCAAGCTTGGTATTTTAACTCTATGGCCCCATCAGAGGACAGTGTATTTCATTTTTACCGTTTAGGAACTACGTAGGCCCTTGTAGGCCCCGTCAAAATATGTGACGTCACGGCGAATGGTGCGGAAACTTCAAGGTGGCGTCGCCACCCACATTTTCTTTTTGCTCAATTTCTCGCTTACTAAGCGTCTTCTCGTAGCAAGCGTGGTGTTTTTGGTATCGTGAAAGAGTAGTTTACCAATACGAGAAAAATCGTTTTGCTCTTTAGTGTCTCTTCAAGGCTGCTTGCCGTTGTGAACACTTGTGACTATTATACAGTGCCACCGTCGCATATGTGTCAGCGAATTTATTGAAAAAACGGCAGGAAGTGGAAGATGGAAGCATGCGATGAAAAAATCTGTAACCAGGGGGTGGGTGCTCGAGCCGACGTTTCGACAAGTGGACTTGTCTTCTTTCAGGCTAGAAATGATTTCCTTAGCTCTCGTGTGTATGTGCTTCGTGCCCTCTCCACCACAAGGCAGAAGGGGAGGGAAACTGCCAGAGTGGAGTTGGGGGAGAGGAGGAGAGAGGCCACCTTGACGGACTGGTTGAGGCAAGGGGGGTGGGAGGGGAAGGTATACGTTTCGCTAAGTGATTCCACTGACAATCACTCCCCTTCTCTCTTGTGGTGGAGAGGGCTCTGTCTCTTTCTATCTGTTTCTTTCTCTCTCTTTCTCTCTATTTCTTCTTTTCTGTATATCTTTTTCTCGTTACTTCGCCCATGGCAACGCATTCATATGGTTCCCCTAAATGCTTGTTCTACTAGCGTGCCTGGATAGTCGAGTTGTTACGGCGCTTGCCTTCGGAGCGTGGGTAGCCGGATTCCAATCCCGCCTCGCCAAGAAATTTCATTTTGTTCTATTTACCTCTACACTTCCTCTCCATTTCTCTTCTCTCCTTCTCATTTCCTTCCTCCGACACGCCGCTAGGCGACGCATGGTGACGTCATCACTCGGCCAGGTATTTCTGCGAACACCTAACGACCCGACTTCCGGCTTAAACACCTTCGCTCTTAAAATGAAAAGCTCACAGGCTCCCTTATGCAAGCGCCTAAGACGGCTCGAAAAAGAAAGCAATCTTCTTTCAACTGCGAATCTGTCTAAGGCCGATGTAAATCCCTGGGGATCCGTCGTCCGCACTTTGTAGCCCAGCTGCGAGAGCGAAGCCTGAGGATAGAGGGAGCGTGGGTAAAGCTACGTGGGTGAGAGGCAAGCTTAGTCTATCGATTTGAACCTGGTATAAGAAAGGGTAGTGACGGGGAGAGGGTGAAGCTGGGTAGAGAGTAGGAGAGCAAAGCCGAAGCCGGGGTGGGAGCGAAGCAAGTGGTGAGGAGAGGAGGACCAGCTGATAACGACAATAATAATAATATTTGGGGTTTAACGTCCCAAAACCACCATATGATTATGAGAGACGCCGTAGTGGAGGGCTCTGGAAATTTCGACCACCAGGGGTTCTTTAACGTGCACCTAACTCTAAGTACAGGGACCTCAAACGTTTTCGCCTCCATCGAAAATGCAGCCGCCGCGGCCGGGATTCGATCCCGCGACCTTCGGGTCAGCAGTCGAGCGCCATAACCACTAAACCACCGTGGCGGGGCAAGCTGATAACCATCCTTGAAAAACTAAAGGTCACGCATTCGTTCTCAAATGTTCACGTCGCATCGTCTCGCATTCTAGCATTAGTTCTGGAATGTTCGGCAGTGGCCACGCTAAAGCTGATGCCACCAAGCTCCGCTGTTTAATCAGCCTTCGCGCACGTTATGTCAGTGGAAACTTCGCATAAATGTCTTTCTTCTCAATCGATGTATTAATCCTCTCGCCCCTCCCCCATCGCGCCCTCTCTACCTTCAATGCCTCTTTCACAAGTGTCGCGATGCTCCGTGGTGGCACATCCCACCAATCCCTGTGCATCTTTGCCTCTAGACGTAGAGATCGCACTAGCACTGTTATAAGAAGTTGCCCTTTGGACTCGCTGTGGGATGAACGCGTGCCGTTCGTTCGGAAGAAGAAGAGCGGTAATTGAAGAAGCGTCGACGCGCACAGAAGCGTGAATGGTCGCGAAAACGACCTGAAGCCGCTGCCGTAGAACGTGCAGCCACAGCCGTTGACATCACAGGCTTCCATCTTCAATGTAGTGGAAGGCCTCTGAATTTACGTCATAAGAGTGGACAAAGACCTAACATCGTATCTTCATATGTATTTCAGTTGTTATTTATTTTCTTCGCTTTTGTCCATTATTTTATGTAGCCCACTCCCCTTTGTAAAACTTTGTGCGATATAGGGTAAAGTACATGAAGTAAATTAAATTAGATGAAATGAAATGAAAGGTGGGGCCACGTTCCTCGTTCGAACGTATTTTTTCAAACACGTCACGTTAAAAGCGTACGCTGCCTGTCGTAAATCATTCACCAGAGGCAAGTGCAATTCTCTCGTCCTGCTCATCGCGGCCGGCCGCGAGCAATAAATGTACGCCTGACAAATGACATCAGAGTAACGCACGTTTGTTACAAATGGTATCGAATACTTTATTCCAAGAGGAACATACTTTTACACCATTCGTATTTGCTCCAAAAGCAGGTTCTTCGAAATGGAGTGAGCGCGCTTCGCGAGCGGACATGCAGGCAAACTACGGAAACGCGAAGCTTCTATTAGATACCTGACAACAATTAATTACATGAATGTTTCACCGAGAAAGGAGCGCAATTCGTCGAATGTAGGTTTCAAAATGGTGCTGACATGAAAATTTGCAGTCGTCCTTTTTCAGCGTAACATGAAAGGACAAGCTCTAAAGAGCCAAAAAAGTGTTCTTGTAACTGAGAGTGCCCCAAGAAAAGTTAATTACGACGTACTTTCAAGAGCTAGTTTCGATTCCTACTGTACCCTGACGTCAGGACATGACATCGGCTTCTCGTCAAGCGCTCGCGCAAGATATCGTGACGCGGCTCTGTTGGTGACGCACAAGCGACCATTTTGTATGTTTTGTTACCTGACGTAATCACTACTGGTGCGCGAAGTCACTAGAATTAATCGTGTAGCCTGACGTCATACTAGTAGCACTGTAAGTTGGTGCGCCGTGCGAAAATTGATATTAATGTCAAGATAAATATCTTATCGGCATTTCCGTAGCTTCATGCTTGGTTCTAGCAGTCTCCGTATAAAGGAAATTTGCGTGAAGGAGTAATGTAAGCTTCGAAAATTCGTACAGTACCCCTTTAAGAAGTACAATCAGCGTGGTGAAGAATTCCACGCTAACATGGAAGTACTCAAAGAGCTACCTTTATGTATTGTTTTAAGTGTTATTAGCCTAATCTTATTTTGTGCTGCAAACGCGAATTGAAGCACTGTTTCAGTTCTCTTGTCATTAGCAAACAGGTACTCACGCAAAGAATCCTGCTAAATGTTTTGAGTCTTCAAATTCAATTAGAGAACCCCTGGGAGTTTCAGAACATGTGACGACCCCACCAATAACAAGTCAGTGTGATATGACGTAAGACAGGAATGCTCGTCATAAGGGTACTGTGCGTAATACAGTAATAATTGTCGAGTTATTACGTCCCAAAACCATGATACGATTATGAGAGCCGCCCCGGTGGAGGACGTCGGAAATTTCTACTACATCGGGTTCTTTTACGTGCACATAAATCCAAGCACGCGGGCGCTCTAGCATTGCGACTCCATCGAAATGCGGGCGCCATGACCTGGATTAAATCTCGCGACCTTCGCGTCAGTATCTAAGCACCATAACCACTAGACCACCATGGCGGGTAAGACTGCTCTGGATCAGAAAGCTTTAGCAATCATCGCAACGCCCCATTTTATTCTCCTGATGAGGAGTCTGCTTTTGTACAAACGTCTGCCGCAACCATGAAATGAAATAAAAATCTATACCCACATCAACCAACACGGTCGTATAGATCTTTTCGACTGAGGCGGCAAGCCAAGTATTTCCTCTCTTTCCTATCTTCCTACCTGCGTTACGCCTGCTGCTACTACTACTGCTACGACGACGGCACAGGAAGGACTAAGAGATCTTCGTTTTGAAAACGAATGAATGAACGAATGTATGGAGATTGGAGACAGTTACATTGCAAAAAAAGTAAGAAAGTGGACTGCGGCCACTCGCCGTCAGTCATCCCCACCGTCGTCTTCTGCCTTTCCTCCTCGCCTGCAAAGGCCGGCAGAGCGGGCCAGTCGCGACCCTAGTCGGATGGCTCCCATCCTGTCTTGCACAAAGATGCATTGATCTATATCCAACCGGGGCCACGTGATCACAGTCCACCCAGCGACAGGCTTATTTCGACCAGCTAGCGTGTGCAGATGATGACTACCACGTCACCCCGCTACAAGATCACTCAGCCTGATTCGAGCCTGCCACCTACCGACCAGAGAACACTGCAGTTCTTGACCGCTCGCTCACTGGTCGGGTGATAGCAGTAATAGTGTAATATGCTTGTTGAATGTGTACGGAAGGCCATCACATCTTCAACGATCGGGCCTAATTGGCGTGCGCATGTTGGCTGGTTTGGATCCGTCGCCACCAACAATAATAATAATAATGACTGTAGTTTTACTTCTCAAAACCACGATATGCATAAATATGAGGCACGTCATGCCTCTTAATCAGGGACCCGGAAATTGTAACCATTTGGCATTCTTTAATGTGTACTGACACCGCAAAGTACACGGGATACCAGCATTTCGCCTCCATCGAAACGCGACCGGCGCGGCCGGAGTCGAACTCGCGAACTTCGGGTAAGCAGGCGAGCACCGTAGCCACTATGCCGTTGCCGCGAACGTTCGCCACCTAAAAAACAGCTCTAGCAAGACAAAAAGGGGAGATGGGAAGTGGAGAGTTGTGAGTAGGAGTGGAGAGGAGGTGTGTGGAAAGGGTACGCGCATGCGCAGTAAGAGTGGTCACGCCACACACCACCACCGGTTTGAACTCCGCTATAAGATGCTTCGCATCTAAAAATTTAGAGCAGATGAGAGAAGAGTCACTGTTGCCGTAGCTCACACTCGTAGCTTTCAAAAAATGTTACCGCCGAGATGACAATGTTTTTTTTTTGTAAATCTATACAATCGAGAGGATGTGTAGCAGAGTGTAAGAAGTTTTCCAGCGCTTAATCGCGTCCAGAAATGTATTTTCAAATTGGCAAAACGTACCTGTATCAACACACGAAGCGCACGCCATGGTTGTTATAGGCTTCCCAAGCAACGCTTAGCGGCGCTGCTGCTCTTGACAGGCAGCGCCATCTCTGGCAGAAAAACAGAAACTGGGGCGTTAGCAGCGCGCGTTTTCCATCTCTCCACCACGTTGCTGCTCGCTTCTGTGCACGTGCAGAGCTCTCGCGGTGCACTTTCGGCGCCTCGCAATGTACCGCTTGCAGTGCGGCTTCAAAAGGATTTTCAAGCTTGACTAGCACTTCCGAAAAGCGAACTTGATAAAACGAGAAAGGCTCGTCAATCACGTTAACGGTGAAGAGCAGACGATCGACGACAACCACGCCCGACTCAAAGCGAAATGCATTTCCCAAGTCGCGATTACACCGTGTAGGACGTATACCTCGAGGTAAGTCTCATTCTGTCATGTTAAAGATGAATAATGGTCCACATGCACTCCGAAATGAAGCCGTACACGCTATCGT
Organism: Rhipicephalus sanguineus; assembly: GCF_013339695.2. Lineage (NCBI taxonomy): Eukaryota > Metazoa > Arthropoda > Arachnida > Ixodida > Ixodidae > Rhipicephalus > Rhipicephalus sanguineus. The sequence goes on along the minus strand of NC_051182.1, from coordinate 139,544,446 downwards.
TGTTCTGCGGCGTGGACTACGAATCATATGATTGTTGTTTTGATATGGCATGCTTACAGTAGCAGCCGTGTACTTTCGTGAACAAACCTTTGCGGCGTGCGAAAAAAAGATTATACGGCCATGGCACTGCTTCCTGAGAAGGTTAGAGTCAAGTCCTCCGTGCCACTGGAGAATCACCCGCCGATTAAGACGCGAGGCAGCTAGCTGAGCTTCAACCACTGTGTAGCAAGATGAACTACTCGCCTCGTTTTTTCAGCTCTCGCGTCATGCTTGCAGTCTCTTTTTATGATATCGACGTGACAGGCGTATAAAACCTGTTGCGTGAACGCGGCTGGAAAATCGCACGAAGTCAGAAGGTGGTTACTTCAAGGTTGCAATTGCAAAGCATGTATTAAGTGCCAGTTATATTTAGCGGCCTAAATATATATCACCCCAATAAAGTGACAAAAACAAAGCAAACCTGCAGAAGGATGTCAAAGCTCGCTGAAAATGCACAGACGTCCGTTCCGGCGTGATAAAGCAGCCTTCCCGACGCGTGAAATGCAGGCGCCGAACTTCTGAGAAGGTGCGGAGTTCACTTGAATTCAACCAACCGCGCAACGCTAACGGTATAACGCAAATGTGAACGTTCAACAACGACGGGTAGGTCTGACGAGCACGGGGAATCAAAACACAAAGTTGCTTCACCTACAACCGTAACTGGACTTTAACAATGCGAGAAGACAGCGAGTAATCATTACTGTAGTCGCTGCGTGCATGCGGCCCGTTACTTACCGATTCAGGTAGTCGGAACGAACGAAAGCGATGAACTCAGACAGCCAAAATAGAAGGCGAGACAGCGCTGTCAGCTATCCACGCTTGCCGCCTTTATTTCTCGTGCGACACGCCCGGGAACCGATATAGTTTAACACGTGAATCGTGTGCCTTGTCTGCACTGTTGTGGCTGGCCACTAAACCGCAATACTTCGGACGACGCTTGCGCTTCCGCTGGGTCGCTTCTGCCATCGTGGAAGTGCGCAGCTTCGCACAGCAAGCCTCTCGGTTCAACGTACCCAGCTGACGGCCTCCCAGTTACCCGCACCGAGAGAAGAACGCGTGCGCACGTGCGCTACCGCTACCGTGAAAGGGGCTGAGTCGGCCGCGCGAAGGTTCAGAGCTTTCCGACAGAGCCGCAGCGCGGCTGGCGCGGCGCTGTCGTCGCGCCGCAAACTTGAGCTTGGGTTCCCTATAAGAATAGTTGCGAGGAACGAGCACAGGTGGTCGCTCAAGGCGGCGCGTTCTTCGAAGAAATGTTGCCAAATGCAACGACACATATTAGGAACTCCAATAGGGACCTTCCCTTGATCGCCATTTATTGGAATGTTGCGTAAATGCGACAAGGTGCAGTGAAGCAGTAAATTTGGCGGAACGATCCAGAGTACTGCATACATTGCAGAGCTCTATTCAGCTGTGTCTGCAGGCCAGCCGGGCCTACACACCACAAATGAGTAATTCGCTTTATTGCTTTGCAGCTTGTTCAATCAGTACACGTGGACGCCTATCTAGTGCGCGAAGGCGACATTTGTTTCTCTGGTGATGTAGTATGATTTTACCTTTCTGTTCGTAAAAATATTCAAGCGAGAGAAAACTACTCATGCGCTTTGAGTGCACTGAGCTTAACCATACGGTTTTTTTATCTAGTCTATTAAAACTCAGTAAAAGAGAGCGAAGAAATCAGGACCTACAGTTCGAGATTGTGTGGTACCAAGTAAGTGCAGGGTAAGCAATTCTTTAATCTGGCTGAGCGGCTTCAAAGGGCCCCACACCAGGCCACATAGGGAATTTTAGTTATTCACTGGAAGTAGTTGTGTGCCGAAGGAAGGGCAATGCGTCGCAAGAATTTTTCAAATGGGTTCATTAGGAGCTGAGAAAAACAATAATTTGCAGCGGCGCGAAACCATGATCCGAGGAGGCGAGATGCACACCCTTGCCACTCGCTACGTGTAGCCTTCGCAAGCCAAATAAATCCCTTCCCTGCCCTCTTCGACTGTGGAGCCAGAGGATCACGTGACGGATACGCGTGAACACGTCATGCGCATGCATGGTCACGTGCGCATGACGTGCCCGAGCCAGCCCGAGAACGCTAGCGGCGTTGCACGGCCACCACCTTTATTTTATGTAGCGGCCGTGGGCGTTGTGTCGGCGTTCTCTGTGGTGTTCTGCCTGTTCCTGCGGGACGGGCATGAAAGCTGCGCCATTGGTACGGTCACGAGACTAGCGGCCTCAACAGCCAGTGCCGCATGAACATTTCGGTAGACGCGGGAGAATAAATGAGCCTAATTAGTGCTCGAAAGCACCAGAAAAATTATTTTCGTTGCCAGGGCAGTCGTCTGCTAGACGCGCAAACCACGAGAACACGAATGCGTGCAAAAGGGATGCAGATTAGTCCCGCATCTCGCTTCGATTCGCAGTAAAAAATGAAAAACACGCGCACATTCCGTTTGTGTGTCTTATTATTTCTCTCAAATGTTTATTATTTCGCTCACATTACACAAACTACACCTGTCGCGTAAAATAATTATCGCAGTCACATGCTACTGCGGGCGACGTCAGAGCACAGTCGTCTACGTAGAGGACCGACGTCACAGCACTACCGTCTACGTAGGGCCATTCCATCGTGTACGTCATCCCCTCATTCTCTGGGCGCGCGGCCGCGAGAAGGGCAAGCAGCGTTCAGCTTGAAATTTGACCCATTTCCGCGGTGCGTAGCGTTGCCATGTTTGGCAGACGTGATCGTGAACGCCCAGTGTATGCATTGCACTCGTCAGCTCAAAATTCTCAAGCCTGGTGAGGGGCCCTCTAAATGCGTAAAATTTCAGTGTCGACTCAACCAGAAAACTGTAGATCCGTTCGATTGCTACGTAATAGAAATCGCTAAGAAGTATATACGTCAAACAAAATAAATTTCCAAGCGAAGTTTGTACTCCCTCATAAGTGTCGGCTTTGTAGGTGTGACTGCAGAAAAAAGAGCGCATGACTGTACGAAAACTATACTGCGAAGAAAACGCGTGCGTCGACGCGAGTCCGCTGAATTGCACTCAAATTTTTAATCTTTTTATCGACGTGTGCGAGAGCTCTGAATTTGTTATCACGTATATCGTCGAGCATAACGGATTCGGAAGGAAGAGCGAACCGCGGCACGCAGAATGCGCAAGCTTACCTTTTTATTGCAGAAACATCTTGGCCAAATGACACGTTTATTGCAATGACAACCAAAAAACAATGAAGCCATGGAAAGCATAGGGGACGTTAACTGTAGTAATTTCGGCATAAAAGTGAGGGGCTAAAAGTAGACGAGGCGGAAACTTGCCGCCGATCGGGACGGAACCTCCAACCTTCGGATCCCATGTCGGATGCTCTACCGATTGAGCTACAATGGCGGTCGTCCTCCTGTCCACTTTGATCGGGTGCATCGGTGCATTTAACCCGTCACGTTGGTCTACTGGTTATAGTGCTCGACTGGGGACACGAAGGTCGCGGGATCAAATCCCAGCAGCAGCAGTCGTATTTCGGTGTAGGCAAGGTGTTAGCGACCCGTATACGTAGATTTAGGTGCGTGTTACAGAACAGCAGATGGTCGAACATTCCGGAGCCCTCAACTACGCCATGCCTCAAAATCATATCGTGGGTTTGGGACGTAAAATCCCCACAATCACTATTATTATTGTATTATTATTATCTAGAGATTTAAATGTGGTAGTCTGCGCCGCTACTAGCGGCGCTGACCAACACTTCCAGGTTTAAGTGCACATATATACCCGATAATGCGGACGGGAGGACAATCGCTTCTGTAGCTCAATTGGTAGAGCATCGGACGCGGTATCCGTAGATTGCAGATTCACTTCTTGTCGACGGCAAGTTGCCTTTTCGTCTACCTTAACTTCCTCAGATGGATATAGTAATCACAATATATACCGTCCCCTATGCTTTCCTTGGCTTCATTGTATGTTGGTTTTCATGAAGGTTGTATCTAACAAAGAAAAACGAGCACGTAAAATTTCCTTCTCACGTTTCCTTATAGAAACACATTAATCTCTCAGAATTAAGAAGACGAGCGCCTCATTAAGGCATCAATATCATTATCAGCAAAACATTTTTTTGTGCGTTGCAGTGCAAAGAATGTTTCGCTAAATGCGCCTTGGTGTACGATAACTCTGAAAAAATAGTCCGAATAAATATAAGCGATATGATTTCTCCCTAAGCAAAAAAGTCGAGACATACTGACAAACTTCCATTTATTTCAAAATAGCAATGTGAGTCTGAGCGGAGGAGAATGCATTCCTTTATTTTTATTAGAAGAAGTACGTCTACGTTGTCAGCCATGATAAATAAATTAGGTTAGGAAAGTGTCACTGAAATAACGCAATGATAAACGAAACAAATACGGAGCAACTGTCGATCACAGAAACTGAATTAACCCCTTGACCGTTTTAGAAAACACACCTCGTCCTTGCTCTACTGTGCCCAAACCTTTTAGCATGAGTGTGGCTCGTCCGCTTGAGATAATATGTCCCCATGAGCGTTTACACGAGACTCGCTCGTTTCCAGGTGAGTTCGTGTGTCGCTTCACAGATGCGAGCATTTGCTTTGCGATTTCTTTTATTTTAACCGCCATCTCGCAATTTTTTCGCGAGTCGTGCTTAGAAAATATTGTCAAGTGAAGGCGACGGGTGCATTGCTCGTGCATCATGAAGCCCTTTGACAAGAAGCCCTTCGTCATCGTGCAGCTTTTCAGGTGCTAATTATTCAGATACGGATGTATACTTTGATGACCTGATGCGTTATATTCACCAATTTCTCGATGATAACATTATTTCATGAGTCGTGAAAGACACCGATAGGCCATGGCACAATAAACATCGTTATGCTAATTTGAGTTAATATATGCTTGAATTTGTTTTGTCAATCAAAACATGCTTTTTAGAAGCAATAGATTACATATTAAAATTAAATAAACTAAACATCTTTAGACAGAAAATATCTAAGAAAATCAAACGCTTAAGGGGTTCAGCTAACAATACCTATATGAGAAGCTGTTCTCGTCAATACAATGAAGGAACAGCGTTCGTGTTAAGTATTGCAGCTTGTCAGCAGCAGCAAGCCGCTGGTTACATACTTGCTCATTCAATCGCATACATCCTTTTAAAGCGCAGCTCTTAGGCGCCTGTCCCTGCGTTAAGCGGCGTCACCGTCGCCGTCGCCGTTGGTGGCGTAACCGCGCGAACGAGTACGTGCCACAGCAATTGGGCAAGCCCCACTACCGTGTCCAACGAAGACGAAATATATGCCACAAGAACCGGGCAAGCAAAGAAGACGCGCGTTGGTTGAAGGCGCTGTTTCGCCATGGCCGTGCAGAAGAAAGACATCAAGAGCCTCCGAAAAAAGTAGCAAGCACTGCAACAGGCACTGGAATAGACCAACTATTATTCAATGGCGCAGTTCTGGCAACATCACGGCGTCATGGACAAGGCAGAGTACATTTTGGTTTTCCGAGCGCGTACTCCTCGTCCCACGCTCATGCTACTCCGCACCGTGCAGCAAAATTAGGTGAATTATTTTAACGCATGGGTGTCGTCCATCCTAGATTCAAACATTGATATTTAGACAGTGCTTGACACGTACACATGTGCCGCCTACGTGGTGGAATATGTAAATAACGCCTACTGAGGTATGTATAATCTGAACCGGGCAGTGCGAGAAATTGTCAAAGAGAAGGGCGACATGGATTGCACGCAGGCACTGTGGCATCTGGGTCCTAAGATGCTCAATTTATTTATTTATTTGGCGCTCGGCTGCTGGCACGAAGGTCGCGGGATCGAATCCCGGCAGCGGCGGCTGCATTTTCGATGGAAGCGAGAATGTTTGAGGCCCGTGTACTTAGGCGTCCGTAAAAGAACGCCAGGTGGTCGAAATTACCGGAGCCTTCCACTACGGCGTCCCTCATAATCATATAGTGGTTTTGGGACCTTAAACCCCATATATTATTATTAGGATTTCTTTATTTCTCTATGCCGGCAATTGTACCTTCAACACGCGCTTATCAGCGGTACACTTCAGATGCTACAGGCAACAACGACGGTGATGCTCGTATGTCCCGGCAACAATAAAACGTGGCAAGTTGAAATGACAAGCCACCTCGATAACAGATCAAATTGCCGTATCAAATGCGCCTGATCACCGACAAGCCTACAATCGAGAAATAATCAATTTTGGAAAACGGCGCATTGCAATCACGACTGCGCCTGGCGAACCTTACAGGGCCGCATCTCTGTACGCTCGCCGGTGTCGGGTTTTTAGCGTACGACACCGCCACCGAAATCGGTGAGTCATAACAAGTTTCGTTGTTACGGCTTGTTATGAAAAACAAGCGCTTTGTTTCTTGTGGTCCGAGGGCTGACGAAGGCTGTGCAGGCGGTTGTCAGGACAACCGATATACTGTTTCCCTTGCGTCGACATCTTTCTGACGAAAGAAAATAATGTTTGGAAACACCCTGACAAAGCCAAAAGCTGCAAATGAAAGATGCCTAAATCAATGACAACTGAGAGGATGTCTGACCAACGAAGTGAGACGATGATTATTATTAGTAGTGAGGATTATCATCCCGATAATTTCTGCAGATACGATGTCGCCACCGCAAAGCGCACCAAACAATTTCGTTGTCGACTGTCGACAATTTATTTCTTTGTTGTTCGGTGGACTCTCTTGAGTCATTATTTTGATGATTATGAAACTTGTCATCATTAAGAGCTCAATCATTATCTTGTTGCGCTCCGGACCCTTGAAGTCCCAGAATAATATGCATATAGTGGGTTTCATTTAATAAGCCATTTAGATTTCTGGAATATCTCGGGAGCGCACTGCAACGCACAAGCGCTTCGCCGACAGTGCTCGTGCACGTGTTCGGGACCACGCGTGAAGTCCAGCGCCACGAAGAATATTTACGTTATTATTGAAAATTCTTGTTTTATAATATTTCTTGAGGTTTAACGCCCCAAAACCACGATATGATTACGAGGGACGCCGTAGTGGAGCGCTCCGGAAATTTAGACCACGTGGTGTTCTTTAACGCGTACCTATAGATATAAGTACACGGGCCTAAAATATTTTCGCCTCCATCCAAAATTGGGAGTTCTTGTGGAAGGAGAAGAAAAATACACGGGACGCTTACGATATACTACAGCGTCGGTGTAAATAGTTCATAAGCCGGGACAAAACAACGGCTGGGCTCAGCATGCATTGAATAAGGAGCATGCCCCCGATACCAAAACAAATAAACAGCCTCGCACTCTGTCACTGGCATCTGCACTGGCAGTAACTTGTCTTGCTTTATTTTTCTTTGTTTGTCCCGACGACCGCTAACTCAATTTGTCCGCTCGCAAAAATCGGAGCGATAATGCGAACGCGTCGGTTGCGGCTCACATACTCGACACTGAAGAGGAGGATTGCTCGTGTATTTAGCAATGGGGGGGGGGGGGGGGGGGGGGGGGCAGCTGAAGCATCGCAGAGAGGTCAGTCACTGGCATCGAGTCATTTATTGGTGTCAGTCAGTGTTCTCCCTATCTGCCTGCGTGATCTGTTCATTATTTGCCTAGGTGTCACATAATTTGCCTGCCTGTTCAATTACGGTTGAAGGAAGGCGACATCACAAATGACACCGTGCACTCGAACTTTCATAATCGCAATACACAATCACAAGGCCCGTGGGACTTAATTCAATCGACGTGGCCCATACTTTCTTTCTTTCTTTTTTCTTTTCCAGGGAATTTAACGAATGGAACGACCTTTCAACAGTATACTCACTACTACCTCCCAGTCAAACTTCAGGCATAGCACAACAAGTGTAAATATTGCGCAAATGCGACGAGGTGCAGTAAAGCACTAAAATTGGGGTCGCGTGCATTAGAGACCTGTTCGGCTGTCTGTACTAGCCAGTCGGACCTGGATTGCAAATATTTCGAACTGCCTTTTGAGCCAATTCTGTCGCTTCACGTGGACGCCTATCTACTGCGTAAAAGCGTCATTTGTTTCTCTGGTGATGCGCTCTGATTTTACCTTTCTGTTTGTATAAATATTCAGGCAAGCGAAAACTGCTCATGCGTCAAGTGTGCACTAAGCTGCAATATTTGGTCTTTTGATGCGGTCAATTATTACTCTATAAAAGAGAGCGAACAGATTGGGAACTACCGTTCTAGATAGTCCGCTACCACGTAAGTGCAAGATAATTCTTTATTCTGTCTGAGCGGCTTTAAAGGGCTTCTCACCAGGTTACATGGCGAACTTTAGTTAGACGCTGGAGGTAGTTGTGTGCCAAATGAAGAGCAACTATGCCGAAAGTATTTTAGGGGCGAAGCTCCTTAAGGCGGCACCCGTTCGTCCCTCGTAATCGTCGTCATCGTAGTAGTGCGTAACAAGTCTTACGCTTTGACCTCCAAGGTGGTGCCGGTGGGAGATTTCTCCTGTGCGTTGTTGAACAATAAAAAATTCGCAGCGTGCGCGTTAACTAAAAGCCGAATTCTTCTGTCTCTCATTCCCCATTAGCAGCCATTGGCATGTTCCAGTAGGAAACGTTAGTAGAAGTAGAAGTGTAAGTGTTAGCTAAAAGCCGACTTCTTCTGTCTCTCATTCCCATTAGCAGCCATTGTTTACCTCCAAGGTAGTGCCTGGTGAGATTTCTCCTGTGCGTGATTAAACAATAAAAATTTTGTTCAAAACGCCGTTGATTGATGAAATAAACCAACGAAAGACGCTAGATGTTTTGTAAAAGCAGAACGAAAGAACGCCAGATGTTTTTCTTAAGTGTAGTAGTAGTAGTTGTATGTAGCCACCTCGCCCGATCGTCAACGGGCGAGGTGGACCGGCAACGGCGCGAGTACCCTGCCGTACGAGAGTTAAATCACACTAAAAGACATACTTTGCGGGCGATACACTCTAGTGAGCTTTCAACTTTTTCGTCTTAATGTACATGATAAAGAATTATTTCTACGAAAAACGCAAGGCACACCTTGAGCAATATATTTGGTTTTGGGACGCTAAATGGAACCATGAGGCGATGCGAAGCCGGAGCACTGCACGATCGCGTTCCGTTGGCTTTCGTTGGGCATGCTACCGACCTCGCGTCGTGGAACGCGCGTCCTGTCTTCCCTCTAGCCTTGCCTTTAATTCGCACAGGGCGAGCGGGGAATGCGGTCGCTCTTGGCGCTCTTTCGCTCGGGAGCGGACTTCTTCCTTGCATTTCACCTATCACAAGTGATAATGAAGGGACCACGTAAACCAACAGTACAATAAAAGTTTGATGTTTAATATATACACGATGTTTCACACTCTTTATATTATGTACTGGGCGCATTTCACGGAAGAGTTTCACGGTTTACAGATGATTCCCTCCGTAGCTTCGCCCCACTCATCATCATTCACCCCGTGGATATGCTGTGATTTTTTTGAAATCGCTTCATTACGAGCTGAGTAAAACAATTTGTAGCGGCACGAAACCATGATGCGAGGAGGCGAGATGCAAACGCTTGCCATTCGCCCCGTGTAGCCTTCGTAAGCCAAATCCCTCTCCTGCCCACTTCCGCAGCGGAGCTAGAGGATCACGTGACGCATACGCATGAACACGTCATGCGCATGCATGGTCATGTGCGCATGACGTGCCCGAGGCAGCCCGAGCACGCGAGCGACGTTGCCCGGCCACTACATTTATTTTATGTAGCGGCCAAGGGCGTTGTTTCGGCGTCCTCTGTGGTGTGCTGCCTGTTTCTGCGAGATGGGCATGAAAGCTGCGATATTTGTACGGGCACGAAAATAGCGGCATCAAGAGCCAGTGCCGCATGAACATTTATGTAGACGCGGGAGAATAAATGAGCCTAAGAAGTGCTCGAACGTGCCAGAAAATTATTTTCGTTGTCAGGGCTGGTGTCTGCTCGACGCGCAAACCACGAGAACACGAACGTATGTGAAACGGATGCAGATTATTCCCGCATGTTGCTTCGATTCGCAGTAAAAAAAAAAAGAGAAATCACGCATAGATTCCGTTTGTGTGTCTTATTATTCTCTCAAATTTCCCGCATCTATTCAAGCAACAAATTACACAAGCTAGACTTGTCGCGTAAAATTATTATCACAGGGTCACATGCCACTCTGGGCGACGTCAGAACACTGCCGTCTACGTAAAGGACCGACGTCACAGCACTGCCGTCTACGTAGGGTCATACCATCGTGTACGTCATCCCCTCATTCTCTGGGCGTGCGCCTTCGAAAAAAAAAAAAAACATGGCTGATCCCTCTGTCATACGAATCGGTATAACACGAAAGTGAAACGTGTCTTCATTGACGTAGTTGAGCGTTTGTTGTGCATTCTTTCGCCCCAATGGTGAAGGAATGAATGCTACAGCAGCAAATTGTAATGTCACGCGAAAAACGGCATGCAGCTCGAAACTTGCAATGTGCTGCTCAAGCAGAAAGGACGCACGGAACGAACATACACAGGATGAGAGCGAACTGTCACATTTGTAACTTATTTCTGCGTGAGCACCGCGCTCCTTTCGCAAAAGCAGCCTCTGCAGTGGGCCAAGTGAGCTTCGTGCTCTCAATGCAACACGTACGATCCACGGCGATCACGAGATAAGCGCACGCACGAGCCACCACGCCCTGTAGAGGCGGGCGCTCGTCGCAGCGGCGGCGACATTTAAAGCGCGCGCTCCGAGCCCTTCGCGCCATCTCACTACTGATGACGAAAACACGCTGTAACACTGATCTGTGAGTATCGCCACCGGCAAATGGTGTATATAAATAGCTCGCCGTTAGCATTGCGAAGAGCGTGCCGTCCGTGGCCGAATCGTTTCGCGCTGCGGAGTGAGGGGTCGTAAGTCCGTTTTCCGGTGACGGCACTTTTTCTTCTGTTCTTTTTTTCTTTCCCCACTGTTAGTCTTTATATTTTACAACGTCATATCCGTGACAGAAATACGTCAGTGGAGCCGTGGTGGACCCCGGCATAAAACACTTTCGTGTTATAAAAATCTAAGTACACGGGCCTCAAATATTTTCGCCTCCATTTAAAATTGGGAGTTCTTGTTGACCGGACAAGAAAAATACACGGGACGCTTACAATATGCTACATCTTCGCTGTAAATAGCTCGTAGGTCATGATGAAACAAAGGCTGGGATCAGCATGCATTGAATAAGGGGCATGCCCCCTATACCAAAACAAATAAACAACCTCGCACTCTGTCACTGGTATTTGCTCTGACAGTAAATTGTTTTCCTTTATTTTACTTGGTTTGTCACGACAACACGCTAACTCAACTTGCCCGCTCGCAAAAATCAGAGCGTTAATGTGAACGCGTCGGTTGTGGCTCACATAATCAAAGCTGCAGACGAAGATTGCTCATGTATTTAGTATTGGGGGAAGCGGAAGCATCGCAGAGAGCTCAGTCACTAGCACCGAGGCATTTAGTGGTGTCAATCAGTGTTGTCCTTATTTTCATGTGTGTTCTGTTCATTTTAGATGCGAAACAGCTTTTGCTCGGGGCTGTGTCCGTCGTCGGTGGTAGCGTCCGCCCTCCACTGCGCATGCGACTACTCTCTCTCTCTCTCACTCTCCTCCTTTACGCAGGTGTTCCGTTGCCTTCTCTCCTCTCCTCCCCCTCGGTGCAGCCGCGGCGCAGCTTCTCCTCCTCCCACGTGGGACAGCCGCGCCGCAACCAAATACAGCCTGTAACCCACTCTCTTCTCTCCCTCCCCCATTTCATGTGTATATAAGTGCGTGCGCTCGGTCGGCTTCCGTCATTCTCGCTTCGCTCCCTTTCAGATGAGTTGTAACGTCAACGTCGGCGCCACTCTTTCACTCGGCACTAACGGAAAGTAACGCACAAACGGAACGTAATGATAACACAAACACTAAATACGAGCCTCCCACACTAACGGAAACGCATTTGAACGTAACGGAAACTTGGTGTGCGCCCCCAATGCTGCTTCGCATCCCCTCATGATCCCCTTGAGTGGGAGATGGTGTAATTTGCCTGGCTATCATATACTTTGCCTGCCTGTTCAATTACGTTTCAAGAAAAGCGACAGCACAAATGACAAAGTACACTACAACTTTCGCATTCGCAATACAGCATGGAGGGCACATGAGACTCAATTCGATCGACGTGGCTCATACTTTCTTTCTTTCTTTCTTTCTTTCTTTCTTTTTTTTCTTTCTTCCTTTCTTTCTTTCTTTTCCAGAGCAGCCAACAACTGAAACGACCTTTGAATAATATACTCACTATTACCTTCCAGTCATGTGTAAATCTGACGCTCAGTTACTGCGATAATCATAAGAGATTGTGTATACGCTGTTACAAAGCAAATGCGAGGGTCCTGGGCCAGCTGTCTCCAAACGAGTTTTCCTGCTTCTTGGACTCCCCCCCCCCCTCACTTCGAAGAACGGATTAGACACCTACACCTGCTGCATTTTCCCTGAACTGAGCGCTTCGGCGGGAAGCTGGCTGCTACACGCGGGACCCCTCCATGGGACGCGTATTTGCATCGAGTGTGCTTTTGGCTAAGGCTGGTGCCTTTGTTCGTAAAAGGATTATCAGAACCCAGGTGGCATTGTCCCCCCCCCCCCCTTCCGAACTGGTCGGACGTGAAGAGTGAGAGGGCAGTGGTCTCTGGAGTGCCATCCTGGGGGCGGTGACCTATGTGCCGAAGAGACGGACCCTTCAAAGGCATGCACGTTTGTGATTGGACATTTGCCGCATAAGGAGTTTCCCTGTCTTTGTATTGAAGCGTATTTAAGGAGCAGCAGAGCGTCTGCTCGGCACGGATCGATCGGACTAGATGTCACTCTGACGATCCTGTCCTCTATGATGTTGTAAATAAACTTCTGTTAAGTTTTCCTCAACGTCGGTCTCTCTGCCTCGGCTTCCTGCTGTTCCGGACGTCCCTGGGCCTGCGGTACGATTGTCGCCGCTCAGCTCCACGCTACCCCACGAGTCCGCGTCGGCCAACGTCGCCGCTCGTAACAACTGGTTGCAGCGGTGGGATGGATCCGAATACCCGCTCGTAACAACTGGATGGCAGCGACGGGATTTTGCTCACGACAAGTCGCAACAAGCTCGTGCCAGCATCGGGATCGTCTCCGCCGAGATCATGGCTGCAGGGTGTGGTGAGTGCTTGACTTTTTTTCACTGAGATTTTACCAGGCTTTGTCTCGAGTTTTGTAGGAAAGGTGGTAATTTTGGAGAACTACTCTACGTTGACCTGTGCATAAGAACGTAGCGTCTTAGTAGTAGTGAAGTTAGCAGCACTTGCAGCAACCATGAATCTGAAGGCACTGAAAAAACCGCTTTTGCTAGAGTTAGCTAAAAGCTTGGGTTTGGATGTTCGAGAACAACTGAGAAAGCCAGAGATTATCGAGGCTATTGAGAACCTTAAGGCAGACGACGACGAGCTCTCAGAGTGTCTAGAGCTGATTGAGGAAGAAAAAAAAGAAAAGCTAAGGCGCGAAGAAGAAGAAAGAAATGAGAGGCTTAGGCGCGAAGCTGAAGAAAAAAATGAGAGGCTAAGGCGCGAAGCGGAAGAAAGAAATGAGAGGCGCGAAGCGGAAGAAAGAAAGAAAGGCGCGAAGCGCAAGAAAGGGAGCTTGAGATGAAGCGCCTTGAAGTCGAGCTGCTCAAGGCTCAAGTAATAGTGGAGGTAGCGAAGCGTCTAGCGGAGTAGAACGGAAGTCGTTCAGGATGAAAGACCTAATGCAACCCTACCGCTCCGGAGAGGACATAGGTCTGTTTTTGGTAAACTTCGAGCGCACGTGCGAGAAGGCGGGTGTTACCAAAACGATGTGGCCGCAGTGCTTGCTTACCTTACTACCGTGTGAGGCTGCCGATGTAATTGCCCGCTTGACAAGAGAGGAAGCAGATGATTACGACCAGGTCAAGTCGAGCCTGCTAAAGAGGTATAGATTGTCAGCGGAAGCATTCAGGCAGAAGTTCCGGAACGCCGTAAAGCAGAAAGACGAGTCGTATGCTGACTTCGCATACAAGTTAATGTCAAATATGAGGGAGTGGCTCAAAGAGGCTAAGGCGTTTGATGATAAAGAGAAAATGATGGAGTGCTTCGGACTCGAGCAGTTTTACCGTCGTTTGCCCCAAGACGTTAGGCTCTGGGTGCAAGACAGGGAGGACGTAACCACTGTCTCGAAGGCCGCGGAGCTTGCGGAAGAGTTCGTCTCGCGCCGTGCGCTTGATAGAAAGGAGATTCCCCAGCGGGAGGGCCAGATCAAAAAGGCAACTGGGTGGAAGGGACATTCAGTCCAAGATAATCGAGAGAGCAACGCTGAACCCGTAGAGAAGGGGGAGGCAGTGAAAGAAGCCAGTCCGGCTGAGGAAAAGCACCAAAAGAGTGCTTTTGAAAAGAGGCGTCCGCTTGTGTGCTACAATTGCCACAAGCCGGGTCATATGGCGGCGTACTGCGAGAATCCAAAGGTTGCTTGCCTGTCAGTTGACAGCGGGAAGGAAAGCACGCAACTTTTGGAGCCATATATCCGAGAGCTCAGAGTAAATGGAAAAGAGTGCCGCGTGCTGCGAGATTCGGCAGCAACAATGGACGTGGTGCATTCCTCGTATGTAGAACCGGGGCAGTTCACAGGAGAACGCGCTTGGTTTAAGCAAGCAGCGGAAGCGCGAAACGTATGCCTTCCGATTGCTAAGGTTTGCATCGAGGGCCCCTTTGGCGTATTGCATACAAAGGCTGCTGTGTCTGACTATCTGCCGACACAGTATTCCTATCTGTTTTCAAACAGATCAGATTTGTTGCTGCGGCAGAAGAACCTCACGTTCGGGAAGAAGGTTGTGCGCGCGCTCACTCGCTGGAAACCACGAGGGGGACGCAAAAGTTGTTTAGGCGACTGTGAGCTTTTCGGGGAATGGTGACGTTGGAAATCTGAAAAAGGATTTTCTTTTGGGGTAGTTGTTTTTTAAAGACGATAGTCTTTCTTGGGGAACTTAAACGCAGAAATTTTGGTCTGTCTTTCTGTCTGTCTGTCTGTCTGTTTGTCGGCACGTCCCTCGATTCAGCCACTCGGCCAAAGTTGAACCACTTGCCCAAGGGCCAGCCGTCTTGAACTGGTTCGGCTGTTCATACTTGTGAACGTTGTCGATCAAAAAGTAAATATCATGCATATCTGAGGTGCAACATCACTAGGTAAGTATTAGGTGGCGTGTTCCTTTAATAGAAAATGCATACATACGTAATTGTAAGGACCCTAGTTTCTTAAGCTGCGCTGAAAATGCATAAGAATGGAAGCTTGAGCGAGTTGGTATGCGTTCATCTTTGTTGAAACAGCGCTCACTAGACGACGACGAAGAAGGCACAGGACAGGCGCTGCCTGTCCTGTGCCTTCTTTTACTTCGTCGTCGTCTAGTGAGCGCTGTTTCAACAAAGCTGAAAATGCGACTGCGCTGAAATTTGCCTTCCTCCGTGCCCTTCGCATGAGCTCATTGTTGTGTTTCGGTTCGGTTCTGTATTGCACTGTACGAATGCCATGGGTTGGTGTTGAAAAACTTTAGTTTTGAGAAGGCCAAGAAGGCGAAAAAAAATATTTAAAAAATGAAAAAGCAGCGTTGTGGGCGGCGTTCAGGCTGCCGGTTGTGGGCACCGCTCTGGCGTTCCTGTTTTACCCAGGCGACGTGTAAATAAAAGAGTGTGTGGAGAGTACTCGTTGAGTGCGGACGTTTCTCTGCAAAGGTCTTCGCCTGCTGCTGCGCCGGGACTACCAGCACGCAACACAGCACTCATGTTTCCCGACGTATTGCCAGATGGCGTCCATATCTCACACAGCGCCTCTTCTATCGTCTTTACACGACATTTGCAGCGAAGCACGCAGATACGCGGCCAATTTTTTGTATGAAATAGTTTTCTTTTGTGGTCTCGTCGTTTTTTTTGATGGTTTAATAGCTAGTTTTAGAGCTATGGTTTTTTTTTATCGTTATGCGTGGTGATGTTATCTATTTATAGAATAGGGACACGCATCAGAGCGAGTTCAGTGCGTAAGAGAATGCCCTCCATGAGTTTTACGAAGGCTAAGTTTGAAAATATTTTGTAAGGTTTCACTTGCGTGTCATGAGAGGACACAAGGAAGCATTACGTCAGGGTGTCCCACGAATTGAACAGTGGCAACGCTCAGGGCTTAACTCGTTGTTTTCAGGGAACTTAATGGTGTCGAGTACTCTGGCTTGTGTATTTAGGTTCAATTTTTTTTGTGACAGGTTTACAATTGCCTTTTTTTTTTGTTGATGTGGTCGTGCTTCATCACGACAGGTGTTTGTGGATTTGAGCAGCCTATTTCAGGTTTGGTTGTTGGAATTGCTGCTGCTATTGTAATTGAGAACAGGTCATTTTATTTGGAGTAAAAGCCTGGTGGGTCTCAGGGAGAGAGTACGGGCGCTTGCCTGCTTGGCGGTTGTGGTTCTCGCGTGGTTGACACAGGTGCTGTCTTTCGAGAGGGAATGTTGGCCAGCAGAGCGAGAAGCTTTTCTCCGAACTTGGACGACGCTACCAGATGTTCGAGATCACCGGAGGTGGCGGAGGAATGTAGCAGAGCAGCATCGCGGTGTGTACGGCTTCAGCACATCAGCCTTGTCTTCATCGACCTCTCCCCACAAAGGTGATTGACCTTTGTACGTCGAGGTCTCAGCCTGCCGCCGGGGAAGCTGTTACAAAGCAAATGCGAGGGTCCTGGGCCAGCTGTCTCCAAACGAGTTTTCCTGCTTCTTGGACTCCCCCCCCCCTCACTTCGAAGAACGGATTAGACACCTACACCTGCTGCCTTTTCCCTGAACTGAGCGCTTCGGCGGGAAGCTGGCTGCTACACGCGGGACCCCTCCATGGGACGCGTATTTGCATCGAGTGTGCTTTTGGCTAAGGCTGGTGCCTTTGTTCGTAAAAGGATTATCAGAACCCAGGTGGCATTGTCCCCCCCCCCCTTCCGAACTGGTCGGACGTGAAGAGTGAGAGGGCAGTGGTCTCTGGAGTGCCATCCTGGGGGCGGTGACCTATGTGCCGAAGAGACGGACCCTTCAAAGGCATGCACGTTTGTGATTGGACATTTGCCGCATAAGGAGCTATAGTTGTGCAGCTTCAAAGGCATGCACGTTTGTGATTGGACATTTGCCGCATAAGGAGTTTCCCTGTCTTTGTATTGAAGCGTATTTAAGGAGCAGCAGAGCGTCTGCTCGGCACGGATCGATCGGACTAGATGTCACTCTGACGATCCTGTCCTCTATGATGTTGTAAATAAACTTCTGTTAAGTTTTCCTCAACGTCGGTCTCTCTGCCTCGGCTTCCTGCTGTTCCGGACGTCCCTGGGCCTGCGGTACGATTGTCGCCGCTCAGCTCCACGCTACCCCACGAGTCCGCGTCGGCCAACGTCGCCGCTCGTAACAACTGGTTGCAGCGGTGGGATGGATCCGAATACCTGCTCGTAACAACTGGATGGCAGCGACGGGATTTTGCTCACGACAAGTCGCAACAAGCTCGTGCCAGCATCGGGATCGTCTCCGCCGAGATCATGGCTGCAGGGTGTGGTGAGTGCTTGACTTTTTTTCACTGAGATTTTACCAGGCTTTGTCTCGAGTTTTGTAGGAAAGGTGGTAATTTTGGAGAACTACTCTACGTTGACCTGTGCATAAGAACGTAGCGTCTTAGTAGTAGTGAAGTTAGCAGCACTTGCAGCAACCATGAATCTGAAGGCACTGAAAAAACCGCTTTTGCTAGAGTTAGCTAAAAGCTTGGGTTTGGATGTTCGAGAACAACTGAGAAAGCCAGAGATTATCGAGGCTATTGAGAACCTTAAGGCAGACGACGACGAGCTCTCAGAGTGTCTAGAGCTGATTGAGGAAGAAAAAAAAGAAAAGCTAAGGCGCGAAGAAGAAGAAAGAAATGAGAGGCTTAGGCGCGAAGCTGAAGAAAAAAATGAGAGGCTAAGGCGCGAAGCGGAAGAAAGAAATGAGAGGCGCGAAGCGGAAGAAAGAAAAGAAAGGCGCGAAGCGCAAGAAAGGGAGCTTGAGATGAAGCGCCTTGAAGTCGAGCTGCTCAAGGCTCAAAGTAATAGTGGAGGTAGCGAAGCGTCTAGCGGAGTAGAACGGAAGTCGTTCAGGATGAAAGACCTAATGCAACCCTACCGCTCCGGAGAGGACATAGGTCTGTTTTTGGTAAACTTCGAGCGCACGTGCGAGAAGGCGGGTGTTACCAAAACGATGTGGCCGCAGTGCTTGCTTACCTTACTACCGTGTGAGGCTGCCGATGTAATTGCCCGCTTGACAAGAGAGGAAGCAGATGATTACGACCAGGTCAAGTCGAGCCTGCTAAAGAGGTATAGATTGTCAGCGGAAGCATTCAGGCAGAAGTTCCGGAACGCCGTAAAGCAGAAAGACGAGTCGTATGCTGACTTCGCATACAAGTTAATGTCAAATATGAGGGAGTGGCTCAAAGAGGCTAAGGCGTTTGATGATAAAGAGAAAATGATGGAGTGCTTCGGACTCGAGCAGTTTTACCGTCGTTTGCCCCAAGACGTTAGGCTCTGGGTGCAAGACAGGGAGGACGTAACCACTGTCTCGAAGGCCGCGGAGCTTGCGGAAGAGTTCGTCTCGCGCCGTGCGCTTGATAGAAAGGAGATTCCCCAGCGGGAGGGCCAGATCAAAAAGGCAACTGGGTGGAAGGGACATTCAGTCCAAGATAATCGAGAGAGCAACGCTGAACCCGTAGAGAAGGGGGAGGCAGTGAAAGAAGCCAGTCCGGCTGAGGAAAAGCACCAAAAGAGTGCTTTTGAAAAGAGGCGTCCGCTTGTGTGCTACAATTGCCACAAGCCGGGTCATATGGCGGCGTACTGCGAGAATCCAAAGGTTGCTTGCCTGTCAGTTGACAGCGGGAAGGAAAGCACGCAACTTTTGGAGCCATATATCCGAGAGCTCAGAGTAAATGGAAAAGAGTGCCGCGTGCTGCGAGATTCGGCAGCAACAATGGACGTGGTGCATTCCTCGTATGTAGAACCGGGGCAGTTCACAGGAGAACGCGCTTGGTTTAAGCAAGCAGCGGAAGCGCGAAACGTATGCCTTCCGATTGCTAAGGTTTGCATCGAGGGCCCCTTTGGCGTATTGCATACAAAGGCTGCTGTGTCTGACTATCTGCCGACACAGTATTCCTATCTGTTTTCAAACAGATCAGATTTGTTGCTGCGGCAGAAGAACCTCACGTTCGGGAAGAAGGTTGTGCGCGCGCTCACTCGCTGGAAACCACGAGGGGGACGCAAAAGTTGTTTAGGCGACTGTGAGCTTTTCGGGGAATGGTGACGTTGGAAATCTGAAAAAGGATTTTCTTTTGGGGTAGTTGTTTTTTAAAGACGATAGTCTTTCTTGGGGAACTTAAACGCAGAAATTTTGGTCTGTCTTTCTGTCTGTCTGTCTGTCTGTTTGTCGGCACGTCCCTCGATTCAGCCACTCGGCCAAAGTTGAACCACTTGCCCAAGGGCCAGCCGTCTTGAACTGGTTCGGCTGTTCATACTTGTGAACGTTGTCGATCAAAAAGTAAATATCATGCATATCTGAGGTGCAACATCACTAGGTAAGTATTAGGTGGCGTGTTCCTTTAATAGAAAATGCATACATACGTAATTGTAAGGACCCTAGTTTCTTAAGCTGCGCTGAAAATGCATAAGAATGGAAGCTTGAGCGAGTTGGTATGCGTTCATCTTTGTTGAAACAGCGCTCACTAGACGACGACGAAGAAGGCACAGGACAGGCGCTGCCTGTCCTGTGCCTTCTTTTACTTCGTCGTCGTCTAGTGAGCGCTGTTTCAACAAAGCTGAAAATGCGACTGCGCTGAAATTTGCCTTCCTCCGTGCCCTTCGCATGAGCTCATTGTTGTGTTTCGGTTTCGGTTCTGTATTGCACTGTACGAATGCCATGGGTTGGTGTTGAAAAACTTTAGTTTTGAGAAGGCCAAGAAGGCGAAAAAAAAATATTTAAAAAATGAAAAAGCAGCGTTGTGGGCGGCGTTCAGGCTGCCGGTTGTGGGCACCGCTCTGGCGTTCCTGTTTTACCCAGGCGACGTGTAAATAAAAGAGTGTGTGGAGAGTACTCGTTGAGTGCGGACGTTTCTCTGCAAAGGTCTTCGCCTGCTGCTGCGCCGGGACTACCAGCACGCAACACAGCACTCATGTTTCCCGACGTATTGCCAGATGGCGTCCATATCTCACACAGCGCCTCTTCTATCGTCTTTACACGACATTTGCAGCGAAGCACGCAGATACGCGGCCAATTTTTTGTATGAAATAGTTTTCTTTTGTGGTCTCGTCGTTTTTTTTGATGGTTTAATAGCTAGTTTTAGAGCTATGGTTTTTTTTTATCGTTATGCGTGGTGATGTTATCTATTTATAGAATAGGGACACGCATCAGAGCGAGTTCAGTGCGTAAGAGAATGCCCTCCATGAGTTTTACGAAGGCTAAGTTTGAAAATATTTTGTAAGGTTTCACTTGCGTGTCATGAGAGGACACAAGGAAGCATTACGTCAGGGTGTCCCACGAATTGAACAGTGGCAACGCTCAGGGCTTAACTCGTTGTTTTCAGGGAACTTAATGGTGTCGAGTACTCTGGCTTGTGTATTTAGGTTCAATTTTTTTTGTGACAGGTTTACAATTGCCTTTTTTTTTTGTTGATGTGGTCGTGCTTCATCACGACAGGTGTTTGTGGATTTGAGCAGCCTATTTCAGGTTTGGTTGTTGGAATTGCTGCTGCTATTGTAATTGAGAACAGGTCATTTTATTTGGAGTAAAAGCCTGGTGGGTCTCAGGGAGAGAGTACGGGCGCTTGCCTGCTTGGCGGTTGTGGTTCTCGCGTGGTTGACACAGGTGCTGTCTTTCGAGAGGGAATGTTGGCCAGCAGAGCGAGAAGCTTTTCTCCGAACTTGGACGACGCTACCAGATGTTCGAGATCACCGGAGGTGGCGGAGGAATGTAGCAGAGCAGCATCGCGGTGTGTACGGCTTCAGCACATCAGCCTTGTCTTCATCGACCTCTCCCCACAAAGGTGATTGACCTTTGTACGTCGAGGTCTCAGCCTGCCGCCGGGGAAGCTGTTACAAAGCAAATGCGAGGGTCCTGGGCCAGCTGTCTCCAAACGAGTTTTCCTGCTTCTTGGACTCCCCCCCCCTCACTTCGAAGAACGGATTAGACACCTACACCTGCTGCCTTTTCCCTGAACTGAGCGCTTCGGCGGGAAGCTGGCTGCTACACGCGGGACCCCTCCATGGGACGCGTATTTGCATCGAGTGTGCTTTTGGCTAAGGCTGGTGCCTTTGTTCGTAAAAGGATTATCAGAACCCAGGTGGCATTGTCCCCCCCCCCCCTTCCGAACTGGTCGGACGTGAAGAGTGAGAGGGCAGTGGTCTCTGGAGTGCCATCCTGGGGGCGGTGACCTATGTGCCGAAGAGACGGACCCTTCAAAGGCATGCACGTTTGTGATTGGACATTTGCCGCATAAGGAGCTATAGTTGTGCAGCTTCAAAGGCATGCACGTTTGTGATTGGACATTTGCCGCATAAGGAGTTTCCCTGTCTTTGTATTGAAGCGTATTTAAGGAGCAGCAGAGCGTCTGCTCGGCACGGATCGATCGGACTAGATGTCACTCTGACGATCCTGTCCTCTATGATGTTGTAAATAAACTTCTGTTAAGTTTTCCTCAACGTCGGTCTCTCTGCCTCGGCTTCCTGCTGTTCCGGACGTCCCTGGGCCTGCGGTACGATTGTCGCCGCTCAGCTCCACGCTACCCCACGAGTCCGCGTCGGCCAACGTCGCCGCTCGTAACAACTGGTTGCAGCGGTGGGATGGATCCGAATACCCGCTCGTAACAACGCGTAAAGCCAGCCCTCCCGTAATACCCCGAAGACGTCTTTAGACAAGCAAAAACCAAAGGACGAAGTAATTGTGCTTGTATAATATAATTTATTGTAACATAATAATATTATAATAATCATAAATATTTAATATGCATCTATATATGCACAAATGACCAAATGAATGAATGAAAAATTGAAAGTAAAAGATTGCACGAAAAGAGGATATGTTCACAAAGAAGGATACAGGACCTTCGTTAGGAACGTATCCCTCTTCCGCGTTAACTTTTACTTTCAGGTATGCATAACAGAATAGGCCAACAACGCATTCTACAAGAATGAATGATTGAATTGACGATTAACAGCACTCTACACAAAAGAATGTTGATGAAGTGGACTGTGTTCAACGCGCCCTCAGACGTTCAAGATCTCCATTTATGTGCTCAAGAAGACACTCGTAGAGAGAGAGAAGGATAAAATAAGGGCATAGGGGTTAAGCAGGGCTGAGCCCGGTAGGATACTCCGTACTGGAGGAGGGGGAGAGGTGAAAGAAAAGTTAGACAGGATGACAGAACAGTCACTGTTGCCGTAGCTCACACTGGTAGCATTGAAAAAGTGTTACCTTGATGAAAATATTTTTCTTTTTTTTTTCTTGCAAATTACGCAATCGAGGGGATGTGTAGCGGAGTGGAAGAAATTTACAGCGCTCAATCGCGTTCAGAAATGCATTTTGAATTGGCAAAACGTACCTGTGTCACCATACGCAGCGTGCGCCATGGATGTTTTGAGAGCAGTTGCAAGCAACGAGCACAGATGGTCGCTCAAGGTGGCGCGTTTTTCGAAGCAATGTTGCGCAATTGCAATTACGCATACAGGCAACTCCGAAGGGACCTTTCTTTTGATCGCCATTTATTGTAATGCTGCGTAAGTGCGACAATGCGCAGTAAAGCACTAAAATTGGGGGAACGATTAAGAGTACAGTGCACATTAAAGACCTCGATTCAGCTGTTTGTACAGGCCAGTCGACCAGTGGACACTCCCCACTGCTTTTGGAGCCAGTTCTACCAGTTCACGTGCACGCCTATGTAGTGCTCGAAAGTGTAATTTGTTTCTCTGGTTATGTGCTCCGATTTTACCTTTCTGTTTGTAAAAATATTCAGGCAAGAGAAAACTGCTCGTGTGCTAAGAGTCTACTAAACTTAACCGTTTGGTCTTTTGATCTGGTTTACTAATATTCTACAAAAGAGAGCGAACAAATTGGGAACTACAGTTCTAGATAGTTCGCTGCCACGTAAGTGCAGGATATATAATCCTTTATTCTGGCTGAGTGGCTTTAAAGGACCCCTCACCAGGCGACATAGCGAATTTTAGTTAGACGCTGGAAGTAGTTGTGTTGCCGAATGAAGAGCATTATGCCGCAAGAATTTTTCAAATTGGTTCCTTACGAGCTGAGAATAACAATAATATGTAGCGGCGCGAAACCATGATGCGAGGAGGCGATTGCAGACGAAGGCTACACTCGCCCCGTGTAGCCTTCGTAAGGCAAATCCCTTCCTTGCCCTCTTCGGCAGCGGAGGCAGAGGATCACGTGACGGATACGCATGAACACGTCATGCGCATGCATGGTCACGTGCGCATGACGTGCCCGAGCCAGCCCGAGAACGCTAGCGGCGTCGCACGGCCACTGCCTTTATTTTATGTAGCGGCCGTGGGCGTTGTGTCGGCGTTTTCTGTTGTGTACTGCCTGTTTCTGCGGGAAGGGCATGAAAGCTGTGACATTTGTACGGGCACGAGACGAGCGTAGCGGCATCAAGAGCCAGTGCCGCGTGAACATTTAGGTAGACGCAGGAGAGTGAATGAGCCTAACGAGTGCTCGAACGCGCCAGAAAATTATTTTCGTTGTGAGGACTGGCGTCTGCTCGACGCGTAAACCACGAAAACACGAACGCATGCGAAACGGATGCAGATTAGTCCCGAATCTCGCTTCGATTCGCAGTAAAAAAAGAAAACACGCACACATTCCGTTTGTGTGTCATTATTTCTCTCAAATTTCACTCATCTATTCAAACAACAAATTGCACAAACTGCACATGTCGCGTAAAATAATTATCCCAGTGTCACATGCTACTGTGGACAACGTAAGAGCACAGTCGTCCACGTAGAGGACCGACGTCACAGCACCGCCGTCTACGTAGGGCCATTCCATCGTGTACGTCATCCCCTCATTCTCGAGGCGCGCGCCCGCGAGATGAAGGGCAAGCAGCGTTCAGCTTGAAATTTGACCCATTTTCACGGCGCGTAGCGTTGCAAAGTTTGGCAGACGGGATCGTGAACGCCCTGTGTATGCATTGCAGTCGTCAGCTCAAAATTGTCAAACCTGGTAAGGGGCCCCTTAAATGCGTAAAATTCACTGCCGACTGAACGAGAAAACTGTAGATCCGTTCGACTGCCTCGTAATACAAATAGCTTAAAAGTAATTATGTAAAACAAAAGAAATTTCCAAGCGAAGTTTTTACTGTTTCACAAGTGTCGTTGGTGTTGTAGGTGCGATTTCAGAAAAAAAGAGCGCATTACTATACGAGAAGTCATGAGCCAGTCAAGAAAAACGCGTGCGCCTACGCGAGTCCGCCGAATTGCGCTGTAATTTCTAATCTTTTTATCGACATGTGTGAGAGCTCTAAATTTTTTAGCATGTATATCGTCGAGCATCACGGATTCGGAAGGAAGAGCCAATCCCGGCACGCAGAATGCGCAAGCTTACGTTTTTATTGCCTCGTACTCTGGGCACTTGTATTTTGCTCTGACAGCAAATCGTTTTTCTTTGTTTTACAATGTTTGTCGCGACAACATGTTAACTTAATTTGTCCGCTCGCAAAAATCAGAGCGATTATGTGAACGCGTCGGTTGCGGCTCACATACTCGACATTGAAGAGCAGGATTGCTCATGTATTTAGCAAGGGGGGCAGCTGAAGCAACTCAGAGAGCTCAGTCACTGGCAGCGAGGCATTTATTGGTGTCAATCAGTGTTCTCCCGATTTGCCTGCGTGTTATATTCATTATTTGCCTGGCTGTCACACACTTTGCCTGCCTCTTCAATTACGGTTCAAGAAAAGCGACAACACAAATGGCAAAGTGCACTCGAACTTTCGCATTCGCAATATACAGCATGGAGGGCCCAAGGGACTTAAATCGATCGACGTGGCCCGTACTTTCTTTCTTTCTTTCTTTCTTTCTTTCTTTCTTTCTTTCTTTCTTTCTTTCTTTCTTTCTTTCTTTCTTTCTTTCTTTCTTTCTTTCTTTCTTTCTTTCTTTCTTTCTTTCTTTCTTTCTTTCTTTCTTTCTATTCCAGAGCAGCCAACGACTGAAACGACCTTTCAGCAATATACTCACTACTAACTTCCAGTCATGCTTCATGCATAGCACATCAAGCATAAATCCGATGTTCAGTTATTGCGACAATCATAGGAGACTGTGTATGCGCGTAAACCCAGCCATCTCGTAATACCCTGACGACGTCTTCAGAGAAACAAAAACCAAAGGAAGAAGTAATTATGCTTGTTTATTATGAATAATTATAGTGTAATAATATTATAATAAACATTAATTAATTATAATGAATAAATATGCAGCTACTTATGCATTAATGACCAAATGAATGAATGAACACTTGAAAGTAAAACGTTGCACGAAAAGAGGATACGTTCACAAGGAAGAATACAGGACCTCCCTTAGGAACGTATCTCTCTTCCGCGTTGCCTTTTAGTTTCAGGTATGCATAACACACTAGGCCAACAGCGCGTTCTACAAGAATGAATGAATGAATTCACTATTAGCGGCACTCTACACAAAAGAATGTTGATGAAGTGGACTGTGTCCAACGCGCCCTCATGCGTTCATGTTGGACACCCTGATCTAGCATTTCGCTTCAATAAAATTGCGACCACACTGGCCCAGGATTGAATCCGCGCATTTCGGGTCAGCAATCGAACCTGCCTGTATGTATGAATCTGTATGTGCTTAATTCGTACCGCCATTTCTTTATATATATATTTGTTTATTTATTTATCCTCACTAAAACAACAGGCATGACTGGTGAAAACCAGAGTGACATGCAACACATTTTTGTACTTTGCTTGAAGCCGCGACATTAAGTCGAGCCTCTTGTCTAAACAGTGAACACCAAGTTGTTACTGAACATATCGCTTCTACCAGTTGCTCGGTTTATTACTCAGGTAATTGTTACTATTTATTCATTACTATTATTTTTTTCTTATACGGTGTCTAGGAGATGTTGGCGCTTTCTATAACGGCGGCTACTCCTTTTCACAGGTAATAGGATACATGAAAATCACAAGCAGTGAAAAGAAAAAAAAAATACATGATAGAGCAGAGTTCATGTAAGTCCATTGACATAACAACACGAAAGAAAAAGATACAGTCCCGTCACATAACACTGCACTTCTCATGAAATGCAGTCACGCGAGCACCGCATATGTGACTGCCGCGTAAATGCGACTGCACGTTGCTGACACCACGTGCAGTCACATAACAGCACCGAAATTGTCAGTCCAGTCATATGGACACAAAATGAGTTCACACATGAAGCGACAGATAACGCGACACGGTCACGTTCAATTATATGCATAAAATCAGATTACAAAGGTTTTCTCAATGATTTTTTAAGTACACCACTCCCTTCTAGGAAGTCGTTGATTGCTCATAGGGCACTTTACTGCAAGGCGTGTGTTGGCCATGGACCTAGGATTTTTCGGAGGCTGAAGGGCCTACGGTCCAGCGCCATTAAAAAATTACACCATCTCCCGCTAAAGGGGACCATGAGCCGATGCGAAGCCGGAGCACTTGCACGATCGCGTTCCGTTGGCGTTCGTTGGGCATGCTACGACCTCGCGTCGTGGAACGCGAAGAAGGACGCTACGCGCGTCGTATCTTCCATCTAGCCTGGCCGTTAATTCTCAAAGGGCGAGCGGAGAACGCGGTCGACAGGCGGGCGAGAGGGGGGCAGCGTAGGAGAGGAGAGAGAAGGGGAGGGCACGCGCATGCGCTCGAGCTCATAGCGGCGTTGCGCAGGAGAAAATTTCGGCATGTCTAGCCCGCGTTTCAGAGGAAGAGTGGAAAGGGGGAGGGGAGAGTGGAAATGGAGAGGGGTGAGGGAGAGGGGAAGGGGAGAGGGTGAGTGGAGCGAGGAAAGGGGAGAGGGGTAGAGGACAGGGGGAGTGGTGAGGGGGAGGGGAGAGGAGGGTGGTGGGGAGGGTATGCGCATGGGCAGTAAGGGTGGTCACGCCGCACACCACCACCACCACCACCACCGGATTCAGCGATTCATTCATTCATTCCTGTTGTCGCTCGTCCTGGTATTCATTCATTCATTCATCATTCATTCATTCATACATACATTCATACATACATACATACATACATACATACATACATACATTCATTATTCATTATTTTCTGAAAAAACCATGCTAAAAGACTAAGTATGGCCGAAACCGCTGGAAAGAACATGCGCAAGTTGTTTGTTAGCGACAGCAAGCGCGCCATAAAAGAAAAGTCAGGGAAGCAAATGTATTAAAGAAACAAAACACGTAACAAAAATAGGTTAAATCCCACTAAAGCAATAAAGAATACTACTAATTTAGCATGGATCTCGCTAAATCACTCCTGGTTACTTCACATATTCAAAACAGTAGTTTGTTCTTATGGTTTTTTGTAGGCAGCGTAACGTTGCTTTCCTATTGGCTGTAAGGAGCCTACAGCATTCTGCACTTGCAAACAGGTGTGGGCTAGTCGTTAAAGACAGTCCTGCCTTCCGTCCACAAACAGCACTCATATATTGTACCAGCACTACAAAGTTACCACCCGACCAGTGAACGAGTAGTCAAGAACCGCTCTCTGGTCGGTAGGTGACAGGTTCGAATCCGCGCGAGCTGATCGAAATAAGCCTGTCACTGGGTGGACTGTGGCCGTGTGGCCCTGGTTTGATATAGATGGACGCATCATTGTCAAAGACGGGATGATAATCATCCCGGTCGGGGTCGCGACTCGTCCACGCTGCCGGACCTTGGAGGCGAGAAGGAGAGAGAGAGAGAGAGAGAGAGAGAGAGAGAGAGAGAGAGGAGAAAGGTATAGGAAAGACAGGAAGGTTAACCAGGCCAGGAGGAAAGGCAGCAGGTGATGCGAGGATGACCGTCTGATGGCGGTTGGTCACAGTCCACTTTCTTTTGCAATGTCGCTGTTTCATCAGAGTGTAACGTAAGGCGAGTTGGTGCATAGCTTAACAAAATAGTTGTGGTGCAACAGAGAACAAGCAAGAAAAACGAGAGAAGACAGGAGTGGCACACTACCCTCTCTCCTCCCCTTTTCTTCCTCGTAGTTGTGCCACAAGTATTTTGTCTGTTTCCATTCATTCACTCAGCTTGACAGCGAAACTGTCGAATTTATAGATAGAGTATCTTCGAACTGATAGGCAGCAGTACCTTCGTGAAAGAGGGGATGAGAGTCATCCCTGTCGGAGCCACGATTCGCCCGCTCGCAGGAGAGGAGGAAAGGTTGCGTAAGGCGGCGGAGTGACCGTCTGAGGGTGGGATGACCGCATCCCAAGTTCTGAATAATTTTGCCATAAGTGACTGATCATTTCGTTAATTTTCATTTCATTGAAAAACCTCCTCGGTGTATTACGTGCCTGGCAGCCTATGCCTTCTGAAGATCAGTAAAGTTATGGCTCGTGAGGAGTTATGGCTCGGCTTAAGAAGCCGACTAATCAACTGTTTTCGGTTGGCTTGTCCACAAGGGAAACTAAGGTTTCTGATGTTGCTTCTTTCCTCTATATGTTTGCCCAGTGAAGTCATACACTTAGTTCAGGTTGGTGTATCTTCATTTCCTCCCTTTAGTGAGTGAACATTCTTCACCGCTTAAGCACCGTGAAGTTGAATCTGCCTTCCTGAACAGCCTGCCTAAGAAGTAAAGACAACCGAACTGAAAAGATACGTGGCCCACGACGGCGTTAGACGTATATTTACGCCGCTACAGATTCTGTACGTTCTCTCTACCATATGGCACGTTGGGTGCCTCGGTGCGCATCAGCCCGTTGGCGTGGGGAAGGCATGAGCGCGCGTAAGTCAACACGACAGAATAGCTTGCAAACAATGGCTATATTTATGCTTGCTTTATATTTTATCTGCAAATAATACGAAAAATTACTAGTGAATGCGCCAGTGTAGAAGCTCGAAGTAGCCAGAAAGTAGCCAAGGAAGCCAAGGTGAAAATTTCTATACGACAAGGAGAAGATGGTGCCACGGTATAGGCGCCAATACCTGCTATACATCATTTTAAGAAAACAAAACAACCAGTTCCACGCCGTGAAAAGAGTCGGAAAGCGAAGCTGTAAGCGGCCGATTCTACGTCATCGAGCATCATCATAATCATTTCCTTTAATTATTAATTTATTCCCACTCTCCTCTTGTCATGTGACCTGCTTGACGCCTACTACTGTCAGTACTACTACAACTACTACTAATACGACAGCGACGATGACGACGGCACAGAATAGGATGAGAGGTTCGCTATAAAATTAACGAATGAGTGAACCAATGAACGGAAAAAGACACTTTGCAAAAGAATGTGAGAAAGTGGACTGTGGCCACCCGCCCTCAGACTGTTATCCCCAACGTCCTCTGCATCCATTCCTCCTTCGCCTGCAAGGTTTGGCTACGCGGGCGAGTCGTGACCCCAAGTGGGATGGCTCACATCCCGTCTTAGACAAAGATGCATCGATCTTTATCCAACCGGGGCCACACGACCACAGTCCACCCAGCGGCAGGCTAATTTCGTCCAGCTGACGTGTGCAGATGATGACTATGAAGTCCCCCCTCCACAAGATAACACAGCTCGATTCGAACCTGCCACCTACCGACCAGAGAACGCTGCGGTTCTTGACCGCTCGCTCACTGGTCGGGTGATAACTTAACAGCATTAACTATATATATGCGTACTGAATGCGTGCGGAAGGCCACGGCATCCTCAACGATCGGACCTAACCGGCATGCACAAATTGACAGGTTTGGATCCTTCGACACCAGTAATAATAGTAATATTACTATCTGAGGCTTTACGTGCCAAAACCACGATATGATTCCGAGGCGCGCCGTGCCTCGTAATCAGGGATTCGGCAATTTTGACCATCTGGCGTTCTTTAATGCACACTGATATCGCGCGGTACAGCCTCGGCCACGTCTGTGTAGAGCGCGCGAGCAGCTGGTTTTCGCTCTGTGGGGCAACACGTTGAGGCGGCTTCAGGCTCTGCCGTGGTCAGCCTGACTACTAGGCCGCGCATGCTCCTGACACACCACGTCAAAGCCGGAAACTGCCTCAATGTGTCGCCACGCAGAGCGAAAACTGGCTGCTCGCGCGCTCTACACAGACGTGGCCGAGGCTGTACATCAGCCTCAAGCATTTCGCCTTCGTCAAAATGCGACAGGCGCCGCCGGGATCGAACCCGCGACCTTCGGGTCATCAGCCGATCACCATCGCCACTGTACTACCGCGGCGGACGTGAGCCGCCAACAATGGGGCCCCAGCAAAGAAAAAAAATTGACAGATTATTTGGGATTATGTTTCACAAAGCAACCAGGAGAGGTAAGCATAATAGGTGTTGAATTTGTAATGTTATTTTCTTTTTATTGTTTTTCTTTCTGCTTTTCTGGTGCTCTCTTCTCTTTGACTGTATATTTGCTTGTTTGATCTTCTTTTTCATTCTTAATTTGTTATTGTTTAGCTGCTTCGCTTTCGCAGATAGACAACATAACACGTACTTGCTTTCACTTATACCGAGCCTATGAGCCTGGTTCTGCAACAAGCGAGAGCTCTTGTTTGCGTTCATGAACAAGAACCAATTGTACACGTAGGAATTCATTATGATGAAGCATTAAACAATGTCAGTGCATAGTTCTCCAACTGATGTTTGTCTCATTAGGTCGTTCTTTCAAAAGCTCGAGCGATGCCTTTCCGTATATTAGAGAGCACGTAAGAGCGCTACGGGGGCGTGAATTGGTCGATACAAGCGCTACCCTGTGTATAAACAAATGTGTAATATAATCGTTCCAGTACTCCAAGATCTCCATATATGCGCTAAAGAATACACTCGTACCTTTTCAAAAAGTGCCACCACCATGTTCAGTGGCTAATATTTCTTATCACACTTAAGGAAACATGACGAAATACCGATACGGAAGAAAGCATGAGCGAAGCAATGACAAGTCAAGCAAGGATAAAAAATGGTATGCATTCTCTGTTTCTGCATTTGAAACTTAAAATTCCCGGGAAAATAATGTCACACGGTCACTTATGCATTCCCCTAAGCGATGGCAAGGCGAAATCCCCCTTCTGTTTTTCTTCTTTTTTTTCTTCTTTCTCTTCGCCTTCAATTGTTTTTATCCTCGCGAAAGCATTCTGCGCCTGACATTGCATTCGCGCTGCCTTCGGGATCGGTGGCTGTGCAAGACTTTTGCATCTCAAGTGGTTTTGCAGTGCCTCCGGGATGGTGCCACGTATGAACAAGCGACGACTTCATGTGATGACACCATCATATGACGTAATAGTAACGTCAGGATGATGTCATATTGACGTCACTGTGACGTGAAATTTTTCATCACAGTGACGTCACGAATTTTTGAGATTTGTGACGTCGTGATGACGTCATACAATGCCGTCGCACGATGATGATTTTTTGGATTACTTTGCGTTGACGCTGACGATCACTTTTTGCGTTTCATCAGGCATTTAAGGTTTTCGTATCAATAAAAAAAAGGAATGTTCAGCTATACTTGCAGCCAGCCTTTCTCCCGTGGCTTCTTTATGAAGTTTATCTCTTCCTGCAGCTTTCTAGTACGCTCCAGCTGGTATTCAAATCGGGATTTATTTTTATTTTCTTTTGTCGCTTGAAGATAAGAAACTCGAACGAGGCGAGCATTCTTCGATTGCGGAAAGCTTTAGGGAAACAGCAGTCATTTTAATCAGTCGTGTGTGTATTGGCTTCGGTTCACACATTTCTGAAAGTAGCGTGACATTTAAAGCCTGTAGTCGACTTTTACCACTGCAGGTTATTGTGTGCAAAGTATTTCATAACCCACGCAAAGAGAAGCAAGGTATCGTTCCACTTGACACATACCACGACAGAAACCCAACTCGGCCAATATAAAAGACTGGAAAAGAGAAAAGCAATGCATCATTTCTCGCGTTGTACCATTTAAAAGAACGCTGGTTGACGTTGAGGTATCAAGCAGTAGCGATAGCGCGCTTGTGAGTTGCTTGTGAAAACCGAAGCTGAGAAAACGTTTTCCGCCATTCTGAAAATAGCAGCAACCGGTAATAGCAGCAACCGCGTTTTTTGTTTTTGTTTTTTCTGAGTCTTTTTTTTTGTGCCGTTTCATGATAACGCCGGATTTTTCGTCTGACTAGGCATATAAGGCTGCAGCCTCAAAATTCATGGGTCACGGAAAATGTTTACGTAATAAGTGGAGCCTTCAAACTCGAAATTTTACGACATTGCCACATTCCTAAAGAATTAGCAGAACTCGCAATATGATTTAGTTGAAGCAGCACACCTGGTTGTATATCATTTCAGCCAAAGAGCACCATTAGGTTGCTTCGTCGGCTCTAAGACGCTCCCAAGCGAATGAGAATCCTGTTGTGCCTTCACTGAATTCAGCGTCTGAGCCGTGTAGGCTGTGATGCTTTGAAATCCAGTTCCTCTGAAATGGAAAGCGCAGTCGGCAAGCCCACTTAACTGGAGCGAACTTCATAGTAAAGCCCCGTGGGAACAAAGGTAGAGGGAGAAGGGGAGGACATTTTGCAAGAGATTGCGTTCGCAAGCCTCAAGTGCTTAAGTGCACCCCACGCGACCTTGCATATAAGTACTCCATAGCATTTCGGCGTGATTGTGCGGCGTAGGAACTTTCGCAAAAAGACAGCGCAGGTATGGCGAAGGCGTGAGTAAAAAACGATCGAATTAAAATTTGCCTGATTAGAAAACGTGCTTAGGGTGGAAAGTTCACTCCTGTGTCTTAAGCTTGTACCCCGTTTTTGCTCAGGTTACGGTTTCATTCACTGTAGAGCGAACTTTGATTACCGAGAAAGGGTTCATTGCTCACTTCTTAGTAAAGAGCCAAACTTTGGTGGAAGAACAGAACTGCACATTGATGG
The DNA here is from genome assembly GCF_013339695.2 of Rhipicephalus sanguineus. Lineage (NCBI taxonomy): Eukaryota > Metazoa > Arthropoda > Arachnida > Ixodida > Ixodidae > Rhipicephalus > Rhipicephalus sanguineus. Next base: position 139,511,318 of record NC_051182.1, on the reverse strand, counting down.
TATGAAGCTGTTCTTCATTAGCAGTTCCAAGTTCGTGTAGGTAAATACGATGTCCGTGCTAAACTTGAGACGTAAAAGCTCTGAGTATGCACGATGAGCTTCGCTCAAGTCGGCATAGCTTGATGTGGTTTTGCGTCCAACTTATTTGTATGCTATAGACTGTTTTACGGATGGCTCTCGGTGTCGCCATATTGCGCTCTTAACCTTGCCGTTTTTTATCTCGAACAACTAAGCGAACAGCGCTGCGGAGGGCGTATACACATGAAAAATGTTGGGTTGGGGCATTACGCGTTTCCTGGCCTGATCAGTTCACGTTCGACATACAAAAATAAGAAAATTTCGAATAACAGCCCAAGATGGCGGCGCCCACATGTCTTACGTAAAGTAGTCCATACCTGTACCGGCAGTGATTCATCGTTATCTCCAATGAAAGATCATACTCTTGCCGCCATAAAAATGATCAGTGCACTTTTTCTCTCATTGTTCGACTACTTGCCAGTGAAGTAAAAATTTTCTACGTAACCGAAGTTGAGAGCAAATAAAGAAGAAAGAAACACCCCGAAAATGAAACTCAAATTCAGCGATCTACATTTGCAGTTGGAGTCTCTCTAATCGAAACTGCGAACCGGTAGACCGAGTTTTTCCGAGTGAACGGGAAAATGTTCCGTCCTTCGATTCAGATGATTATCTTGTTGCGTAGGCTTCCAAGATAAGCAAAAAAAGTTATTACTCTGAGGAGCAAGTTTCAAGTCAAGTTTCAATAAATAGCATAAAAGGCAAACATTAGCCGTCGTCTGAGGCGATTCGTAATCTTTGCTACGTTTTCTTATTTCACTTTGTTTGGTCGTAGCGTGGGGCAGTCTTTCTTGTTTTGCTATTCGTGTGCTTGTTCTTCCTATTACTGGAAGGATCAGTACGTTTGATTGCCGCGAAAAGTAATATTCAGTGATATAGTCAGTGTTGGAAAACTTTATAACAATGCGCTAAATTATCTATGGCAACTAAACGAATGACTGAAGCCGATCGGTAATTGGATTAAGGCAGATCCAATCTCCCCAAATGAGCAGCATTGTCCATTCCATAACTGAGCTCTCAGTGTTGTCCTGCCTGTTCTTTGTATTCTGCTATGTGTCACACATCTAAACTAATAAACCTTATAGAAAGCAATCCAAGCAGAATCGAATTATTGTGCCAACGTACACCGACAGAAGAATAAAAGCAGCCACAAAACTACGGTAAATGGTGAATTTTTTTGGGTTGAGTCATTGCATAAGCGCCACAACAATTATGTAAAACCACGACAATTATGTCAAACCACAACAACAATGTAAACCCACAACAATTATTATCAATATTTGAAGCGTTGGACAAGCTGGCGATATTCGCCTCGTTGCAATATATATGGTATTTTCACTTTATAAAATTTAGACCACCAGGTCCACCAAGTAATTCTTCCGTAAGGAAAATGCAGTTCTTACGAAGGCGAATTAAACGCGAAAATTCGTCGTCAGCGATACTTCGCGAATCCGACGTCGTCGTCAACAAGAATGATGTAAAAAAAGGAAATAAGTAATAAGTGTCGGTCAAAAATCACGTGATATTCAAGTGAATGTGTGTGTGCCGTCGGTGCACCAAAGTCACATAACCTCAGTGTAACATGACGTCCTCAATAACGTCACTCTCTCACGTAATCATGACGTTACAGACCACCAGAATTTATTACGTCTCAGTGAATCATGATGATGTCATAAATCCGCGGATTGAATCAATACATAGACTGAAAAGAAAAAGGATGCCTGATCCCCCTGTAATAGGAACCCGTGTAACACGAAAGTGAAACGTGTAGTCACAGAAGTAGTTGATTGGTTATAGTGCATTGGTATATGAGGGATTGTACAATGTCTACTGTTGTTTGAGAGACATAGCACCGCTTGATGTGGAGGCACTCACCCTGACGCCCATAGCGGCACATCTCCGTACCGACGACTGACGCCCATGATCATAGTTTAAAACTGAAGTTCTTAACATATACGTGGACACCGCATACGGTGAATCCCGCGCAACTATGCCATCAACAAGCACATAATAAACACTGATACGCCATATGCACTCCTTCAAACCGTCGTGAAACTCGAAGAGAAACGCTACGCGCGTCGTGTCTTCCCTGTAGCCTGGCCGTTAATTTTCACAGGGCGAGCGGGGCAGAGCGGGGAAAGCGGTGTGACAGCTTCGGAGAGCTATTATGAATGGATGCTATGAGCGAGGCTTGGCTTAAATCCACCACAACGCGGTGTGTTAAAGCGTTGACGAAATTGCACTTCTATTGGAAATGCGCCGAATGGGGCGGTCAGAGCAACGGCGCGTTCTTTTTTTTTTTCGAGCCTAGTGGCACACACGTCACCGAACCGCTATAATAGGGACACTCACAAAATTCATCCATCTATCCAAAACCACTGTGACAGGAAAGTGTGAAATATAAAAGGCGCGTTCATGTAGCCTCCGTAACGTGTTTCGCGGTAGCTCAGTGGGCTAAACGCCAGCCAGCCATCGTTGCGGACAGAGATGTTATGGGATCGACTGCTGCCAACGGAACATTTTCCTATAGTTTTTTTTTTCCTTGCCATTTGATGGCGTTCATTTTGCTGAAGTATTTCCGTGAAGGAAACACGCCGTGAAAGCCTTGGTGGACCGCGGCATAAAACACATTCGTGTGAAAATAGGAAATGGCTTTCGCCTTTGAGTCCTCTTAGCCAATTGCGTAAGGGACGCTGTGAGTAATTTTGTAACTGGCCAAAGGTGGAACAAAAAATTAGCGAAATTATCTAACCTTGCATCCGTAACCTTAAGAGAGAGGAGCACTTTATTCATCAATTACTGGAAAGGGTTTCTGCTGGCGCGCGCGAAGAAATGCCGGGATACGAGTGTTAAACAGCTTCAGTTTAACAGATGAATAGCAATATTACATGCTATGCTGTGAAAGTGCCGTATGGAGCTGTCACTAAATTAGCGGGTAAATGCGTTTAGAAGAAAAGGTGAGTGATACAGAGTACTGAGCACAATACTATGGGGGAGTAGGAAACAGTCCCGAACGAATACTATGTTTACAAAAATTCGGCAGATCCCACATACCATGGGAGTCGATGTTATGCGAAGCATGCGGCGCGAAAGAGACTTTGACGTAATTTTTTTTATTGAGCGCAACGTGACAAAGTGACGCTAAAGATATGCATAACTTTTATACGGACACATATATGTTGAAGAGCCGCATATGTGTTATATGAACAGTTGTTTACAGTTGGGTAACGCTGCCAACGGCGACGTGGGTATTACCCACACCAGAAGTGGTAAGCTGATATGTAGTGCTGATGCATGTCCCTTATGATGGAGAACGCACGCACGTTTCCCGAACCCGTGTGCATGTGTGGAAGAAGTTCTTGACAATTCTTGAACAAGGTCATCATCACTCTGATCAGTGAGCAACAGGAGCTGGTCATGATTTGTTATCGGATCCGGTCGTGACCGCGTTGGCGAGAGGTCTATGTGTAGCGAAGTATGAGGCATAGTACAGCTGTTAGAAATCGTGGATACCTCGGCCATTTCGACGGCAAATTATCTGTCGATAGAGCCGGCGATATGTCGGAACGCGAAATCAGCCTTCGCGATGGTGATGTATAGGCCGTCGAGGCTGGTAGGCCTGGATGGTGCTACGTAAGCCAACATCAGTGAATGGCGCTTGTCGTATTCGTAGACTACCGGGTGTATGTGGCCTACGTAGCCTAGTCTACAAAGCGGCCGTCAATCAATCTAGCATCATCCTCGGTCAGCACGAGGCCATCGCCCAGCCTCGTAAGAAATGAAGAGGACACTGCGTCGTTCTGGCAGACTAAGTGCAATTTACGATACGATGCTGTGAATATGATGCGTAGTTTTCGTTAACGTAATCCTCTGGGGTCGAGCAATGCTTCAATATACCTTGCTGAATCAAAGGAATACAAATCTAATGTTTATTAGACTGCTATAAAAGCGTAGCCAACGCTGGAAACACAGACAGTAATCTGATATGACGTCTGTATCGTAGGAGTACACATCGTAGGAGTATCATGTAGTGTTTATTGCTTTCTTGTAAAATTAGATAGCAAGCACCACAACCACAATTGACGTTGGACCGCCATTACGCCTGCATACTGTGCATAGGCTGTTTTTACAAAGCAGTTTAGAGGCCTGGCGTGGCTCTGTGGTAGAATAGCTGATTGCCACGCAGAATACTTGGGTTCGATTCTGCGTGGCAATCAGAATACTTGGGTTCGATTTCCTCCCTGTCTTTCCGCTTGTTTCTTCCTCCTCCTCTGGGTTCGATTCCTGCTGGGATCCGAAAGTTCATTTTTTTCTTTCGTCGGGCCAAGGCTGCCGACGTCGCTTTTTCTTAACGCTCTTGCATTTAAGTTACTAATGTCTGTTCTCGCCGTTCCTGGGTAGATATAAACAGGCAATCACTTGTGGCGCATACCCGTACATCACGGCCCGTGGTAAACGGGTATGTGCCACACGTGTCTGGAGGAAAGGGTTTGACGACGTACGCGGCAGGATTTTCACGTTATTCATGTCATGACCCGACAGTCATATTCGTCAGATCCTCTTACCCTCCCATGCCAATTTTGGTGTATATAAAGTTAAGGAGGCGGTCATGAGAGCACCCAGACGTAGGCGGCTAGATAGATAGATAGATAGATAGATAGATAGATAGATAGATAGATAGATAGATAGATAGATAGATAGATAGATAGATAGATAGATAGATAGATAGATAGATAGATAGATAGATAGATAGATAGATAGATAGATAGATAGATAGATAGATAGATAGATAGATAGATAGATAGATAGATAGATAGATAGATAGATAGATAGATAGATAGATAGATAGATAGATAGATAGATAGATAGATAGATAGATAGATAGAAACGCTCAAAGTGCCAAAGGTTCGCTAAGAAACGCTTCGCATTTAAAAGTTTATTTCATCGTAGGGTTGCTACGAACACTTGGAAACAGTGTCCGTACAACAAGAACATACACAAACGACTAAACATAACATATATAAAAAGTTGTAACAGAAATGTCGATGTCGAAGCCCACAGGCTGTCCGTAATGAATGCTACTAAGAACTAGCATATGCATACTTATCACAATGTACATGACGATGTATATACACAATAGACATGACTTGGTGAACATGCCAGCAAATATGTACAGGAGAAGTTATGGTAGATGTAATTTGCATAATTTACAGTGTTGGCATGAAATGTGCATATACAAAAACCTACACGCCTACAAGGAGACGCACACACAGAAATAATAAATACGAAAGGATTATATACATTAATAATTCAATGTGTGATAACCTGGCTACAAGAACCAGGTCAGATCAAAAACTAGCCGCACACGTCCAGTAACCAGCGACAGGAAGCGGCACGACCACAAACAAAAAATTTGCAGTGGCTTAGCTCGGTTATGCCAGGATATACGTAGCGTTAGCAAAGGTTCAGCTGATTATTCTGAGCTTCCCAGATTTCCACAGCACGTTTAGCTTTCCGCGGCACGTTTAGCATTCCTCTGCTCATTTTCCTTACGCTGAAGCGCTAATTGCCAGGCAACTACTTCGGGATCCGATGACATAAGCTTCTCGGCTTTTCTGCGCCGTTGAGCAGCATTTGCGCTCTCCTTCTCCATGGCGTTACCCACCTGCAAACGCCAGTCAGAGGCGCTACCAAGCGGCACCAGCGCACTGTCAGACGGCGACTGCACAGCGAAGGCGAATACACCATCTCCCGCTAAAGGGGACCGTGAGTAGATGCGAAGCCGAGCAATTGCACGATCGCGTTCCGTTGGCGTTCGTTGGGCATGCTACCGAGCTCGCGCCGTGGAACGCGAAGAGCGACGCTACGCGCGTCGTATCTTCCATCTAGCCTCGCCGTTAATTCTCACAGGGCGAGCGGTGAACGCGGTCGACAGGCGGGCGAGAGGGGGCACCGTAGGAGAGGAGAGATAAGGGGAGGGGACGCGCATGCGCTCGAGCTCATCGCGGCGTTGCGCAGGAGAGAATTTCGGCATTTCTAGCCCGCGTTTCAGAGGAAGAGTGGAAAGGGGGAGGGGAAGTGGAGAGGCTAACAGGAGATGGGAGGGGAGAGGGAAAGTGGAGAGGAAAAGGGGAGAGGGTGAGCGGAGAGGGGTAATGGGAAAGGGTAGATGACAGGGGGAATGGTGAGGGGGAGTGGAGAGGTGTGTGGAGAGGGTATGCGCATGCGCAGTAAGGGTAGTCACGCCGCACACCACCACCGGATTGAGCTCCGCCTTAAGATACTTCGTATCTAATATCTGCGCACCGCCTTGGCTACGACGTCACCCCTCTCGAATGCGCAGAGCAGCAGCGGCGAGTCGCGCGCGCATGTGCAGCACGGCTCATGATGACCCCCGCGAAACCTGCTCTGGGTAGGCAAGTGTAGCTAACGCTACAAAAGACCCCGCAGCAATTAGAAGGCGTGTAAAGCGACTACACGAGCAACGACCAGATGTGACAGAAGACCACTTTCCGAAAGGAAAGCCCACATGCTCTCAATGGAGACAAAGACTGCTATGGAGAGCGACAACCCAGCACTTTCAATGGAGCCAAATTTTCATTGTCATCCGGCTGTGAACTCTACTTTTTCCAGCCATCGAACTGAGCCCCGGGGTTTGAGTATTCTTACTTCAATTATTTCACGAATGATTCACCTATTCGCAAAGAGTATGCAGCAGTGACAAAGCTACGTGATCGGATCGCGTGCCTTTTAAAGAGGCGCGCGCAGTTGCAACACAGAAGCCTTAACACGCAACCGTATAGAGCTGCATTTACTGCAGGAACGCAGTTCCGGCAGCTTCTAAGCCAAAGACGATGGTTCATCATCAAACGCTAAAAGCGACCATCGACATCATCGAGTTTCATGCTATAAAACTAGAGGGTAATCTGGCGCTGCGATCGCTCAACCACCATGCGAATGATGGGAAGTGCAGCGATCAGATTGGATTGGCTCAGCTACAGAACTGTCTAGAGAACTTTTTCTGCATTTTCAGCTTCGTCCCACGCGCAGCAGCTCCATGCTGCCGCAATAATGCGCACGGTAATCTCTGGCATGGGTAGTGGTGTGCAGCTCAAAGCACTCAAGCTGTGCATTTGTTGTTGAATGAATGAATAAAACATTTATTACACAAAATCGCATACTGGAATTAGTGCTTGGGAGGATTGGGCGGGTTCTTGTTTCGGGACTCCGTTGGACTGAGCTGCCACCCGCGCCCGCTCCACGAGATTCCGTTGATCCTCGAGAGCTGGGCTTGACAAACCCTCCTCGCACCTCTCCCATCCCTCCCACGTCGGCTGCGTAATTTGCGCGACGCTTCTATTCTACTGGCCGGACCAAACCAAGTCAAACTGGTCAGCGCGGCTGCCACAGAATTTACACATTGGGCTGTATTGTTCTTGGTCTGTTCTGGCCATCACGGCCGAGCTGCTGAACGACATGATTTGGAGCCTGCGCACACGGGTCTCCTCGGCTTTAGTAAGCCCTTAGCGGGATGACGGAAAGCTTGTCATTGCAGGTGATATAGCAGCAGTATATCTGCGTATACTGTAGTCGGTATTGGCGGTTGAATGCCGTGGTATAAGGGGTCGGTAGAATGAGCCCGGGGAAGGAGTGCTCGGACCGAGTTGTGTGCTCACTCGTTTCCGGCTACTCCCTGATGACCCATAACCCAGATGAGCGGTTTTCTCATGGCTCGTGTTCGTGCCTGCCATCGGATGGCGTGAGCTGGAGGTGAAATACGTCCTCTCTGTAGTTCGTGTAGGCGATCTTAGAGGCTGTAAGTATTTGTTCTGCAGTGGAGCGCGTTGCTTCTATGACGATCGATTGTGGTGTCCTCTACCATGTGCAGGAGCCTTTGTTGTTGAAATCAGCTGGAGCGCTCTAGGTCTCTTGGTTTGAGGCGACGTTGTGGCTCTACAGGTTGCATTTGACGGTTCTAGGAAAGCGTCGTTCACTCACTGGTCCACGCTGATGGAACGTCCCGAAATCTATACAGGGATGTGCATAGATTTCACTTCTTTATATATATAATCGCGTCTTGTTAAGACGCGGTCAACTTGGTTGCAAAACGACGACGAAGTGAAGTGGACGCACCGCTGTGCTCGGCTGAATCCCACAAAGTGAGTGTAAGCCACGGATACACGGATCTACTTTGCTCTGTGCTGAATCGGATTTACAGCGGAGCGAAAGATGCGTTGTACGTACCACTGGTCTCAAGATCGTTCTGCACATGTGCAGACGCGTCAGGCGTCGCAGAAGAAAAATTTGTTTAGCCTTTCTCTCTCGATACAGTATACTTATTTCCATAAATGGATGATGCATACTTTCGAGAGAAAAACACGCGTGTTTGTGTTCACTGTTTTAAAAGACTGATTCATTTTTTTTAGTAATGCCAAATGTGGAATACAATTGCAAAGCAATGCATATTATCCTGGTGGTTGAATTTGTCCCGGTTTCATTTCAATCTCCGGGTCATGCAAACTTTGTGCAATAACTTTTCCATGCGGAAGAACCGAGCAAGTCTTAATTGAAAATAAGTTAATATCGCTTTGTTTTAAGTTCGGTGAACGAGTGCCGCGAATCTCAAGAACGAAATCCATCCGAGTTAAATCCTAAGCCTGTACTTCCCACGATTCCCATGGTGGTTGAAGCACCGCTCAAGGAGCCACGCATAGAAACTCGCACTAGATTCCCCTCTAGGTTTTATAGTATGAACTTCATGACTCGAAACATTACCCCCGCCGTCTCACGGGGCTCGTGTGGCGCATCTGAAAGCCAGCGCATGCAGCAGCGTCGCAGTGACGCGTCTCCGTTGGTAGCTCGCATAGCGCTACGAACGGAGATGCGCCATTTCAAGACACCGCGTGTCTTAAAGAGCCAGCACGGCAGCCAACATAGTGATTATGAGGGACGCAAAGCACCGTCCTCCATGATCGCAAAGCCGACGCGAAAGCCAGCCGACGGGGGAGAGTAGGAAATTACGACAGGAGAGGCTGGTGAACGGGTGGACCTGGCGCATCTGGCTGGAACTGAAGAAATCGAAGAGGCGTTGGTTAAAGTTACCTCAAACAGCCTTGACGTAAGGTGAGCGAGCACTTCTTCAGTACCTGTCGGCGAGGATAGATTTCTCATTGGGGTTTAGAGAAGAGAGGCGTTTCGAGCGTAAATTTGAGCCCTATTTTTTCTTTCTAATAAAAGACATGCGTCGTGACTGAAATTTCATGGAGGGACGCTTGTGGTTCATTCCTTTGGGTTTATAACTTCAATACTTCGAAAACCGGCTCAGGATTGATGTAGCCGCATGAGAAGCCCTGTCGAATTCGAAGTCAGAGCCACTGCGTACATGCATTAGCCCTTTGCCGTCGGCAGTACTTCCTATAGGAGGGTGCCTATGGCACCATAATCGTGAAATAATTGTTCTAAACACAACTTGTTTCCTTGTGTGTCTTTGTCGGGACAGCCTTAAGGGACCGTGAAGCCAAATTTCGCCTACATTGTTTTACATTGCGACGCGTTCCTTGTATCGTCCTGTCAATTATACCAAAAGAATTCTGGAGATAGACGCTCACAAACAGAAGTTATTGAACTTTCAATTCCAAAAGAGAAGCAGACGACAAAAATTGGGACACCCTTTCGTATTTCACCGCTCACACGGGGGCGTGTCAGGCTGGCTTTCGTGAATACCAATCAAAACGCGGCTTACATTTTGCCGAAGCGGAACTCTGCAGCACACGGTGGCCCTCGTGCCATAAGCGGGCTCCGCACTTTCTGGCGGATTAATTCGGTTTAGGACAATTTAGCAGACGACTCTCTGTTCACATATGAGAGGTCAGAACGCGCCAGAAACGATGAGCTACTGCGACTGGACGGCATTTGAACGTCAGGTCCCACGAAGAAGAGACTCGCTATGCTGTCGTTGCGTGCGAAGACACGCCGCTAGGAGTTTCAGTGATGCCACCGCGATCGCTGCCACTCGGGGACAGCGACGAGGGCCATGCAGGAACGCCGAATGGAACGCGCACACTCAAGTTGACTGAACAGAATAACGCTGTCAGGTGAAAACTATAACACTAGCAGTTGACAGTAGAGGGAAATCCTGCGTATTGCCATGCATAAAGGAATATAATGCTTTTGCCATGATGCAGAAATTCAAAGTACGGTGTATTGATGAGGCTGAGCCTTGCATTGATGAAAGGTGCGTCACGAGACGCTCGGTACATGGAGGGTACCAAGCTTCTCGTGACGTCAAATGCCCATGTAATGAAGCCTTATGATTAGAAGAACAAATGGGAGTTTGCATTTAATATGAAATGAATCAAAGTACACTAAAGCGAATCAAGAGTGAATAGACGTACCTTAAAATAAATTCCGTGAATTTAATGCGGTTGAATCACGTCGAATTCACTAAGTTCAATGAATTAATCACGCATGCCGTGGTTCCTTTCTTCGGCTAGCGAAGAGTCTTTTCTCTGTGCTCTTACTTCATCCAACTAGTTTCTGCAAGGAATCAGAGTTGGCGAAATTCACCGTAGTAGCAAAATTTCACCGGTGTCATTTTAACAGCATCGGAAGAGATTCAGCTTCGAAATGTGGTTTTTTTTTCACCGAAATTCTTCTTCGGCAAAAGCATAAGTAGCGGATTCTTGGAGCGGTATGCCGTCCAGTACTATTACGCCTTGGTTTCAGCCTAATTTATTAAGGCAAAAGCCGCAGATGATTGATCAAACGAGGAAATTGACCGTCGGCGTCTCGCAGCGTCGGCGTGAACGCGAATGGCCGAAAGATTCATCGTGATGACGTCACCATATGATGCCATCACATCGGTATGGAATTTCCTCTCCGAGTTCTAGTCTAAAGCCACGAAAGCCCGCTTATCTTCTCTGCAAGCTCGGGTGCTGCGGTAAGCTGCGATTACGATCAACGCAATGAAAGAATGAATGAGGACGATGATGTTTACAGTGATGCTACCGAGGACTTCTGATTTGGAGCAATTTTTGGAGCAGCAAAATTTCCGTTTTGGAGCACTTTGGAGCAGCAAAATTTTCATCTTGGAGCACTTTGGAGCAGATAATTTTGCATCTGGGAGCACTCTGGAGCAGCGAATTTTACATCCTGGAGTGCACTACAGAAGCATATTGCAATAACATTCAAGCACCGGAATATTACTATGGGGCTCTTATGAAGGCTAGAAATATTTAGATTCATTGCAAATCTCATGGAAAAAATTATCTCAGGAGAACTCCATACTTCACTCGCTAATGAAAAAATAAGGGCTCATGCAGTTGAGCGTTCTGAATTAACCTCTTCGGCGATTATTTTCGACACTAGCAAATAAACAGAATACCAGATCAATAAAATTGCACTTTATGAAATAACACTCTCAATACATCTATGTGGTTATCAGCAGACATTGTACACAAACGCCGTGATGTACAGCAGTGCCTCAATGCCAAAGAGCCACACTGTCCCTAGTGCATTTCCCTAAGAAAACTCCAAGGCGAAAACCAGGTTTTTTTCTTCTCGATCGACGGGTTGATCCTCCCCCTCCTTCTCTGCAAGTTATCCGCACCTCACCTGGTTTTGCGCTAGCTCCATGATCGGCGCACCGATTACGGAAACAGTGTAAAGCGACGATGTCGTGATGGCGTCATGACGTGACATCACGATATATGACGCCATGATGACGTCACAAGTTCTGACGATCTATGACGTGATGATGACGCCATCACATGATTATTTTTTGCATCAATCGATTGACGCCGCCGACGGTCAATTTTCGTGTTTGATAAAGCATGCTTTCGCATTAATATTGCGTATTGAACGTTAACAACCTGGCCTTACATACCAAACTGTCCACCACCATGTCACCTCCTTGCCATGCGTGAAACAGCTTCGCTTATCATCCACTTCACAGAGTGAAATGGCTCCTCAACTTTTTTTAAATGTTTATTGTGATAACAATTTTATGGACGCTCTCCGCGGATTTTTGCCGTCGCCATTGCGGCAATTTTCTGTATAAAGATAAAATTAATAACATCACTACGCGCATTCTAGCCGCGGGCAAAGCTCGCGAGCGGTGGCGACGAACGCGGCTGAAGCTGGAGATTAAGCTAGCCGGCCGTCTGTCTCCGTCGCACGGACAGCGCATGAGATAACATCTTCCCGCGTGCGGGACTGCCGTCGATTGCTCATCAAACAGAGAGGAAACGCCCCGCCCGTCTTTCGTAAGGAGCATGAAAGGACGCCAGGGGAGCGGGGGGGGGGGGGACCGCATCGTTCGAAGGGCGCAGTCGCTTGCGCGCGCGCCATCTCGAGGAATCAGGAGACGGCTCGTAAACTTGCTGTGCTCTCAACGCTTACTTCGTGTTTAGAGAGCTCAGAGCAAGAAAACGCTTCGGTTCCTGGAGCGGCCATATTCCCTTAAACCAGTGTTTTGTTGAGTTACGCGAGATCGAATCCAAAAGAGTTAGCTGCTAGCCTTACTTGGTTTAACAATACAATTTGTTGGTATCGCATTCATTGCTTCGCCCTTAAGCGAAACTGAGTTTTTTTTTACCCGTCAGCTATTGACCCCCGAAAGCGAGGGGCGGACGTGTAACATGGGGTAGCCGCTTCACATGTGGGCCGTCAGCGACGGGCCCGCTATTGACAGCTGCGTATTTGCGGCTGCTCCGAGCAGGATATATGCTTTTATAATTGAGATGACATTTTTAAAAAGCAAGCAAAAAATTCGAATTGGAACCCGTAGCACGTGAGCTCGAAAGGGCAGGGCCTTTTAGGGGGTATTTACCGCAGAGTGATTAAACTCGGACGTGCTGGTATAAGCAATTACGAAAAAGCTCTTGCGAATGAAAATCCATGGATAAAGTATATCTGAGGAAAAGTGTGAACGTGTTTCCACCGTTCGCGTGCTCTTCCATAAACGTGAAGCAATGGAAAATTCGATATTGTTCCATATATATACTGCTAGCGATCCCAGATTTCATTCCGCGATGTCCGGAAACAGAAGTGACAGACATTTTAGCAGCACACATGTAGTTATAACTGAACATTGCTTTCCTTGCGTGCCGTGCGACGCTTGAAACGAGCTATCAGCAGCGTTTCTAGAACAGACGACGTCCGCCGATGAATCGCTGTCGCACTTTCTCGCTACCGAGAGGACTAGACGTCACGAGCCTCTGCGGAGAGCGCGTTTTGCTGTCGAGCCGACTTGCAGAACAGAAGCTGCGTCGGCACCGTGCATGGCATCGTGGCTTATTCGGGACGCACGCGCGAGCGCTATTTATTCAGCGGAATAATTCTTGGTCCATGGTTGCGACTTTGGCAGCCCCAAGATCAAGCTGCACATGTTCTTACTGCGCCGGCCGTGCGATTGCCGGTGATAGATGCCCCCGAAGCCGAGACTTTGGCGCAGTTTGGCGCAATTTTCGTCGATATTATCAGGATGGCGCAGTAAACACAATTTGGCGCACTTTGGCGCAGTTGGCGCAGGAGTGGAATCACTGTGTTTAGAATCGTCTAGATGGCGATTGCGGTTTCATGTTTTGTGTGTGTGTGTGGAAAGAAAATCTAAGGAGAACCTGTCGCGGTGGTCTGGTGGTTGTGGCGCACGATTGCCGACCCGAGGATCGTGGGATCGAATCCTGGCACCAGGTGATGTGCAGAAAGCTGGTAATGGCTCCGATCTTGGAGCCTGTGCAAAACCAGGTTAAGAGCAGAAAGCTTACGTAGAGGGCCGGTAGAGGAATAAAAATCCACTGAAAAGAAATATAAGATCGCTTTCGCCATCGGGTGGTGTAAGGCGAATTCATAATGGAGTCGTGCGAGTTTTTAAGTACAATGCACTAATATACTGAAGGCGAACCACGGCATGGTCACGCAGTTAGCAAGCGAAACAGCTGCCGAGCTTTGCCGCTAGGCCGAGAGAGGGCGCCATCAGTCCCATCATCGGAATGATGGGACGATGGCGCCCATCAAGTCGGAAACAGGCAATCGAGCATTGATTACTGTCCTCATGACAGAAGGAATAATGACAAACTTAGAGAGATGAGAATAGACGAAGAAGGCATTAACAGCTTGGGTAGTCATCATAAACGCATAATATTACAAATGGGATATAAAACTGAAAATAAGAATATAGAATCAAAGTTTGACAGCTCGTATCTAAATGACAAACAAATAACAAATATAGCCGCAAGAGTCGAGGAAAAAGTAGACGAACTACCAGGCAAAGACTGGGAGTATAGTGAGCTGCTACATGTAATCACGAAAGAAATGGAAATAGAGAAGAAAACTATTTGTTGGAAAGGAAAGAAAAAGCCAAAAAGTTGGTGGAATAAAGAAATCCGGGAAGCGATCGAGATGCGACGTCAGGCATCACGGGAGCACAGACAGGCAAAAAAGGAGAAGCGGCCACAGGACGAAGTCAACCAAATATGGGAAATATATTTAGCGCAAAAATCCATTGTGCAGAAATTAGTCGAGGCAAAAATTAAAGGTGAAAGTGAACGCTGGATGACAGAGATTCGCGAAAAGAAGAAGGGCGCGCCTAGGATATTTTGGAGCCACCTAAAAGCGCTGGGTAGGAAGTCTGTCACAATGCAACAACATATGGTAGATGAAGGAGGAAATAAATTGGAAGGATATGAAGCGCTAGGTTACATCCGAAAGCTAACAGCCCATTCGTTTAAAAAGGTGCCCCAGGGGATTCCCCCGGTGAGTAAAAGTACGCAAAGGAGTGCAGCCGACGAAGATGTAGTACTAGAGAATTTCAATTGGAAGAAGGCCGAAGGAAAAATTCCTAAGCGCACTACTCCGGGCTTAGACGGGGTTCCCGTCAGCCTCATTAACGAACTCGGACATAACACTAAAGAAGCACTGCTGAAAGCCGTAGAAAAGTGCTTACAGGAGAGGGAAATACCAGACAGTTGGCGAAAAAGTAGAATGAACTTAATCTATAAAGGCAAGGGAGAAAAGGATAACATTCGCCCGTATAGACCGCTAACAATTACATCGGTGCTATACAGGTTGGCGATGCAGGCAGTAAAATTAAAAATAGAAGCGTGGGTAGAACAAAATGATATTTTGGGAGAACTTCAGAATGGATTTCGAATCGACAGGCGGTTAGACGATAATCTGTTTGTTCTTACCCAGTGTATAGAAATATCTAAAATAGAAAACAGGCCCGTATATGTAGCTTATCTAGATATCACCGGGGCGTATGACAACGTTAATCAGGAAATTTTGTGGGATATATTGAAGGAAGTGGGCATAGGTGACGACTGTGTACAGCTTTTGAGGGAAATATACCGAGAAAATACAGTTTGTATAGAATGGGAAGGAATAAGTAGCAAGGACAGCGTTGAAATTAGCAAGGGGCTGAGACAGGGATGTCCTTTGTCCCCGCTGTTATTCATGCTGTACATGGTGAGGATGGAAAAAGCGCTAGAAGGTAGCAACATTGGATTTAATTTGTCCCACATACAAGTCGGAGCGATGGTTGAGCAGAAGCTTCCAGGTCTATTTTATGCTGATGATATTGTCTTATTTGCGGACAGTCAAGATGATATACAGCGACTGGCAGATATATGCGGAAGGGAGTGTGAGGCTCTAGGACTAGGATTTAGTGCAACAAAATGTGGATTGATGGTATTCAATGATCACGGAGACCATACGGTCTTAATACAGGGCCAAAAAATACCGAGGGTAAGCGAGTACAAGTACCTCGGAGTATGGGTAAATGAGGGGGATAGATATATGGAGGTACAAGAGAAAGCATCGGTAGCAAAGGGAAAGAGGAATGCTGCAATTATGAAGCACAGAGCTTTATGAGGATACAATAGGTACGAGGTGCTTCGAGGGCTGTGGAAGGGTGTGATGGTTCCGGGGCTTACATTTGGGAACTCAGTGGTGTGCATGAAGTCAGAGGTGCAATCAGGAATGGATGTAAATCAAAGGACGGTGGGCCGCCTCGCGTTGGGCGCTCACGGGAAGACGACAAATGAGGCGGTAAAGGGTGATATGGGATGGACAGGCTTTGAAGTGAGGGAAGCGCAGAGCAAAATGAGATTCGAAGAGAGGCTGAGGAAAATGAAGAAGAGTAGATGGGCAGAGAAGGTTTTCAGGTATTTGTATAGAAGAAGCGTTGACACGCAGTGGAGAAAAAGAACTAGGAGGCTCACCAGTAAATATACGGCTGGCAGTGCGGGCGATATGGCAACAAGGAGCATTAAGCGGAAGGTCAGAGAGGCGGAGAGGACTTATTGGATGACAGCGATGGAAAAGAAGCCGGCTCTGAGTAACTACCGAAAAGGAAAAAACGAAATAAGGAGGGAAAGGTTTTATGATAATTCAAGGGGAAGCGCTTTACTGTTTGAAGCAAGGTCGGGCTGCCTTAGAACGCGTAGTTATAAAGCGAGATTCAGTAACGAAGAAGAACAATGTACATGCTGCGGGGGAACTAATTAAGGAAACGATGGAACATGTACTGATTGAATGTGGCGATATTCACCCAGGTATACGTGTGGGCACGAGTCTACATGAAGCCTTGGGTTTTAGGGACAACAATGGAAAGCTGAACACGCCCGCGATAGAAATAAGTAAGAGACGGTTAGAGTATTGGTGGCAGAAAAGTAGAGATAAAGTACAAAAATAAATAATTGGGGGAAAAAAAGGTCATTCTGCCTTAAGAGGCAGAGAGATGGACCGTGAATTTATATTTTTTGGTACAATAACATAGATTTAATCAATGTAGATAAGGCATTAGGACAACATGAAACAAGGAAGTTTTTTTTTTGTTTTTTTTTTCTTCGAGCCTGGTGGCAGACATGTTACCGCCCCGTTATAAAGGGGACGCTCATAGCATCCATCCCTCCATCCGGAATGATTGTGAGAGTTTCGCCACTAGGGGCGAAAAGTCTGAGAGCCGGAGAAGGTTTACTGGACGGCAGCTATAACTACCGAAAGGTCAAATCTAGTAACTACCGAAACAGTAAATAGTAACTACCGAAAGGTCAAAAACGAAATAAGGAGGGAGGCACTTCACGATAATTCGAAGGGAAGCGCTTTACTTTTTGAAGCCAGATGGGGTTGCCTTAGAACGCGTAGCTATAAAGCGTGATTCAGTAAAGGAGAAGAACAATGCACATGCTGTGGGGAAGACAAGGAAACGGCGGAGCATGTCCTGATTGAATGCGCAGATATGCGCCCACGTGTACGTTTGGCCACAAGCTTACATGAAGCCTTCGGTATTAGGGACAACAATGGAAAGCTGAACGCACCCTGCGATTAAAATAAGAGACGGTTTGAGTATTGGTTGCAGGAAATTATACAGAAAGCACAAAAAACAATAGTGGGAAAAATAAGGACATTCTGCCGTGAAGGGCAGAGTAGCGGGTTTTGAATTCACGTTTGTTTTCCTGCAGTAAGGTAGATTGAATCGAAGTAGAGGAAATAGGCCAACATTTGAAAAAATGAAAAAGCTTTTTTATTTGTCGAGCCTGGTGGCACACTTGTCACCGCCCCGTTATTAAGGGGATGCTCATAGCATCCATCCATCTATCTATCCATCCATCCATCCATCCATCCATCCATCCAATAGGAAGGCGCCGGCTGGCGTAGGGCTGGCGTAGGAGCGCCGAGAACGACAGTGCCATCGAAGAGCGAATCCCGCCAACAGGGCTAAGTGAGCAGAAGAAGAACGACTACGTCGATTGCTCAATCCTACTTAGGAAAACAGGACACATCAGCCAAAAGGCAACAACGTAGGAAAATTACAATGTCGCAGCCGGAGAAACAAGCGAAACGCGGGTAGCGAGCCGATCCCGTGGTGCGGGCGCGCAAAAATGCTGCTATAAGAGAAACATAGGGACAGGGTGTGTATTGCGGTTCCCCAGCATTCGCTTATAGAGTGGAGCGGCCCACAATTTTAGGAGCCTGCTCCTTTTGCCGGGGGGGGGGGGGGTGGTCTCTTGTCCCTCCTGCCGTGTACGCTGTGCAGCTGTGCCCTCCGTTGATTCAAGGGTGCGTGATGCACTCTGGGCGGAGCACGTGCCCTTTATTCTTGCACTTTAAAAAAAAAAAACACAAATTCTGTTGCATAGGAGACCGCTAGAGGGTCGCGCCTTAGTCAGCGCCCGCCAGGCCCGTAGCCAGGAATTTTCTTCAGGGGGGGGGGGGGGGGGGGCGGGCACTTGCTGAAAACCTTGACTACTTGAGAAAAGCACCTATTTTCATCATTTATTTTTGGTCAAAACACGTACTTCACCAAAATTTGGCGGGGGGGATGAGGTCGGGCTAGGACCCCCCCCCCTGGCTACGGGCCTGGCGCTCGCTCTTCGCACTTCCTTGCTCTTTCGCCGGACTTCAACCAGTGTGCTTCGCTACCGCTACCCATCATGAACACCGGCATCGCGAGCCCTCGCTGCTTCCGCCGCCTCGTTGCGGATAGTGGCTTGTGCTTGCTGTCGGCGCTGGCGTCTCTCTTCGGCCTCGCGATGCCGAAGCTAAACGGGCTCGTTGACAAGCGGACCCGGAGGCGGCACGGGCCCGCGAGGCCGCAGCGAAGCGGGCGCAAACACAAGCGGACTCCGAGCTTACAGCTCGCGAAGCAGTAGAAGCCATTATACTAAAAGGAAAATGTTCCCCCGAGCTTATGTGATCCGTAAATAAGAGAGAGAGAGAGAGAGAAGAGGGAGAAAGGAAAGACAGGGAGTTTAACCAGAAGAAGTCTCCGGTTTGCTACCCTGTGCTTGGGAAGGGGAAAGGAGATGTAAAAGAATGAAAAAGAAGAAGAGATGTGTCGACAGCACGCGACAAAATACAACAACAAAAAAACAAAGTCATGACCGTAGTCCAAGTACTACACAGCAACATTTTCTGCCAACAGTCACAGTTTGACATTGAGTCACGTTGCTAGAAGAAACCGCAACAACGCCCTCAGAGCGGCTCGTGCTGAAGACCGGGTAGGCCAGGGCACTAGGATTTTGTTCTCCGTGAGAGGGCAGTTGTCGAGCTGGCCTAATGCGGCTGCATTACTCCATCATTATGTAAACTTGTGTATATAATGCATCGATATGTAAATTATAAACGTTGTATAGATAATGTGTACATAGAATCACACCACAACAACTCTCGTGTCACTTCTTTATATGATGATGATTGAACAGATGTACGGAGCATTCACGGTTTACCGGATTTAACCCCTGGAGCAAGCTCCTTCATCATCATTCACTTCGTGGATATGCTATGATTGTTTGCGTTGTATATTGATTATGCTTGCTCTTGAGAGGGAGCAAAGGGTGTGGGGAGGCCGAGAAGATGAGGGGGGGGGGGGAAGAGCGTACTTCTCTTTACACCAAGCCCCCTCCCCCCTGGCACCGACCCTGAAGGCACCCTGATAAACTTGTCGTCGCTCACATTTTCCTTCACATGCACATTCAGAACGTATTTCTTTGCTTTTGCATTATCGTATTCAGTACTCCGTGCTTTTGAACGTTTCTAGGGTGATTAATTCAGTCGCGTCATTTCTAATCATCTTTTGTATATGCGACATAAGCGAAGAATACAAATGACAGCGCCTCTAGCTAACAATAAGGAGAGCGAACGCACAAGTTCATGCTCTCGCGTTTGGTGAGTGGCCAATTTACATTTGATTCACCTTAAATGGCACTCTTGAATCACATTACATTCCCTAATTTAATTTAATGCACGTCGATTCAGTCAGTCTTGGTTCACTTTAATGTACGCGGTTTGTTCCTCAGTGGCCATTAGCCAAACCCAGAGCCGTATATTCCTGGAATATTCGCCTTTTCGGTCGGTTTCAAGATTGCGATAGCAGCAGCAGGTGTTGCACCCAAGAAACTTCCGGTCACTTTAATTATCACTCTCTAACGCCGAAGCAGAAAGCATGCTTTTGAAGTTGTGCCAGAGTAAAGAAAGACTCTTTTTTCGCTTTAAGGTAAAAAGAAGGCGCTGAAACTGAAGGACTAACTCTTATAATGTTGTGTGTGCAGCTTAGTGAAATATTTATATAAAATATTTGGCCAGACACAGGGAGAAAAGTGTTGAAAATGTGCCGGTTACTCCCTAAGGCTTTTGTTCCTCGCCAACGCTACTCGGCTACTCCAGCGCACAAAACCGGAAGTCGTCCAGCAGCTTTGTTTGTAAACAGCGAAAGGGTCTATACGACTCTGGCCAAACCCGTTATGTTAACGAAACTGTCGCCTTATTAGTTGGGACAATACATACCGCACTGTACTTTTCAGAGACAAGCTCCAAGTACGGCCAATGGAGCCAAACGGTAAAGGGAATGGTTCTCACTTCCAAGTGGTCAGAGCCACAGCTGCGGCTTCGCCAGTCCCATGCCTGTGTTCGAAGTATTGAAGCCAGAACCGGTCCAAAGAAGGGAACTTTGTTAGGCGCTTTGTAGCATTTCAGTCACAACACATGTCTTTTATTTAAAAAAGGGTAAAATTTAGGCATGAAATAACTTTCTTCCTAAGGGCCGATGAAAAATCCATCCTCCTCCTCAGGTATTCAATGCGCGCTCGCCCATCGTATGTGAAGTCTCCTTCACGCATCTTGTGCAAAGGATTCTAATGAAGCACTTGGTTAAAGTCAAGGAGATTAAAATGGTTAAAGGGACACTAGCAACGACAAAAAAAAAAATTACACCATTTCCCGCTAAAGGGGACCACGAGGCGATGCGAAGCCGGAGCACTTGCACGATCGCGTTCCGTTGGCGTTCTTTGGGCATGCTACCGACCTCGCGTCGTGGAACGCGAAGAGGAACGCTACGCGCGTCTTGCCTTCCCTCTAGCCTGGCCGTAATTCTCACAGGGCGAGCGGGGAACGCGGTCGGCAGGCGTGCGACAGGGGGGCAGCGTAGGAGAGGAGAGAGAGGGGGAGGGAACGCGCATGCGCTGGTGCTCATCGCGGCGTTCCGCAGGAGAGAATTTCGGCATGTCTAGCCCGCGCTTCAGAGGAAGAGTGGAAAGGGGTAGTGGAGAGGGTGAGGGGAAAGGGAAAGTGGAGAGCGGAAGTGGAGAGAGGGAGGGGAGAAGGCGAGTGGAGAGGGTATGCGCATGCGCTGTAAGGGCGGTCACGCCGCACACCACCACCACCACCACCGGATTGAACTCCGCCATAAGATACTTGCATCTAAAAACAATTTTTCTGATAACACTGAATTACCACAATTCCAAAGACGCGACGCCTGCCGCGAGAGGACGCTTAGCCAGAAAGAAAAGGCGGAAAAAAAATGCCTGTGGCGAACCGACCTTGAAATCCTCGCTACAATCTCCGTGACGTCCTAGATTTTGAGGCCGTCTAGTAGCACCTACATAGCTCCTAATCTTTAAAGATGAACTACATTGCCCTCCAATGGAGCCATGTACTTCACATAGCCAGTTTCAGGAAATGTAGTTCAGTGAATGTCCCCTAAAAATGAAAATACACTTTAAACTCGGTGACGTCACGCGCTGAGATTTCGGCGCGAAATGTAAAAATTAAACCTTCGCCTTGATTTTTCCTTTTATTAAATAACGTACGATGGTGTAATTACCAACATTAGAGTTCTCAGATTACGATTTACCTGTCTAAACCGATTCAATGTTTTAGTTTAGTGTCCATTTAACCAGACGTGCGTGAAGCCAATGACATTATGCCATATAGGATGTCTCATCATCGCCATGCCATGTGTGCCATCACTTTAGCGAGATTATGCCGTTGTGTGAAACTGCGTAATTTTAATGCGAAAGCGTTAGGCTGCCTCATCAATAGCACGTTATTAGGTGTTACAGCTTGATGACGTTAACATGTTAGTTACCATGACGTGACAGGTAACCACAATTTTTGATATCATCACGACGCCACTACTACTCGACAGCACATGACGTCACATGATGAGGTCATCACAACAAACCATTGCATGGCCAAAGGTGGGCCGATTACGAACGATGTACATTACCGGCATGAAACGTTTTAACACAAATGTCGATATCGAAGTCCAGAGAATGTCCCTAGTGCATGCTACTCAGAACTATCATACGCACGCTTATCACAATACACACAATGTACATGACGATGTATATACACAATATACATGACTTGGTGAACATGCCAGCAAATCTATACAGGAGATGTTATGGTAGATGTAATTTACATAATTTACAGCGTCAGCATGAGATGTGTATATACAAGAACCTACACGCCGACAGGGACATGCACACACAGAACTAATAAATACTAGCAGATTGTATGCATTAATAATTCACTCGGTGATAACCGGGCTGCAAGAACGAGGTCAGATGAAAAACTAGCCGCACACGTCCATTGACTACCGACAGGAAGCGGCACGACACCTGGCGTAGAAATTCCTCTTCCCCAGAGAATAACAATTACTCCGACAAAAAGCAGAGCAGTTCGGAGTACAACCGTTCCAGGATCGGAAACAGAGCTCGATGACTGCGACACGCCGCAACAGCCTCGCACCTGTTACGCCACAAACAAAAAAAAAAACGCCAGGCCTGCGCTAAAACCGCAGCACAGTCACAGCGAAAGCTGGAAGAGCGGCGTTTCTAGAGCCCGTTAAGCTCTCTTGGGGCTACAATACAAGTACACTAGAAAGGTACCCACTACGCCATAAATCACAATTTTTGTGAAGTTTGGAAGCACCTACTAAGCCATTATTCGTCATTCTGCGGAGAAGCGAGGCACGAGCTACACGTCTGTAAGGCATTATGTGCACTTTGTTCACGCAACGACTGATGACGATGAAGAATTATGGCTCAGCCCTTTGTAATGGGTTGGAATCTTTAAACGGCCCACCAGTTATGTAATTTGCATTGGGTGACGCCCGGTCGCTATTTCCCTCTCCCGTCATGCTGTATAACATACGTTGACGTGGGAAAGAGACGGGGGGGGGGGGGGGGAGCGAAGAACTTTACTGAGACCCCGAGGAAATGGATCATACGCTTATGGGCTTCCTTGGCAACCAATACAAGTGCCCTTGCGAGGAACCCACTACGCTATAAATCATTGTAATTTTACTGAGACCCAGAGGAAGTGTATCATGCGTTTATGGGCTTCCTTGGCAACCAATCCAAGTGCACTTGCGAGGAACCCACTACGCTATAAATAATTGTAATTTTTGAGAAGTAGGCCAGCAGGCACTCTGCCATTGTTTGGAGAGTTGGTACCTGCTAAACCCATGTAAGGCATTATGCGCACTTTGTTGATGCTGTGCCTGATGATGAAGAATTATGGCAGGGTCCTTTGTAATGGGTTGGAAGCATTCAACAACCTGCTCGTTGTGCAATTCGCATTGTGTGACGCCTGGTTACAGAATTCGCGTTGTGCTACGCTTGGTGCTTATTTTACTCTTCTACCACGCTATATTGCATATGCTAATGTGGTTCCGTCCCTACATGAAGCCTGCATAGGACCTTTTAGCAAAGCAGTTTCAAGCACTGGCATGGCTCAGAGGTTGAATACTGGGCTCCCACGCAGAGGACCCAGGTTCGAACCGCATTCCATCCTGGAATTTTTTTCTTATTTAGTTTTTTTTTTCTTATTTCGAGCGATACTGGTTACGGACACCGGCGGCGGCGGCGGCGGCGGCGGCAGCGGCGGACAACTACGGCGCCAAAAACGGCCGGTGAAATGATCTCATAACAGCTTTCGCTGTAAAAGCCCCCGCAGCAGTTAGAAGGCGTGAAAGCGACTACGCGAGCAATGACCAGATGTGACAAAACAATTCACTCTAGGCCACGGAAACGACTACTATATGGAAGCAACTCCGAGACACTCTCAATGGAGCCAAATTTCCATTGTCGTGCGGCTGTGAACTCTACCAAGACGCTGTTCCTAAGGGCAGTATCTTAACTGTTGCAGAAATATGCATGCATTGTGTATCTGGTGGTTCGTTTAGAAAAGAAAGAAACAAACAAGTACGAAGTAAACGCCATGTTTCATCTCTCGTCATGCCCAAATTTGCTTCACTAGCTGTCTTCCCGATTTTTTTTTTCAAATAAAATCAAACTCGGACTATTGGACCTCGCCTACGAGACGCGTGAGATTCATTCCTCACATTGTTACAAAAACGTAAATGTCTGCAATGCTGAAGTTAATTGATATTACGATGCCAAGACGTGTCGTCGCAGTGCTGCGAGTATACACGTCGACACGAACAGTTATTTGCTTGTGCTAGAAAAACTCGGAGCAATTTTTCCACAGGAAGTGTGCAAATACACGGAGCTCCAATTCTGTGAAACTTTCCATTTGCAGCAGGCTTTTTCCTGTAAGACGAAACACTGCGCGAGTTGGTATAACGGTTCTACAGCGCTAGTGGCACTGACGAAAGGCAAAGAAGAGAACGCAACAAGGCGATGTGTGCGCCCCTTCCTCGCCACTCGTTAGTGTCAGTCGTGCTGTAGCCCCAGACAGTCTTTGTAAGACGAAACGCGGATGCCTCATCAAACGAGAAAACTGACCGTCGGCGTCGACATTCGCCTTGGGGGATCGGCATCAACACGAGTGATGCAAAAAATCATCACGTGATGGTGTCACCACACGAAGTCATCATGACGTCAGAGGTCCCCGAAATTTCTTTCGTCAGTGTGATATCATCGTGACGTTAAACGACCTCATGAAGTGACATCGTCACTCGCACAAAGATGGGCCTACCACAGACGCAGAGCAAAACCAGCTAAGGTGCAGAAACCTTGCACTGCCTTGTAAACTTAATTGCATCAGCGTAGTACCGAATTCCGTAGCCGTAAACATGAGAGGCTGGACAGGTAGCGCCATCTGGCGGGGCCGAGATGAACCAGGAAGTATAGACTTCTAATTGCGGAAACGTAGCGCATTCCATTTCCTTGCTTGCGTAAATTTGTGGCAGTGGCATAATATGAAGTGAGTTGCCTTTCTAAAACTAATTGTCCCTGGAAGACACCAGGAGAAAACACATAAACGTGTCTACAAATGCAGTCGCACGAATAAAGCGTCACAAGGTGTCGATACCAAAGACCGGTAAGCTGTTATTTCGTATACTGGTAAGGTCAGAACCTCTACTGTAACTTTTTTGCGAAAAATTACGAGTAGGTGAGCATCCCAGACGTAGATATATATGCAATTGTCGAAAGGCCAGCCTTGAACGTAGCCCCCTGCATGAACGAGGGATGGCTTGATCGCGCGAATTTGGATTGCAATATGGCGCAACTATGCCCAACTCTGGCTCCTGGAGCAGCCACAGTCATTGACTCTGGAGAGCGCATGACAATGCCGCATTGTGCATCCCCGGGGAAAATTATATTAGAAAATAAAATGAAAATATGAATGCGCGTAGATGAGCGATGCTCAAAAGAGCGTGAACCCCGATTGATTCTTTTTCAACTCTTCGCAATATGCCAGATTATGCGGCAGCAACTTTTTTTTAGTGGTACGAGCAACTAGTGACAGTCTTGTTACGCCTCCAAGGACTTCCGGTCGAGCGCTTACTTCCGGTTTTCGGATATTCAGAAAATATGCTTTAAAAAAACTGGCACTTCAAGTTAAGTGTTCTATTGGATACATGCGATATCGAAGCATAAGTTTATTGAAGTCAAGGATGAAATAACTGTCAGGATAATTACTTTAAATTAATTGAATGTGTTCATTGAAAGAACAGGCGCTTTTCTTCTAAGGCACCTGGGATCGTTGCGGCACCTGGCGGAGCACATCTCAACCACGCGCTTTTTTATACGCGGCCTCTGAGAATTGCTTCGGCAGGAGCGACCAAACACGAAGTTAAAAACCTCCTTGAGTTAACCCAAGAAACGCACCAGGGCCCACGAACGTGGAGTTCCACACCTGAGTCATGGATTACGCTCGCTTACAGTATTCGCAATGCCCATAGACTGTCGCGCCGCCAAGCGGAATTCAGAAGCGTCTTCTCGAGGAGGGTTAGTAGACGACAAAATGGCAGCACTACGCAGTCGCTCCCTTGTTCAGCTGTGCTAGCCTCAGTGTTAACGCGCTGGCAAGAAAAGAACACTACGGCTTTGCATGTTCCCTGCATCAGTGAACAAACCGGGCCCTCCGTGACACAGGAAATGTGATTCGTTCTTGCGAGACGCGAAGTTTTCGTGAAAATACGTGGCAACTCGCACTTTCAATACTATAGCTCACAGCGTACACATACTATCAGCTTCGCGAGGCTTTCTGTAGCCACGTAGGTAAGTTAAATGTGATCGTCTGACATAATCAGTTGAAGCTCACCCTGTTTTACTTGCATATAGCATTGGTCAGTGTTTCTTGTAGTGCATGAATCCCATAACACTGCACGCGGGAGGTTCCGCGGGAACGCGATGTGCTTTTGTATAACTGAGCGATCTCAAGCTGGCGATACCTCTATCCTTTGTCAGCAAAGCTCTGTTACGAATCGTGCGAGCGACGTTTCGATCATTCGAGAACGCGTCTGCTCGACGCCTTTCGTGGAGCGAACTCTTTCCACGCCGTCCTTCGCCAGTGTGTTGGTTTCATATTTCATAGCCAGCGCTGCGCCGCTTGTTTTTGTACGTTTGTTGGTAGGTGGCAGCACACTGCAAGCGATTTGCTTGTTCACCGGTCTGAGAGCAGAGTGTTCTTCGCGCCCAGACGCCTCTCTAATTGTAAACGTGGTGACGCGGAGTGGTCGAAGTCGTTCGGCGGAGGAAATTCTTCAGATTGCTTTCAGCAGTGATGTTGAAAGAAACCATCTTGAGGACTAGGATTTTTCACTGGACGTTGAAGACTGTGCAAGCACCGAGAGTGACAGCGACGATGAACGATCAGCTGCTAACTCACGAGGAGCGAGTTGCACTTCACGTCCCCTCGTGCGTTAATGTTCTTTCACGCTCGTAAGTCACTTTGATTGTATTTAACGTATAATGTCATAGAGCGAGATCAAAATAAAAGCATAGTTCCTCTTGTGCATTGCATGTATCAATTATTGTGGATATTATGGAGCGCCGCATGCCGCCAACACGCTCGAGCTCTACCAGCGAAGCGAAATGGTTATAACGATAGAACGTGCAGTCACGGCCGCAATGCACGCCTCTCGGCTAACTTCTTCGCCGTTGCGGAAGCATACGTGTGCATTCTTTTCGATATTCATGTTTCGATCGTGCTGATCGAACCTGCAACATGCGAGTGAAGTGAATTGCATGCACACGGCTAGAGTCTCAGCATGGCGGTGACGCAAGCGCTACTGAATGGGATGTGAAATGTTGTGTTCCGTTGTAGACGTAACTCCGCGTTCCCGACTGCGCAAGTAATGACGACGGCGTATGATGTTTGCAAACCATCACCACGTTCCGGTCCCGTGCAGCAGCGATGGCGCTACTCGCTGGCGGCCTACTACTGCGACAAATCCGTCAGGCAGGCTCAGCACATACTACCTCGGAGTGCCGTTCAGCTCATACGTCAGTTCTATTTCATGCAGTTTTATGTAGCACGCACAGGATTTCGCAAAGCATCGTTATGCACGCTAACGGAGCTGAAATATAACCTTTCACGCCGCAGTAAATAATTAGGTGGCGAGTACTTAGCACTTTCCATGGTTTGGGAAAGCATTTTAGTCTCATATCCATTTCAGCGCAGCTCATGACTTCATCCAGTGAAAGCAGCACGGGTCGTACGTCCGCACGTCCTATCTGTTCCTATGCTAACAAACGGGTTGACCCTCCTCCTGGCGCCATCTTGAAAAGCACGGCGCGCCACCTATAGTTCGTGGGCATTGCGAATATTGCAATCCTTGGATGAAGTTACCTCAAATAGCCTTCAGATACGTGAGCGCGCGCGTCTTCAATACTTGACGACGAGGATAGATTTCTCATCGGACTTAAGGGAAGACAGACGTTCCAGGCGTGAATTTTAGCCTTTTCTTTTCTTTCAAATAAAGGACATGCGGAGTGCTGAAATCTGACAGAGGGCCTACAGCACATCGTTTCTTTGGAGCACTTGTAACTTCAATATCCCTAAAAATAGCCACAGCATCGACGTAGCCGCAAGGGTGGCTCTGACGAATTTGAAGTCAGAGCAATTGTGTAACAACGTTTGCCCCGCAAGCAGTTCTGGCTGTGCGTCATGAGTCGCCATCCAATATTGGTTAGGGCTGTTTAGTACTCTTAATTTAATCTATTATTAAGGCGAAAGCGTTATACAGCTCAACGGCCAAAAAATCTGCTTAACACGAAGCGCACCAAGCATCTCGTGACATGTGATGCCCATGTGAATACGTCGTATGATTAGAACAAAAATAGAACTGAAAGTTAATATAAGGGCAATCAACGCACGTTCAGAAGTGAATCAAGAAGTGAATCACATTTTAGCATGCCGCGGAATGGCGACCAAGTTCTGTGTCCAATATGCGACGTTCTTCTGGCTATCACACCTCGTTCTGGATTAGGCTTTCACCGTAAAATACTACAGCTACAACAAGGTTTTGTGTAATCATTTAACATGGACGTTAGTCGTCAGGATGGAAATGTACCACCAGTAATCAAAGTGGGTGCATCTACGTTAAAAGGTGCTATAGCTGCCAGTTATCAATATTCATTGTGCAAACTCTCTTATATAAATGTACAGTAAACATACAGTTACTTCTGTAAGGGCACGCTTTACTTTCGTGTTATTCCGATTCCTATGATGGAGGGATCAACAGTGATTCTTGTGGTGCTCGGTGCAACTATACTGTGCCCATCCTATGCGCTGTGAAAGAAAAAAACTTGGCATCGACCGGTTTGTAGCACGAACCTACAAGAAAGACCCGCATGGCTCAAAAAATAAAGAAGAAAAATCTTGAAAGCTGATGAAACATTTGTCCAGACCAGGACAAAGTTTTCGCCAAGTAGAAAAGTTTTCTTTAAGGCAAATCGCTCGGGGCTACCGCGGCAACGGCAGAAGTGGCACCATGCGCTTTCTCTGGCGTACTGGTGCGCGCGCACTTGAAGCGAGCGAACGAGCAGGCCGGCAGGTAAACAAGGATGCGCGTGCTCAGTGCGCGCTCTATGGCTTCGCAAGCAGCCGTGAGAAGGGGCTTCGGTGCTGTATGCCACGCGCTCCCGTGGTCTGTAAAATTTTGACCACCACTGTACCACCGATCTCTCGGTACCGCCACCGGAAAATGGCGTATATAAACAGCTCGCCGTTAGCATGGCAAAGAACGTGCCGTCTGAGGCCGAATCGGTTCGCGCCCGGCGCTGCGGAGCGATGGGTCGTAAGCTTGGCTCCCGATGACGGAACTTTTTCTTCTGGTTTTTTTCTTTGCCAACTGTCAAGTCTTTATATATTACAACGTCATATCCGTGACGGAAATACGTCAGTGGAGCCGTGGTGGACCCCGGCATAAAATACTTTCGTGCTAAAATACAGTTTCAATTCAATATAAGAGCAATCAACGCACACTAAAAAATGAATCACGAGGGAATCGTCTTTCATGAAAACGAATGTATTGAGATTCAAGCACATTAAGTTCTCTAAGTTCAATGAATGAATCACACACGCCGTGAATAATTTCGCCGCGCTGCCATGATTCACGCAAGAATCACGGCACTGCGAATAAGCATTATGTTAGCCCAAGGAATACACCAGGTCACACGACCGCCCACGTGCGAGTGCCACCACCAGACACCTAAGTCAAGGATTGGAGTAGCCTCCAGATTTTTTTAAACATACGCTGCATGTTTTTTATCATAAACCGAAGTTATTACGGCGCATGCGATGAATTTTCAGGATGTAGTAATGTGCTCGTAAGATCATCCGAAAACAGTGAAAGACAACAACTACAGCGCTCCACTTGGAGTTCAGGAAATAGCGAAAAGCAAACAGAGAAAAAAATCCACGCATCTCCACGGAGTGAATCATCTTCCCGCGCCCTCAGCTCTGGGTCCGTTTGGCGTTTTTGCCGTTTTGCCGCTGCTCCCCGAGCTTTCGTCTCCGAGGTAGCTTGTTGTCTGCGTAGACGTTGAGCCACCGCACGCTGCGCTTTGCGTTCGTTTCCATCAATGGCAGAAAGAGAATGCGTGGTCTGCAACGCGCTTTTATACACATTTTCACCGTAGTGACTTCTCGCGTGTTTTCAAGGCAGCGTGCATTGTGCTGTGTCATGCATTGATTGATGGGTGTTTAAATGTAGTTGTATATCTTTATGGTGTCGAGGTTTCTCCTCCGCCTCTTGTTGAGGCATCGCGTCTATCAAATCAGTAATGACGTCACCGTCGTTACATCGACCATATTCTCGTTCCTTGGCAGCAATCATATCTTTGTTTTCGTCGTAAAGCTGCTTGTACTTGTTGTTACACGGTGCTGTGTCGTGCGCACGGACGCCACACGGGCAAGCATCGACTTTACGGTGCTTCGCCCCGAAAAAAGTCACACGTTCCTTTATGCATTTCTCTAAGACGGACGGAAGGCGAAATTCATCTTTTTCCTGTCAGTCGATTGTATCAATCAACACCGAAAGCTTTCCGCACCCAACGTTGTTTTGAACTGCCTCCAGGATGGGAAGCATTTCAAGCTTTCTGCACCTCGCCTGGTTTTGCATTGCCTCCGTGATCGGCCAACCTTTGCCCAAGCGACGATGTAATGTCAAGCGTCATCATATAACGCCAAGTTCTGTGACGTCATGGTGACGTCGCGAATTTTGTCGATCGTTGACGTTATGAGGACGTCATGTGGTGTTGTCATTACGTGGAGATTTTTCGGGTCACGTGAAGATTTTTCGGGCCACGGTAACTATACAGCTCACGATGTTTAAATCAGCCAATGGCCGTGGACATTGGATTTATAGCACCGTCATTTGTTTTTATGACGTCATTAGTCGTAAGAAGAGGGAGCGATTTCTAGCTGACTTGGAGAATAAATTGTGAATTCCAGTCCGCATTCTGTGCCATAATGTTTGGCTCACGTCTTTACAGGAGCTTCGCCTACCGATCGGTAGCGTTTTCTGATCGTGATCAAAAAGCGTTTGAGAGTCCCTTTACGTGGAAAGCCTCAGATGCCTCATCAACCTCGAAAATTGACCATGTTTGTGGACCATGTTGTGGCTGTTGTGGTGTCCTGACCTTTTTCTTGCGTCCGTGTTTGCTCGCCCTTTCTTTTTAGAATGACCATGTCCCGCACCGCTGGCGAAAAATCATCATGTCATCACGTCATCATGACGTCAGAGGTCGCCAAAGCTTGTGACGTTATGGTGATGTCGCTATGTTGTCACATAACGTGACGTCACATTATGGCGTCGTCACATGATGTCGCTTGGTGAAACGTGGACCGATCCTAGAGGCAATGCAAACACACGTGTTGTGCAGAAAGCTTCCAATCGTACCGATCTCAGAGGCAGTACAAAACCACGTTGAGTGCTGAAAGCTTTCGGGCCGGATCAATACAATCTATTCAATAGAAATAATACAAAGGCTGGCACCTTCATGTCGTCGTAGGGAAATGCATTAGGGACCGTGCGACTTTTTAGGGTACTCGTGCAGCGTTGAGTGTTGAGCGTTCGCATTGAGCGTTCCATAATAGAAGAAGTCCACCTCGCCCAAGATTGCGGATAATTTTCTTTTTTAAGCAGCGACGTTGCGGCAGTCTGTATAACAACAATTTTACGGCTGCCTGTAAAACAGCCCTTATTGTAGAGACGACGCTTTCAAATTTATACGCCCGAATGGATACAGATCAACTCTTGGAATCATTAAATCTTAAAACGCCACAGCGCCTGCGTACACTGATGCAGTGTTTAGGAATCAAGCAGATCACGGGAACTACCAGTGCACAGAAAGAGAAAACACGACCGCAATGTTCCCGTTCTCTGTCCTGGTACTTTACGTGGACTGTTGCATTCATAACGCTACACCAACAAACCTAAATTCTCAGTATTGCTTTATTCAACCTTCGGCAATCACGAGAGCGGGATTATTAGGGCACGTTGGTTTTGCATGTCGAGGTATTTAAAGCGCGGAAGAAAAAAGACGGATGGATGACGGATGAAAGAACTTTATTGAGGTCCAATAGGTCGTGCTAGTTTCCTAGCCTGAAGCGGGCCGCTCCCACGTTGGGACCGAAACACCTAGCCTTTCGGCCGCTTCGCGGGCCCGTTGGACTGCCCATAATTGTCCCTCTAATGTCGGACTGCGCAGAGCTGCGTCCCACCGCTCTTCAGTGTTTTCCTTGTCGCTGCGTAACGCGGAGCAACGCCAGAGCATATTGAGATCTATGTTTTCTTGGCATGTTTGGCATGTTGTAGGAGTAGAGAAACCCCGATAGATCATGGTAATTAACAGCGGGTTCGGATAGGTTCTTGTTTGTAAGAGCCTTAGCGTAATGGCCTGTGCTCTGTTTAGTTTACTGTGCGGAGGGGGGAAGACCCTGCGTCCTAGGTAGAAGTGCTTTGTTAGCTCGTTGTAAGAGAGGAGGTGATCCCTGCGTTCTGAAACCTCAGCATCTTCTTGCCTTGTGGCTGCACGGTTGGCAAGTCCTCGGGCAGCATTTTGGGCAGATTCGTTGGGGTTCACGGGAGCACCGTTGATTTCTCCCATGTGAGCAGGAAACCAGATGATTGTGTGTGGTTTAAGTACTTTTCCCTTGAGAATTGCCACAGCCTGTCTGGAAATAACTCCTTTGGCAAATGCTCGAAAGGCTGCCCTAGAATCGCTGTGGATCCTCGGTCTATTTGGGTCTAAAAGCGCCAGTGCGCTTGCTACTTCCTCAGCAATTTCTGTTTCTGTGGTGTAGGTGGGAGCCGAGTTGAGAAGTTCACCTTCGCCGTTCACAAGTACTAGTGTGAAGGCTCGTTTATTGGACATGAAAGCCGCGTCGACAAACGAGCATTCTTCAGCCTGATTTTTAGCTTTTTCTAGCAGGGTTTTGGCTCTGGCTTGCCTTCTGCTCACATTATGAATGGAGTGAACATTCCTTGGAACAGGCAGAACTGTTATATTCTCCCTCAGATCGTTGGGAATTTGTTTATGGTTGTTATCTATCGCTGTAATTGGTATACCAATCCGTGTGACAGAAGAAAATATCACTGCAACACGCGCAACATTTCTGCATGCCAGCCTCTTTTGAACCAGTGGTGAGTAGTGGGACGAAAGCACTGCTCGCTAAAGCGAGAGCAAATAGAACAATGCTCTGGAACCAAAGAGGTTGCCAGATTGGGTTCAGAATGTGTAAGTGTGCCAGCTGTTGTTTTGACTAAAAATAGAACTTGCATTCTTGTCTTGCGCATGACAGTCACAGATGATGCAAGCAATCATCTTTGTTATCTTTTTATTGATATTTCTGTGTCACATCCCCTCTATAATCTGCTGTTTCCTTCAATAAGTTTCACTTGTTAG
Source organism: Rhipicephalus sanguineus (assembly GCF_013339695.2). Lineage (NCBI taxonomy): Eukaryota > Metazoa > Arthropoda > Arachnida > Ixodida > Ixodidae > Rhipicephalus > Rhipicephalus sanguineus. The sequence continues at coordinate 139,477,854 of NC_051182.1, read as the reverse complement.
TCAGCGCTTCGTGCGTTGTGTCTTGTGTTCTGTCCACGTTTTCTCTGCGCTATAAGTACATCGAAACCAGAAAAGACTAGCCTGCAAACGACCGATAAATGTGTTGTATTAAAAATTTCACGTTTCTGATTTCTTCCTGTGCAAACTCTCCTGTAGCGTGTTAACATTTTGGTTTTGCAAACACTTAAGCTGCGTGGACTCTTCGATTGCGCGAACATTTAGGTTACAGTAGTGAAAGTACGAGTATGTGAATATTCATCTAGGTATTTACCTATCTAGCTTTGTGGCTTTTGGAAACTCCATCACGACAGCTCTCACGCAAGAGAGAAGCAGTAGCTGGTAGGCACCGATCTATTCTTAAATACGTTCAATTAAATGAAAAAGCACAGTGCCTGGAACAAGCGCTCGTTCCGTGTGCTCGTTCTTTTTGGTGGCAAGAGCAACGTGCGACAGCGTCGCTTCTCTTCCTAGCACTTCCGGTCGAGCACTTGTTTGCGGTTTTTCGAATATAGAGAAAAATTAAGGCAAGAAAATAAACTCGTACAAGATCGGTGGTTATGGTTCATGTGAAAAGTTGGTACGTATGATATCGGAGAATAAGTTTACTTAATATAGGGGCTACTAAACGATCAGAATAACAATAAAAATTAATTCGATAAATTCACTGAAAGAGCAGATGGTTTTCTTGCGAGCAGCTGCCATAGTTGCGGCACCTGGAGTATCAGATCTCAACCACGCGCATTTTTCTACGTGGCCTCTGAGATCTCCTTCGACGTCGCGACGAACGAAAAAGTTAAACCGAGGAATACGCCGAGGCAGACTTATGTCAATGAGGGAGTTCCACTCCAGACATCCAAATGAATGATTTGGGTAACCTCTATATTCTTTTTGTCATCAATGCATGTTCAATACGCGTGGATATAACCAACATAGAACATTGCTCCAGAAGTACTCCGCATTATGCTGCGGCATAGCTATCACGCCGTCCAAATGGGAGGCTGCTATTAGAAGCCAGAAAATCGAAGAACGGCTATGGGCATTCCAACGGGCCCGCGACGCAGCACAGAGATTTGGTCTTTCTGTTCCGACGCGGGAGCGGCCCGCCTGCTGTGTGCTAGAGCGCGTTCTGAAAGACCTTAATTAAGTTTTTCCATCCATAACGCAGATACGCAATTCACAAATGCTGTACAACGAGCTTCAATACATTCGTGGACATTTGAAAACAAGCGAGAACTGTACATTACTGCCCGTGAGCAATTAAACGCACAGACGACCAGTTCGCTAAAGCGTGCCACGTGTAGGAGTTAGAAAGAGCAGAGCCACAAATGAACACTCTCGCGCGCACGCCGCTGTCTCTAAGCTTCTAATAAAGTTTTATACGACCGGGTATTTGAGCGGGAACTACACGTTGCCTGATTGTCGTCCACTCTCCAAACAAATGCGGTCTGGCCGATTTTGTTGAGATTCAACTCTGAGTTAAGAGAGAGAAAGAGAAAGGGAAGAAGAGAGAAATAGAGAGAAAGAGGGGAGAGTGATAGAGAGCAAGAATGGGAGAGAGAAAGAGAGAGAGAAAGAGAGTGGTTTATGCTCAGCCATGCGCGTCTGTCAAGCACAGCACTACGTTTAAACACTCGAGCAACAGCTTAACTAAGCAGAAAGCAGAAATGTTCTATCGGTATGGAATTTCCTCTCCGAGTTATAGTCTAAAGCCACGAAAGCCCGCTTCTCTTCTCTGCAAGCTCGGGCGCTGCGGTAAGCTGCGATTACGATCAACGCAATGAAAGAATGAATCAGGACGATTGTGTTTAGAATCGTCTAGATGGCGATTGCGGTTTCATGTTGTTTTTTTTTTTTGTGTGTGTGTGGAAAGAAAATCTAAGGAGAACCTGTCGCGGTGGTCTCGTGGTTGTGGCGCATGATTGCCGACCCGAGGATCGTGGGATCGAATCCTGGCACCAGGAGACGTGCAGAAAGCTTGTAATGGCTCCGATCTTGGAGCCTGTGCAAAACCTGGTTAAGAGCAGAAAGCTTACGTAGAGGGCCGGTGGAGGAATAATACATCCACTGAAAAGAAATTTAACATCGCTTTCGCCTTCGGGTGGTGTAAGGCGACTTCATAAGGGAGTCATGTGAGTTTTTAAGTACAATGCACTAATATACTGAAGGCGAACCGCGGCATGGTCACGCAGTTGCAAGCGAAACAGCCGCCGAGCTTCGCCGCTAGGCCGAGAGAGGGCGCCATCATCCCATCATCGGAAACAGGCAATCGAGCATTGATTACTGTCTCATGACAGAAGGAATATATGACAAACTTAGAGAGATGAGAATAGACGAAGAAGGCATTAACAGCTTGGGTAGTGATCATAAACGCATAATATTACAAATGGGATATAAAACTGAAAATAAGAACATAGAATCAAAGTTTGGCAGCTCGTATCTAAATGACAAACAAATAACAAATATAGCCGCAAGAGTCGAGGAAAAAGTAGACGAACTACCAGGCAAAGACTGGAAGTATAGTGAGCTGCTACATGTAATCACGAAAGAAATGGAAATAGAGAAGAAAACTATTTGTTGGAAAGGAAAGAAAAAGCCAAAAAGTTGGTGGAACAAAGAAATCCGGGAAGCGATCGAGATGCGACGTTAGGCATCACGGGAGCACAGACAGGCAAAAAAGGAGAAGCGGCCACAGGACGAAGTCAACCAAATATGGGAAATATATTTAGAGCAAAAATCCATTGTGCAGAAATTAGTCGAGGCAAAAATTAAAGGTGAAAGTGAACGCTGGATGACAGAGATTCGCGAAAAGAAGAAGGCCGCGCCTAGGATATTTTGGAGCCACCTAAAAGCGCTGGGTAGGGAGTCTGTCACAATGCAACAACATATGGTAGATGAAGGAGGAAATAAATTGGAAGGATATGAAGCGCTAGGTTACATCCGAAAGATAACAGCCGATTCGTTTAAAAAGGTCCCCCAGGGGATTCCCCCGGTGAGTAAAAGTACGCAAAGGAGTGCAACCGACGAAGATGTAGTACTAGCAGAATTTCAATTGGAAGAAGGCCGAAGGAAAAATTCCTAAGCGCACTACTCCGGGCTTAGATGGGGTTCCCGTCAGCCTCATTAACGAACTCGGACATAACACTAAAGAAGCACTGCTGAAAGCCGTAGAAAAGTGCTTACAGGAGAGGGAAATACCAGACAGTTGGAGAAAAAGTAGAATGAACTTAATCTATAAAGGCAAGGGAGAAAAGGATAACATTCGCTCGTATAGACCGCTAACAATTACATCGGTGCTATACAGGTTGGCGATGCAGGCAGTAAAATTAACAATAGAAGCGTGGGTAGAACAAAATGATATTTTGGGAGAACTTCAGAATGGATTTCGAATCGACAGGCGGTTAGACGATAATCTGTTTGTTCTTACCCAGTGTATAGAAATATCTAAAATAGAAAACAGGCCCTTATACGTAGCTTATCTTGATATCACCGGGGCGTATGACAACGTTAATCAGGAAATTTTGTGGGATATATTGAAGGAAGTGGGCATAGGTGACGACTGTGTACAGCTTTTGAGGGAAATATACCGAGGAAATACAGTTTGTATAGAATGGGAAGGAATAAGTAGCAAGGACAGCGTTGAAATTAGCAAGGGGCTGAGACAGGGATGCCCTTTGTCCCCGCTGTTATTCATGCTGTACATGGCGAGGATGGAAAAAGCGCTAGAAGGTAGCAACATTGGATTTAATTTGTCACACAAACAGGTCGGAGCGATGGTTGAGCAGAAGCTTCCAGGTCTATTTTATGCTGATGATATTGTCTTATTTGCGGACAGTCAAGATGATATACAGCGACTGGCAGATATATGCGGAAGGGAGTGTGAGGCTCTAGGACTAGGATTTAGTGCAACAAAATGTGGATTGATGGTATTCAATGATCACGGAGACCATACGGTCTTTATACAGGGCCAAAAAATACCGAGGGTAAGCGAGTACAAGTACCTCGGAGTATGGGTAAATGAGGGGGATAGATATATGGAGGTACAAGAGAAAGCATCGGTAGCAAAGGGAAAGAGGAATGCTGCAATTATGAAGCACAGAGCTTTATGGGGATACAATAGGTACGAGGTGCTTCGAGGGCTGTGGAAGGGTGTGATGGTTCCGGGGCTTACATTTGGGAACTCAGTGGTGTGCATGAAGTCAGAGGTGCAATCGGGAATGGATGTAAATCAAAGGACGGTGGGCCGCCTCGCGTTGGGCGCTCACGGGAAGACGACAAATGAGGCGGTAAAGGGTGATATGGGATGGACAGGCTTTGAAGTGAGGGAAGCGCAGAGCAAAATGAGATTCGAAGAGAGGCTGAGGAAAATGAAGGAGAGTAGATGGGCAGAGAAGGTTTTCAGGTATTTGTATAGAAAAAGCGTTGACACGCAGTGGAGAAAAAGAACTAGGAGGCTCACCAGTAAATATACGGCTGGCAGTGCGGGCGATATGGCAACAAGGAGCATTAAGCGGAAGGTCAGAGAGGCGGAGAGGACTTATTGGATGACAGCGATGGAAAAGAAGCCGGCTCTGAGTAACTACCGAAAAGGAAAAAACGAAATAAGGAGGGAAAGGTTTTATGATAATTCAAGGGGAAGCGCTTTACTGTTTGAAGCAAGGTCGGGCTGCCTTAGAACGCGTAGTTATAAAGCGAGATTTAGTAACGAAGAAGAACAATGTACATGCTGCGGGGGAACTAAGGAAACGATGGAACATGTACTGATTGAATGTGGCGATATTCACCCAGGTATACGTGTGGGCACGAGTCTACATGAAGCCTTGGGTTTTAGGGACAACAATGGAAAGCTGAACACGTCCGCGATAGAAATAAGTAAGAGACGGTTAGAGTATTGGTGGCAGAAAAGTAGAGATAAAGAACAAAAATAAATAATGGCGGAAAAATAAGGTCATTCTGCCTTAAGAGGCAGAGAGATGGACCGTGAATTTATATTTTTTGGTATAATAACATAGATTTAATCAATGTAGATAAGGTATTAGGCCAACATGAAACAAGGAAGCTTTTTTTTTTTTTTTTTTTTTTCTTCGAGCCTGGTGGCAGACATGTCACCGCCCCGTTTTAAAGGGGACGCTCATAGCATCCATCCATCCATCCGGAATGATTCTTAGAGTTTCGCCAGTAGGGGCGCAATGTCACAGAGGTGAAGAGGATATACTGGACGGCAGCTATGGAGAAAAAACCGGCTTTGAGTAACTACCGAAAGGTCAAAAACGAAATGATGAGAAAGGCATTTTACGATAATTCAAGGGGAAGCGCTTTACTTTTTGAAGCGAGATCGGGTTGCCATAGAACACGTAGTTAATTGATTGTTGGAGTTTAACGTCTCAAAACCACGATCTGATTATGAGAGACGCCGTAGTGGAGGGCTCCTGAAATTTCGACCACCTGGGGTTCTGTAACGTGCGCCTAAATCCAAGTACACGGGCCTCAAGCATTTTCGCCTCCATCGAAAATGCGGCCGCCGCGGCCAGGATTCGATCCCGCGACCTGCGGGTCAGCAGTCGAGCACCATAACCACTAGACCACCGTGGCGGGTCAGAACGCGTAGTTATAAAGCGCGATTCAGTAAAGGAGAAGAACAATGCACATGCTGTGGGGAAGAAAAGGAAACGGCGCAGCATGTCCTCATTGAATGTGGAGATATCCGCCCAGGTGTACGTTTGGCCACAAATATGAAGCCCTTTGTATTAGGGACAAGAATGGAAAGCTGAACACACCCGCGATTGAACTGAGACATGGTTTTGAGTATTGGTTGCGGAAAATTAGACAGAAAGGACAGAAATCAAGAGTGGGAAAATTAAGGACATTCTGCAGTGAATGCCAGAGTACTGGGTCCTGAATTTACGTTTTTATTTTTTTCTGTAAAAGATAGGTTTAATCGAAGTAGAGGCGTTAGGCCAACAATAAAAAAAGGAACAAGTTTTTTTATTTGTAGATCCTGGTGTCACACTTGTCACCGCCCCTTTATTAACGGGACACTAATGGGATTCATCCATCCATACTTCCAATAGGAACGCGCCGGCTGGCGTAGGGCTGGCGTAGGCCCGATGAGAACGACAGTGCCGTCGAAGAGCGAATCCTGTCAACGGGGCTAAGTAAGCATAGGAAGAACGACTACGACGATTGCTCATTTCTACTTAGAAAATAGGACACAGCAGCCAAAAGGCAACAACGTAGAAAAATTCCTATGTGTCAGCCAGAGAAACACAAGCGAAACGCCGGTAGCGAGACGATCCCGAAGTGAGGACGCGCAAAAATGCTGGGAGAAGAGAAACATAGGAACAGGGTGTGTATTGCACTTCTCCAGAATTCGCTTATAGAGAGGAGCTGTCCACAATTTTTGCGTTGTAGTTTGATTATGTTTGCTCTTGAGAGGGAGCAAAGGGGGTGGGGAGGTTCGCGAAAATATAGGGGGGGGGGCTGCCATTTATTTACACCAACCCCCCCCCCCCCCCCCCAATAGCACCGTCCCAGGATGGCACCCTCATAAACTTGTCGTCGCCGATATTCTCCTCCACATGCACATTCACAACGTATTTCTTTGCTTTTGCATTATCGTATTGAGCACTCCATGCTTTTCAACGTTTCTAGGATGATTAATTCAGTCGCGTCATTTCTAATCATGTTTTGTATATGCGACATAAGCGAAGAATAAAACTGACAGCGCCTTTAGCTCACGCTAAGGAGAGCGAAGGCGAAACTTTATGCTCTCGTGTTTGGCGAGTTGATAATTTACATTTCATTCAGCCTTGGTTCATTTTAAAGTGCGTGGATTCCCTTTATGTTAACTATAATTTGTTCAAGTCACACGACGTCATCAAGGTAGCCATTAGCCAAAGCCTTTATGTGAACGAAATTGTCGGGCCGATTATTTGTATAACACTTTCGCATTATTAGTTGGGACAATGCCAAGTGCACTGTACTTAGCTACAGTCATCGAAAGTCGCCGCCAGCTACCGCCGATGGAGCCGAAGAGTAAATGTAATGGTTCTCACTTCCAATTGGTCAGAGCCACCGTTGCGGCTTCGCCAATGCCGTGCCTGTGTTCAAAGTACGGAAGTCAGAACCGCTCCGAAGAAGAGAACTTCGTTGGGCGCTTTGTACTACTTCAGTCACAACACATCTCTGTTACTTAAAAAAAAGTACAATGTTTACGCTTGAGACAACTTTCCTCCCTAGAGGCCGATGAGGTAGCGCCAACTGTTGGGGCCGAGATGACCCAGGTAAGCATAGAGTTGTTATTGCGGAAACGTAGCGCATTCTATTTCCTGCTGGCGTAAATTCATGGCAGCGGCATCATATCGAAAGAGTTGCCTCTTTCAACTTTATTTTTCCTTCGAGGACACCAGAAGAAAACAAAAATATGCGTCAATAACTGCGGTTGTATGAATTAAGCGTCACAAGATGTCGATACCAACAAACGGTAAGCTGGTGTTCCGTAAACCCATTTGCGTATGCCGGAATACCTGACAAGCTAAAAACATCTACTATAACTATTTTGCGAAAAAGCGCGAGTAGGTGAGCGTCCCAACAGTAGATATAAACATAATTGTCGAGAGGCCAGCCTTGAACGTACAGTCACAGAATAGATCGAGTAAAAAGGGCGTCTTTTTGTCCCACAACAATAATGGTCATTTATTTTGCACTATCCTTTCCTTGCACTAACGCCGCGCGCCCAGCACTTTCTGGTCACGAACGGCGTGTGCGCTATCAGCGTGACATAGCATTCTTGGTAGGAAAGTGGCCAGCGCCGAGTTTTCAAGAAAGGAAACGCAAGCAAGCAAGATGATGATTATTGTTGTGGGACAAAAAGACGCCCTTTTTACTCGATCTATTCTGTGAGTGTAGCCCCCTGTATGAACCAGAGATGGCTTCGCCACTAGAATTTGCATTGCAATATGGCGGACCTATGCTCAACTCTGGCACCTGAAGGAGCCATATACGGTAACTCTAGAAAGCGCTCGACAGTGCCGAGGTGTGCATATCCCCGGGGAAAATTATATTAAAAATCCAATGAAGATATCAATGTAGACAGACGAGCAATGTTGAAAGGAGCGTGAATCTCGATTGATTCTTTTTCAACTCTTCCCTTTATGCGAAAATATGCAGCAGAAGCTTTTTTTTTAGTGGCATGAGTAACGAGTGACACTCTTGTTGCTCCTCCAAGCACTTCCGCTTAAGCGCTTACTTCCGGTTTCCCGAATATTCAGAAAACATGCTTTAAAAAAACACTGGTGCTTGAAGTTAAGAGCTGTATTGGATGATATCGGAGCGTAAGTTTAAAAAAGCTAAGGGTGAAACAGTCAGTACAATTAATGGAAATTGAATGAGTTCATTGAAAGAGCAAATGTTTTTCTCGTAAGGCAGCTGGGATCATTGCGCACGTGGCGGAGCAGATCTCAACCACGCGCTTTTTGTACGTGGCCTCCGAGAACCGCTTCGGCAGGAGCGACGAAACACGAAGTTGAGCCAGGAAACGCCCCAGGGCACACGAACACCGAGTGCCACTACAGGTTATTTAAATCAAGGATTACGCTCGCTTACAATACTTTACAATGCTTGGTTAAAGTTACCTCCAACTGCCTTGATATAACGTGAGCACGCGTCTTCAACACTTTACGAGGAGGATGGATTTCTAATTGAGATCTAGAAAAAAAGAGACGTTCCAGGCTTGAATTCTAGACTTTTTGTTTTCCAAATAAAAGAGATATGCGTCATACAAAAATCTCACAGAGTGCGTATTCGCTTCGCTTCATTCGAGCACTTCTAACTTCAATGCCCCTGAAAACACCCACAGGATCTTCGTAGCCGCAAGGGTGGCTCTGATGAATTTGAAATCAGAGCCATTGTATTGCAGCGTTGGCTCCAATTGGCGATACGTCTGCCGTCGTCTAGACCTATTTGTTCGTAGTGTCCTACGATGAAATAAACTTTTTCTAAACAGACCAGCTTTGTACTCTGAATTGTTCCTGCTAAGAATCCGAAAGCGTGTACAACTCAATGGACGACAAATCTCCTTAACACAAAGGGTACCAAGCTTCTCGTGAAGTGTGATGCCCATGTAAATACGTCGTATGATTAGAACAAAAATAGAGTTTAAAGTTAATATAAAGGGAGTGAGCACACGCTAAGAAGAGAATCAAGAGGGAATCGACCTGCATTAAAATTAATGTAATGCGATTGAATCACATTGAATTCACCAAGTTCAATGAATGAATCACGTATGATATGAATCATTTCTTCGCACTGCCGTGATTCACGCACGAATCACGGCGCTGCGAATACGCATAGTGTTAACCCAAGGAATGCACCAGGTCACACGAACGCCGACGTGCGAGTGTCACTACCAGACACTTAAGTCAAGGATTAGGGTAGCATCCAGATTTTCTTTAAACACACGCCACATGCTTTTATCATAAAACGAAGTTATTACGGCGCCAGCAATGAATTTTCAGTATGTACTAATGTACTCGTAAGATCCTCCGAAAATAGTGAGACACCAACTACACCTCTCAACTTGGAGTAGAGGATACAGCGCAAAGGAAGTAAAGCATGACAAGTGGCGAAGCTTCCCTCGCCCTCAGCTCCGGGTCCGTTTGGTGTTTTTGCCGTTTTGCCGCTGCTTCCGGAGCCTTCGTCTCCGGGATAGCTTCTTGTCTACGTAGACGTTGAGCCTCCGCATGCCCCGCCTTACGTTCGTTTCCATCCATGGCAGAAAGAGAATATGTGGTCTGGAACGCGCTTATATACACATTTTCACCTCAGCGCCCTCTCGCGTATTTTCAAGGCAGCGTGCATTGTGCTGTCACATGCTTTGACTGATGGGTTATTAAGTGTCGGTGTAAATCTTCATGCAGTCGCGGTTCCTCCTCCTCCTCTTGTTGATGCATCGCGTCTATGAAATCAGTAATGACGTCACCACCGTTACCTCGACAATGTTCTCGTTGATTGGCATCAATCATATGGTTGTTTTTGTCGTAAAGCTGATTGTACTTGTTGTTACACGGTGCTGTGCCGTGCGCACGGACGCCAGACGGACAAGCATCGGCCTTAAGGTGCTTCGCCCCTAAAAAAAAGTCACACGGTCTTTTATGCATTTCCCTAAGACGTATGGAAGGCGAAAATTATCTTTTTCTTCTCAGTCGATTGTCAGCCATTGCCTCCAGGATCGGAGGCAATGCAAGCCTTCTGCACCTCACCTGGTTTTGCATTGCATCCGTTATCGTCCCACCTCTGGCCAAGCGACGATGTGATGTCATGACGTCATTATATCACGTTAGGTTACGTGACATCATGGTCGCGTCATAAATTTCGTTCATCGTTGACGTTATCATGACGTCATATGGTGTTGTCCTCACGTGATCACTTTTCGTATCACACGCGCTGACACCGACGATGCGGGACGACGAACGATTCCGACGGTCTATTTTTGCGTTTGTTGATGCATCTATGGCGTTCGCCTAAAAATTACGGAGCACAGTTCACGGCATAGGCAATGGCATTTCTCTGTGATCTTACCTCATTCAACTAGCGGCTCGGTGGAATCAGGGTTGAAGAAATTCACGGTACTAGGAAATATAACGGTTCCATTAGAACAACATAGAAGAGATTGAGATTAGATACGGGGCGCCTTTTCAGCGAAATTCTTTTTGGGAAAAGCATGTGTTGGGGATACTGGTTGCGGTATTACGGCCGAGAGTATTACGGCCATGATTTCTGCCTGAAATAATAAAGGGGTCGTGCAACACTTTTTCAAGTAATCATAGAACGGCTTACTCAAAGGAGTTTATTGTCACACGTGCAGCCTGCAGCAAAAAAAAAAAATTAGAATACCTCAAGTACGAGGTATTTGTATAGGTTTTCTTCCGAAACACTTTCAAGCACTGGCGTGGCTCTGCGGCAAAGCACCTGCTTGCCACGCAGAAGCCTGAATTCGAGTCTGGCTCGAACCCGTGATCTTTTCTACTTGCATTCAACACGATTTTTCGCTCACGGACCACGCCAATTTTTCGCTGAAAACCAAAGACGCCGACACAGAAATTTCTGCGAAACGATATCTTTAGCGCTGTCGCCTTAATAATGCAAGCGATTAAAAGTACTGTGCACTCTATCATGGGAGTTCTGTTTGGAGCAGTTGAGTGGAGCAGTCGCATGGATTCTTACTAATGTGGCACCAGTCTGTGTGTTTAGAACTAATAACATCAATACAATCGACTGAGAAGAAAGTAGAAGATAATGGCTGCCGCCTTCAGTCGTCTTAGGCGAATGCACTGGGAATCATGTGCCCTTTTTTTTATCGAGTATATGCCTCATAAGATTGCCGCAACTTGACTCTCGTAAATCATTCACCAGAGGCAATCCTTGATTAGCGCGGCCTGGTGCAAGCAATTATACGAATGACAAACGACGTCCGAATAACGTGTCGCATGACAAACGTCAGTGAAGACTCTTCCCCCAAGGAACACTTACACACTTTAATTCCATCCGTGCAAGCAGATTCCATCCGTGCAAGCAGTGTCCGAAGCAGATTCTTCAGAATGGAGCGACAGCGCTTCAGGAGTGGAGTTGCGAGCAAGCTTACGCAGTGACGAAGACCGTGTCACAGAGGGAGAAAAATGAATCGCGTGAAAACGTTACGTGTAAAAGAATATATTTTCTGAAATGTGCGTTTCAGGAAATAAAGATTGCGTGCTGAGGAATACCGTGAGAAGGTAGAGGCAATTTCACGGAGAACCCTTTTGAAGTATCTACAAGCTTGGCTATTGTTCGGGACGACCCTTATGTATCTCTGGCGTGACGGTTGCTTAGCAACAATACAAGCGCACGCCTTCAAAGCACAATACTGCCAGTGATGTACCCAGCGCAAAAGTACTCCATACAACTCACACTCCGTTTTACATCGAGATTTTTTTTATTTAGGGTCTGGCCATCCGTTTACATCAGTTTTCTTCGGGTGTTTTGATTATTGCTGTCCGAGTCTTCGTCATTTTTTACATTCCTATCTTCTTTCCTCTTTCTCTCCTCCTACCTTCCTCTTCTCTCTTTCTAGCCTACAAATGTCACTAGCCTACACGTACTACGTAATGAATGAGTGAATGAATGAATTTTCGCCGTCTTTAGTTCAAAATTACTGACGCAAATATTCCTGTAATTGCATCACTTTTCAAAGTTTTCAAGACTCACCGGGGGTCATCTGCGAATTTTTAAAAACGCAACGGCTCCACCATTCAATTCATTAACGTAAGATTTATTTATTTATCTATTTATTTGTAGCATCTGCAACTTGTGAACTCAGTAATTTTGGATACAAAAAAACTAACAGTGAAAAGCAGCAGTGAATGTTATAGAACTGCTTCGAAAAGAAATGATTAGGAGTCTTCACTGCACCCACCATAGTGTCTCATGGATCACTTCGCTTTTTTTTTTTTTGTAAGAGCCCTGAAGTACAGAAAATATAAGAGAACTACGCGCTGTCGCCAACCTAAATGCATGTTGTTTTTGTGGGGTTTTTTTTTCACACATTTAGAGCTTTCTTTTCCTGGCGACAACGAAAAAGAAGTTCCCTCACATGGTTTCGCGAATCTCCGGCCAGCGTCCCTTTTACGAACAAGAAGACTTCTTTGTTGCCGGCTTTCTAATACTGCATCTAGCGAGACACAAGAGTGAAAAGAGAGTTCCATGCCCTTCGAAGATGCAAGTGCACTGCTGACGTTCCGAAGGCGAAAAGGGCAGGATAGTTTCCATTTTAATGTTTGATGTTGGCCGGCGAAAAACAATCGAGTCACGCCAGCTTTCAGCAGTAAATGTCCGAAAACAAGGGCCGTACAAGTTGGCTCTCTCGCTATGTAAAATAAACACAGATTCGCGGCTTTGCAACCCCAGCGCTGTATACATAAAGGGCGCCATCCATGGCTGACTGATCAAAGCTCGTACTTTCATTTTTACTACGAAAGCGGATGAAAGACGTATCGCCTCTGTCACCAAGAGGGAACGATAGGGGCGTGTTTTTGTTGGAGATGTGGATGCGATAACATTCGCACGGCCACTCTAAAAAAGAACTAGAAAGAATGCATCAGCGAAAGGCGTCTTTTCGAACAGCACCATTGAAACCGTGTATCCTGACTGAGTTGAAACTCTACACGACGTCGTCGTATTGAAACTGCGTCGCAAACCTGTTTCTTTATAACGAGAGAAAGAAAGTCCGTCCATTCAATTGAAGCAAGAACCCAAACATTTCGTTGCATCGACAACTTTGTGCTATTGAAGTTCGTTACATCAAGGTACAATTGCACATAGCTGCGAAGTTCCCACTCGTTTCGTCATAAGTATGTGCTCGACCGGAAGTGCTTGGATGAGAAACAACAGCGTCACTCGATGCTCGTGCCACGAATAAATGATTGAATCATTATAAAAAGCTGCTAGTGTAAAAGAAATGTGGAAGTGGACTGTGGCCACTCGCCCTCAGACGGTCATCCCCACCGTCATCTGCTGCCTTTCCTCCTCGCCTGCAAGGGCCGGCTACACGGGCGAGTCGTGACCCCGACCGGGATAACTCACCTCCCGTCACTGACAAAGAAGCGTTTATCAATATCAAACCGGGGCCACACGACCACAGTCCACCCAGCGACAAGCTAATTCCGATCAGTTAGAGCGTGAAGAGAGTGACTGTGACATCACACCTCCGCAGCATCACTGAGCCGGATTCGAACCTGCCACCTACCGACCAGAGAACGCTGCGGTTCTTGTCTACTCGATCACTGGTCGGGTGATATCTTAGTAGTTTTGGTACAATATATGCATGCCAGTTGTGCGCAGAAGGAATCAATGACTTCTTCGCTGGACCTAACCGGTGTGGGCCAATGGAATGCGAGCAAGAAACACTATCAAAGAAGGAAGGAACAGGAGAGAAAGGCAATGCAGGGATGTTAACCAGTCTAGAAGGAGTGGTTTGCTACCCTACACTGGAGAAAGGGACGGGGGACCTTTACAGATAGAGAAAGAGAGAGAGAGAGAGGGAGGGAAAGAACGCACGCACAAAGTCACACACCTCACATTCATGATAACGCCATTAGTCTATAACCGCCAGTGCAAGTCTGATGTATTGAAGAAATTGGGCCCTGCTTTCGTCGCTTTCAGCAGCGATAACCTCTCAGGATGACATTCCAGAATGGTTTCTGTCGCCATCGGTCTGGGATTTTTGCGAGCAAGAGCGACTGCGAGTGATTTTCTCTACGCAATGTAGCGAGGACAGTTAAAAGGGTTGTCAGCCATTTCGCTTCGAAAGGAGAATTTCTTTGTTTTTCTTTGTTTTTCTCGTTTTTCTTTGTTAGACGAGGGTCTCGTTCTGGCAGACTTGATGCCTTCTGGTAGTATGCGAGGGATTATTGGTCAGCTGCCCGCTCATAAAAAGATCACGTGCTACGTGGCGCCAACAGATAGAAAAAAGAGTGTTCCACACTCGCCGACATGGCTGCGATCGGCGCTGACTAACACTCCTAGGTTTAAATGCACATATATACCCCATAAAGAGGACGGGGGGACGACCGCCGCCGTAGTTCAGTGGTAGATCATCGGACGCGTTATTCGAAGGTCGCAGGTTCGGTCCTGCCGGCGGCAAGTTATCTTTTAGTCCACTTTGCTTTCTTCGCATTTATATCGTAATTACTACAGTAACGGTCTTTATAGTGACACGGTTAAAGAGTGACACATTTCTTTCTCTTCCAAGCACTTCCGGTCGAGTGCTTACTTCCGGTTTTCCGAATATTCAGAAAAATTGGCTAAGAAATAAAAACTGCTACGAAATTGATTGTTCTGGTTCAAGTTAAAAGTTTTATTGGATACATACGACATCGGAGAATAAGCTTACTTGTGTTAAGGGTCAAACAACTGTCGGGCTACTTAATGCAAATTAATTGAATGAGTTCATTGAAAGAGCACGCGGTTTTCTTGGGAACAGCTGAGATCATTGCGGCCCCTGACGGAGTAGATCTCAACCACGCGCTTTTCTCTACGTGGCCTCCGAGATCAGCTTCGGCAGTGTGACGAAAGGCAAAATTTACCCAAGCAACACACCAGGCCACACCATCGCCGATATGTGAGCGCCGTTACCAGACTCCTAAGTGAAGGAATTATGGTAGCCTCCAGATTTTATTGCGATAGCAATTATATGGACAGTCTCGGCTGACTTTTTGATGATTTCGGCCCAAAATACTAAACAAAATGGCACGCTTGGGCGTGGTGACGTCTAGCCCTTGCGACTGAATTCTCAAGAACATCCAAAACTTCTCGGTGGTAATCTATATCGAAACGACCGCTGCGTGTACAGATAACAGACGCCACACTGCTCTCGACATTATCTGATAAGCCCTGTTGAAATTGCACGAAATTACAAAATTTGTAATCTCTCTTTTTTTTCTCGGAACTCATGCACAGAGATGAGCTCCGCTTAGGAAGCACTCATCAAGCGCATTCCAGAAAGAGCGGACGTCGTTTGCTGTACGAGCGATTCGCCCTTTCAATGTTTCATAACAAACCATTTCTTCCAAGGAAATCGGCCTCTCAAAGACCCTTTTTTAGAACTGTTGGTAGTGACATGTCTCGCTTGAAGACAACGACGATGAAGTGCGCGCGCGACACACTGGCGCTGTGGCACGAGCGTGATTCTGGTGTAGAACGTTAGCCATATGTGACTCCAACGCCTAAGCTGCGCTATTTAACGTGTTCATGTTTCCTTGTGTAAAATAAATCGTCGTACAGCCACACGTGGCTGTACAGACGTAACAGTTGGCGACGAGGAAGACTGGACTCACCGGCCCTTCACCGACGTCAAGGAACGGAACGAGATGGCGACGCCTGACTTTGGTCGGCTACCCGAATTCAGCGGCAGCTCCGGCTCCTGGAGATCCTGGTATGGGAGGCTACAGTTCTTCTTCGAGGCTAACGACATTACGGACGCTTCCAAGAAACGTGCTCATCTGCTAACGTTATGCGGGGAACAGACTTACGACGTCGTCTGCGCCCTCGTTCAACCCAAGCAGCCCAACCAAGTGAGCTACGATGACATAGTCGAGATGCTCAAGGCGCACTTCGATCCACAGCCGTCTGAGGTCTTCTGCAGGGCACGCTTCCAACGTCGTGACCAACGGCATGACGAAACGGTCAGTGATTACGTAACAGCGCTCAAGAAGCTAGCAGCAGATTGCAATCTTGGAACAAGCGTAGACGCTGCGGCGAATCCAACAATGCTGCCTCTTGATGTAATGCTGCGTGATCGTTTCGTTTGCGGTCTTCGGAACGAGCAGGTCCAGCAACGGCTGTTCGCAGAAAAGGACTTGACATTCAAGAGAGCCTTTGACATTGCACTGCGAGCTGAAAACGCCGTCGAAGATCAGAAAAACGTGAAAACGGAATTCAAAGAGATTCGCGAAGCCTGCACAAGTATCTGCAAGACAGAAAATCAACGTCACTCGAGTGCCTCTGCCCAAAAGAAGAAACAACACTGTTGGCGTTGTGACGCGCAGCATAGTCCGGACACTTGCAAGTTTCAGACAGCTTCCTGCAACTACTGCAAGAAACGCGGACACATTGAAAAGGCCTGCCTGAAAAAGCGGAAAGAGGCAAGAACAAACAAGAACAACAACATCGAATATCCCCGACAAGGAACTTCGACAGTGGCCTCAGCACCAGTCACGACTCAGCAGTATTCACCAGACGTGGCACTTTACGAGCTCAACACCTTAATCGACGCGTCCAGCACGCAGAAGCTCATGACTCAACTACGCATACATGGCAAGACCTTGGAGTTCGAAGTCGACTCGGGTGCAGCCTGCACACTCATCAGTGAGGCCACGTTCAAAGCCACGTGGACAGATGACCCACCACAGCTTCAAACGGACAACATTCTCCTACGCACATGGTCAGGCCAGTCCCTCCGAGTTCTCGGATGTGCAACGGTGGATGTAGCGCACAAGAAAAGGAACTTCACATTACCGCTTGTTGTCATCAAAGGAGCAGGTTGTAACCTCCTCGGACGAAACTGGTTTCCTCATCTGGGTATACAGATCACGGGCATCAATGACGTATCAGACGACAAACTTGTTTCGAAGCTTCTAGACAAGTACCAGTCTGTGTTCGACGAGGACATCTCAGGACACGTCGGTCCTGCGGTACAACTTGAAATCGTGGAAGGAGCGAAACCAAAGTTCCTAAAAGCACGACCAGTTCCTTTCGCGCTGCGGTCAGCTGTAGAAGCTGAATTGGATCGACTGCAAAGTCAAGGCATAATCGAGCCTGCGCAGCATTCGGATTGGGCAACGCCTCTCGTACTTGTTCGAAAGAAAAACGGCTCGTTGCGAATATGTGGCGACTACCGTTGCACAGTGAACCAGGTATCGAAGAAGGCAGACTACCCACTTCCAACAACAGATGAAGTCCTTAGCCACTTGAGGGGAGGCAAGGTATTCAGCACCCTGGATTTGGCACAAGCTTACCAGCAACTTCACGTAACGCCAGAGACAGCAGAGATATTGACCCTGAACACGCTGAAAGGGCTTTACAAGGTCAAACGATTGCCTTTCGGAATCTCTGCAGCTCCAGCCATTTTTCAACGCTTTATGGAGACAATGCTGTCTGGCATCACAGGTGTTTGCGCATACCTAGATGACGTGATCATCAGTGGAAAAGACGCCACTGAACACGCCGAGAGACTGGAAGAAGTTCTGAAGAGGCTGCGCAATTGCAACCTTCGTCTCGGCAAAAACAGGTGCTGTTTTGCAGTGCGAGAAGTTTCTTTTCTGGGACACCGAATTGACGCGACAGGCGTCCACACCAACGAAGAGAAAGTTCGAGCAATAACGGAGGCTCCAGCACCAAACTGCAAGCAAGCACTTCAATCATTCCTTGGAATGCTGGCTTTCTACGACAGGTTCTTGAAGAACAGGGCAACAATTGCCAGCTGTCTCTACCAGCTCCTTCAGAAGGACGCCACGTGGAGATGGGAGACCAAGCATCAAGAAGCATTCGATAAACTTAAGGGATTGCTTCTCAGTCAGACCGTACTGGCACACTACGACGAACAGAAGGAGCTTCTCGTCTCATGCGACGCTTCACCGTATGGCATAGGAGCTGTTCTGTCTCAACGTGATGACCAGAATAGAGAGGCGCCAATCGCTTTCGCATCTCGGACGCTAGGGACAGCGGAACGCAATTATGCTCAGTTGGACAGAGAAGGCCTTGCTGTAGTGTTTGCAGCACACAAGTTCCACAAGTATATTGCGGGAAGAAAGGTGACTTTCGTCACAGACCATCAACCGCTGCTCGGCATACTGGGTCCAGGGAAGCCAACGGCTCAAGTCCTCTCACCACGCATGACCAGATGGTGCATCAAGTTGTCGGCCTATGACTACAACATCGTCTACAGGCATGGCAAGAACCATCAAAACGCGGATGCGTTGAGCCGATTGCCACTACCAGAACGTCTCGATGAACCCTGGCCACCAGGCGACGTACTATTGTTCGAAGCTTTGTCGAGACCTCCGTTCACTGCTACAGAGATAGCACGTCTGACACAAGAAGACAGCATCCTGCAGAGGTTGTACAAGGCAGTGCAGGATGGCACAGTGGAGAAACTCACTGGAGATGAGTTCACTCCTTACCGACGACGAGCGACCGCACTAGCATTTCATCGCGAGTGCCTGACACTTGGATCACGGGTGATCATACCGAGCTCAGCACGATCCCACGTTCTGGCACTTCTGCACGCTGGTCACCGAGGCATGGTAGCCATGAAGAAGTGCGCAAGGAGCTACGTATGGTGGCCCGGAATCGACAAGGTTATCGAGGAAACGGTGCGACAGTGCCGTGAATGCCTTTCAACGCAGAAGAGCCCACCCAAAGCTCCTATTCCCTCCTGGGACCGTCCCAAGACACCATGGCACACGGTGCACGTTGACTTCGCGGGGCCACTACTCGGGCGCACCTACTTGGTTGTTGTGGATGCACACACAAAGTGGGTGGAAGTCCGGCACGTGACGCAAGCAACATCCGCGGTTCTCATCGATGTGCTACAAAGCATCTTTGCTACGTTTGGCATTCCCCGAAAGGTCGTCTCCGACAACGGAAAAGCCTTTATTTCCAACGAGATAAGGCAATTCTATACGGCAAATGGCATACAGGCTACAACATCACCAGCTTACCATCCTGCCACAAACGGCCAGGCAGAACGCTATGTGGCAGAGCTGAAAAGAGCACTCCTGAGAGATACAGACAAGTCCATACAGTGCCGACTTGCAAGATTCCTGTATCGGCAGCACACAACCATTCACACTGCTACAGGAATGTCACCTGCGAAGGCAATGTTTGGACGAGAGCTTCTATGTCCTCTCGATCTTCTCAAACGGGAGACGGAAATACACATCCCTGAGAGACAGGAGACATTGACGAAATCCCGTCGCTTCGTAGGAGGAGAGAGAGTGCTCATCCGACAGTTTTTGAAAAAGCCAGATTGGATTGAAGGCGAAATACTGCGCCGCGTCGGACCACGATCCTGGCTTGTAAAAAGCGACCACGGAAAAGTTCGGCGTCATCTCAACCACATGAGGAAAACGAGCCAGACCGGACACACAACTCAATCACCGACAGATTGGAGCGTAGCAGAGGATTTCTCGGACACAACGTCAGAAGAGACGCCGTCGAGTTCTGCTGATCAACGGCCTGACTCGCTCAACATGCAAAACAACCCTCCCTCGCAACTGTCGACCTCGACGTCACAAGCAGGAACCACCCGGCAACTGCGACCAC
This sequence comes from Rhipicephalus sanguineus, assembly GCF_013339695.2. NCBI lineage: Eukaryota > Metazoa > Arthropoda > Arachnida > Ixodida > Ixodidae > Rhipicephalus > Rhipicephalus sanguineus. The sequence goes on along the minus strand of NC_051182.1, from coordinate 139,458,000 downwards.
CAGAGGTTAGGCGGCCTCCAGACCGCTATGGAGACTTCGTCTAAGGGGGGAAGAATTGACATGTCTCGCTTGAAGACAACGACGATGAAGTGCGCGCGCGACACACTGGCGCTGTGGCACGAGCGTGATTCTGGTGTAGAACGTTAGCCATATGTGACTCCAACGCCTAAGCTGCGCTATTTAACGTGTTCATTTTTCCTTGTGTAAAATAAATCGTCGTACAGCCACACGTGGCTGTACAGACGTAACAGGTAGAAAATTAGACTTGGCAACATGCCATCGATCGTTAAAGCGAAACTTCATTAAGGAGAAGCTAATGATGATTAGCAGCCGGAGAACGTCAAGTTCTGAATCCAGTTGTTTAACTGTTTGTTTATTTGTTTCTGTTTTGCTTTGCTGCAGCAATCTGTGATATTATTATGGCATGCTTAGAAATTATTGGCGACGTTTCGCAATAAAATGTACTAGCCAGTTCTAGAATAGCGTACGCAGAATACCGTTCATTGGGTACGTGCGCTATTTTCGTCACTTATCGTGATTACATAAGGGGGTAGCTTATGACGCATGCTCAGTTTCGGCAAACCCTAACGAAAAGGATTGCGTACCCTGTTCTAAAACTGCCTATAGTCTCATCTCAGTCTGGCACCTGTTGTCTACTTTTTGTTTCCTCACTACACTGCGAAAACAGACGACATGCAGACTAGCCAAAACGAACTGGGCTGAAAAAACTGTGTAACCCGGATGATTGCTGTAGGGCGTGGAGCAAATTACAAGAGTGACGGCTTTCTACGAAGCGAGAACACGAGTCTCCCCGAGGAATTCGCGCTGAAGTCAGCGATCAGTTACAGTGACATCAGATTCCGTCTAGTCAAGGAACAGGAAACGCAAAAGCGTGAGATAAGCGAGAGTGAGGAAACGCCTTGGCAACGATAATCAACACAGATGATTCTGAGAGCGTAAAAGACACGGTGGCTGTGAGAACAGAAAGTTAATGCGTCTCAGGTTCCGGAAGTATACACTGAAATCGCATAATAACTGAACGCTTCCGACGCGGAATTCAGCTATAGCTTTTGTTCACAACAGAGCTAATGCTAGAGTTCAATTTTCGAACTCAGATGACAATGGGGATAAAGATATGGTAAAAATCGCAGCAGGAAGCATGGTCAGTTTGATTCCCTAATATTACTTTTACATTGGGTTCGAAAGAAACGCACGCATTTAACCGTTCCTATGGCATAGAAGTATTCCATTCCGTTTAGCTTCTAGGGGGAGTGTGAGACACACATGAGATGAGAAAAGCAGAGTAGTTGAGCGGGAGAAAGGCTTCGGGTTTGCTACCCTACTTTGAGGGAGGTGAATGGGGAATGAAAAGAAGAGCCGTGAAATAGAGAAAAGGCGTGCAACGAACCAGAATACTCTCAGAACGTCTGGGTGTGCTATTGATTTACTTATTGAAAATATACTACCGACTTACCTCGACCTTTGCAGAAATAATATTAGTACAGAGGTAAGCACACTTGTCTGTAGCACTGGAACGGCGCACTGAGGGCTGCACTGGCGACGTTTTGCGATTACACTTCGTTTGAAAGAGCCCCAATTTTAGCAATCATGGCCGCTTAGAATGAACGCTCAAGCGTGGGCTTTCTCAAACTACCTGTTGTCGGTAGACATGGCGCCGGAGCGTGCTGGAATGTGCCAGAGCATGCCCTTCCAGCGTTCTGGAGAAGTGTGTTCACCTCCGTACAAAACAGTTCACATTCCAGTCCAGAAAGTAATACATCAAACGTTAACCAGTCTTAGTGAATCACTGCTGCCTATCAATGAAAATGTGCCATTCATCTCTAGTCCATCTAGCACCCCAATCCACCATAAAGATTTCAAGGTGTACTGACACAAATTTTAGAAGTTCTACGTATACGGTTGCCCTAAATAAAAACCACTGATGTCGAGAAACCTAGAAAGAGTACCGTGGTGCTTCGGAATGCACTGAATGTATTTTTAGTACCACTACCTTAAAAAAAACCCTTCCGTTCTGATATCGAAAGGGTGGTTTCACAGTGAAGCGTCAACGTAGCCTGACGCAGGTCGGGGTCGCTGCTACATTTGATACAACCTTAATGGAAAGAAGCAGATAATAAAGCCAAGGAAGGTATACGGGATGTTAATTGTACTGTTTTAAGTGCATTATACTAATCGTGCTGAACAAGTGAAGAAATTAAAGTGCACGAAAAGGCAACTTGCCGTTGACAGGGGTCGAACCTGCAACCTTTTTTCCTAAGGTTGCAGGTTCGGTTCCTGCCGGCGGCAAGTTTTCTTTTCGTTCACTTTACTTTTTATCACATTACTACAATGCACTTAAAACAGTACAAGTAACGTCCCCTAAACCTTCTGGCTTCATTGTCTCCTGGTTTTCATTAAGGATGTGTCAAACCAAGAAACGAGCCCTAAAAATTTCTCTTCCTTCACTGCTGCAGTTGATAGGAAATGTGCGTCTCTATTCAGAAGCTGCGGACGGTGAACTTGTTTAAAGTCACAATACTTACGATGCTGTCGTACTCGACTAGTAGCCACGATTACTCAGTCAACGACTCGGTGGCGTCGAAGAGATCACGGCGTCAGCGTCCTGTTACGCCACTAAAAAGACCCTCAGGGAACAGTGCCAACGGAGTTTCACCGAACGACTGATGAGTGCACCTCTTGTCCTTATACGGGCGCCAGGGGCGTAGCCAGAAATTTTTTTCGGGGGGGGGGGGGGGGTTCAACCATACTTCATGTATGTTCGTGAGTGCGTTTGTATGTGTGCGTATATATACACGCAAGCAAATTTGAAAAATTTCGGGGGGGGGTTTGAACCCCCCCAACCCCCCCCCCCTTGGCTACGCCCCTGACGGGCGCAGCAGGATATTGCGGTGCATCGCGACTTGAATACGCCAGGAAATGTCGACACTGCGAACAATGTGGTCTCCTAAGTCACTAGACTTGCGCGAGTAGATATGTCACAGAGATATCTCACAATAGAAAACGGAGGAGGTCACAATAGAACGCGAGATCAACGACCACTTGAAAACTCCGTGTCCCTGGGTTAATAAACCTTTCATAGATAAATGATACGAGTGCATTACACTTTGCTTTTCGCCAACAGAATCTGGCACAGTTTTCCAGAGGGTGTACTGAGATGAAAGGACGTGAAAACAAAAGGCTAAAGCGACTTCTCGTGTCGCCGTTTTGACCTAGGACAGTGCAACGTTTGTGACACACTGCTCAACGTTCTTTTTGTGTCTATAGAATTCATGCTTTTAGCTTTTGGGTTTTTCTGTATGCTAGCACGTTGAACCGAATGTTCTTCCACTGACACTTGTAAATAGAAATATTTTTATCTTGCGATGTTAGGACAAATGTCCGATATGCCGTCGCGTCGAGCACAATGACTCCGCTTTGACGGAAGTACAAGCTTTGTCAATTCTCATGTGCATGTAGCCTGAGCCCCCGACTATAGGAAGTGCATATTGCACAAACTCTACAAAAGAAAGGCTGTGTCAGCATTCAAAAACCCAATATATTGTCTCGAGGATGGTAAAAATTCATGTAGCGAGAAACTGCTCTAAGAACCTGCTTGCCTGTTTCCTAAGACGCGAAAATATTTAGAACTCGCTTTGCGATTTTATTTCTTGGTGGTTGATTTACTACGACTTTTCTTGTCAACGCATATTCGAAGTGGGTGTGTATCGGCGTAAAATGAAGTCTGAACAATTTAGTCGCGCGAATTGGAGAATTTGTAAATCTATTGTATTTTTTTCTGTCTGAAGAGGCTAATTGTTTTAAAATGCTTTTGGTTTTGCTTAACATATGCTGGTACTTTGCGCTGTTGGAAGCTACAGAGTTTCGATGAAAGGAATAGCGATACGATAACTTCGCTAGCTTCACTTAAACACACACAAGGACGCGCACAGGCACACGCGCACGCACGTACGTACGCAAACACAAGTATGCACATATATATGTACACTGATGCGAAAGTCAGTTTGTTTTTCGGAAATCTAGCACACAACCTCTGCTTTGCCTATTCCTTCTAATCTACTCAGTGTTCCTTTAGGTCCATCTTTCGAAATTTTATGCGAAATGTTTTCGCTCGCAACCGCATTTCTTTCTTAATTCTTTTAAAAAAAAATGTTGTTTGTTTGACCTATATAAATGCTCACAAATGACCTATTTACCTGTAAATATACTTCACAGGTTGTTTTAACTTGCTTGTAGAATACCTGCCGATATGATGGCATTTCGACGCGCCCAACGAGAATGCCCTTGTTTGCGCGTAATGCGCCTTTGATTTGATTCCTTGCAGCAGAGCTTTGATGCTCGAGGTTTGCCGTGTGTCGCACATAAAAAATTATTATCATCGTGAACCGACACGTGCTCTCTTCACTCTCTTCTTCATCGTCGTCATCTTGTTCCTCTTCCGCTTTTCTCCCAGAATACGTGCGCCGAATTGTCCGGCGCGGGTTGCAGTAACTCTGATTGGCCAGAAAACGAGTACAGAGAAAGATCTTTCGGTCGTGCTGTCTGATCCTCACTTCCAAACATAAACACACATGCAAACACACAATGATAAACGAAGCAAACAAAGACAACTCACTCTCTGTTCTTGAATCTTTAAAAAATGCAGTGGAATCTATCACATTGTCTATGATCGAACGGAAGTCCCTACATTACGTTGCATTATATTCTACCCTCTAGCCGTCGCAGTGTAGTCGACGTGCCTGGTAAGCCAGCGTCACGACTCCACTAAAAGAAACACATTAAAAGTCACACAGTCCCTTATACGTTTGCTTAAGACGACCGGAAGACGAAAGCCGTAATCTTTTTCTTCTCAGTCGATTTTGTTGATCCATCCCCAGAGAGATTTCTGTACCCAGAGTGTCCTTGCAGTGCCTACGGGATGGGAGACATTGCACAGAATTCTGCGCCTCACGTTGTTTTGCGGTGATTCCGCGATCGGCCAAACATTACACCAAGCGAGGATGATATGTGATGATACCATCATGTCACGTCGCGTTATGTGACGCCATAGTGACGTCATGATGGCATCACAAGCTTCGGCGAGCTGCGACGTCGTGGTGACGTCAGATGGTGACGTCGTCAAGTGATGATGACTTTTTGCATCACTCGTGTTGACTTAGACGGTAGCTTTTTCGAATTTGATGAGGGATCTAAGGCTTTCACCTCCATAACTTGGCTCAAGCGCAAAGAATAATGCTCCATGGCGTGCTCCTTGTCGACTTCGCAAAACATCGGTTCCCACAGCACGTGGAATGAGACGGATTCTTTTCCTGCCTCTCCGCGTGGACACGCTCTAAGTGGTAAAGCGCTATGCTATAAATCGGAAGTACTGCTTTGTACAGCGGTTCAAATTTGGTCGGGGAGAATGCGCCCTCGACTGCTCATAATTTTTTTAGCCATCAGGATGTACTTTTATGCACACTACTCCGATATAGAATGACTCAGTTGAAATACGTACGCTGCAGCCTAAATACAGTGGCGACACCGCTTTATTTATCTTCTGCAATAAATGTACCCGATCAGGACTTCTGCTTTAGCCGACGAGGTAGCCGTACCCTCTGTGCTGGTTGCTAAGGATGCCATAGGCGTAGTTTTTAGTGTATCATTGGCTGCAAGCAGGCGGTGCGTAATTGGATTCATGGAGGCAGGAATAACTGCGGCACCCTGCCCGTAGTAGAGTATGAGCAATATAAGCCATTCACTCTTTGGGGTGAAATCAGGTGAAATCCTGAAGTTAAGCAAGTCACTGTGATACTTCCTTGAATGAAACTAACCGTGTGCACATTGAAGTAAAGAGTCACTTCCACAGATGCTATGCTCGCGGACAACTTTTCTTAGCGACAAAGGGAAAGCTGCGGGGGCGTAGCTTCTGCACAAGTACTCCTACGGGAAGTATTCCGGTATAACGTGCGTCTCGCGCGGCTGTGGACAGTGATGGCTGCGCGCCAGCAGCGTTTCATATCGACGCTGACGCCGCTTAGCGATCGAGGTACACGTAAAACGGCGCGACCTTCTCACGCACGCGAAAACGCAGAGTGACAACGTATAATGGAAAACAAATACAAATATCGCACTGCTGTGAGCTGCCTCCTGTCCCAAAGAGCTACATGAAGAAAACAAAGGAGTACAGCGAAGCTATATATATATATATATACACCTGTGCCTCCGAACGGTTCTGTCTCTGTGGGCAGAAAAAATTATGGCGGGCGAATTTCCAGGCGGGCGTGGGTGGAAGGCTGCGCTCCTCAGCTCCGACTCACAATTACAAGCACGCTTAGTACGGCAGGCCGAAGACGTTGCCAGGGCCCACGGGATCATGCCCGACGTCTAGGTTGGTTCCCCCTTCTGAAATGGGGAGGGGGATCTTTTTGCTAATTAAATAAAGTTCGTTCATCATCCAATCCACGCTGTGAAGGTGTTTGGACAGCGAAGCTGTAAACGACACCCAGAACGATTACCCACTGCAGCGTCGCTTAAATTGTCTTCCACATTAGAATCGTCCACTAGTGGGATTGGCGTCTGGCCTTGATTGGGAACGATGGCCAAGAAGTGCGTCTCATTTCACAGACCGGCCATGCATGTTTCATCGTACACAAGCGTCTCAATCAACGCGTTTATAGCCGTAACGCATTGCTTTGGGTCACCCAAGTCGTTGACGTCAATCAGCCTCTCGACCTCGTCATCGTCTATCTCCCCTTCGTCCGGGAGACACTAAAAAGTCGGTGGTTTGAAGGGAATGTTGTTGAACTTGTAGAGATGATTCTGGAGAAGAACGTATAATAAATTTAGAATGTGCACCCCTGAAACGGAGCGTCCGTACATGACGCCGTTTGAAATGCGAATGCATTTCTTAGTCGGGCTATGTCAGGCGTCGGTGTCCGCGCGCCTCTCCGCTCTCACTCCCTCTCCCATAGCAACAGCTGCGGGCGCGCGCGCTTATCCTCGCCCCTAGCAACCGGAGCAGGTGGTCCGGGTGGAGTAGCGGAGAGTGAGTGGAGAGGAGGAGCTCGCTCTGGCGTGTGAGGGCGCTCGCATCCGAGCTCCCGCGTGTGTGGAGAGTGTGTAGGAGAGGGCAGGTGCAGTGCTTCGCCGCTCCTCCTCTCGCCGTTCGCTCTCTCTCCTCCCTACGCCACCGCCTCAATGCAGTGCGTTTGAAACGCATTTGTAGCGTTTGTGCCGCCTTGGCACAGCCTGAAAACAGCGCGTTCTAAACGCGTTTGTGCTGCATTGAAGGCGGTGGCAACATCCCTGAGGTGATTACGAACGCACGTAGGAAGCGTGCGTTGAAAGAGGCGCCCAAAAGGGAGACACTTCAGCGCGTCGATGTGTCCAGCTTTACGCCATTAAAATTACTACGCCGTGTACTCTCGGCGCAAGAAATTCATTCGCATTTCCTCAAGATTCCTTTCGGGGAGGTGGGGGCATTTTTAATCCTCGTTCCTAGCGTACCTTTCCGTCATAGCCAGTGCGCACCTTTGCCGGGCTCTCCTACGCGAATAGCGTTTGGCGTAACCATCGCACAAGTGTGACATAAACTTAGTGATACAATATGTGGCAAACTGCCGTTTCCTCTTCCGCCACAGATAGGCCAGAATAAAGGACACTGGACTAATGCGAAAGCCTCTTTTTTCGGCGACAAGCAACTTGCCTTATTGCGACCTATATGCTAAGTACCACACAAAAGCTGCCGTCATAATTAGGACGACATTTAAGGTATGGATAGCAGGAATTACGCCACCTTGCTAATTTCTTTCGGCTCCCAACACGACAGTAGTTGTCTTGCTGGTTTAATGAAGGGTACATTCGGACACCTGCACAAAACTCTCCCTGAGAAGTGTACAGATCACTCCAAATAAGCGCTATTTTTTAGATGCGAAAGCATCTTATGCTCGGGGCAGTGTCCGTTCTGCGGCGTCCGCACCCATACTGCGCATGCGCCAACTCTCCCCCCTCTCCTCGCGTGAGCGCGAGGAGGTGGGAGGAGGTGGCGTGAGCGCTGCCTTCGCTTCGTTTCTCCTCTCTCGTTTCTCTCTCTCCGCCACAGCTGTGCGCTCGTATATAATGCGGCGCGCGCTCGCTCCCGTTGCACTCTCCTTCGCAACGGCGCTATGGACGCTCGCGAAGCTGAACGTAAACGGCAACGCCGGAAAGTGAATCTCGAAGCTGCGAGGCTGCGAAAGCGCGCGTTCGCTGTGCTTCCGCCATTCTCTCTCTGTGCAACGGTGTGCGAAACGCCATGAACAACGTCAACGTCGGCGTTAGTTGGAGCGCCACCGCCGCGGAGCAGAGGAAGGCTCGGGAAGCCGAACGTAAACGTCAGCGTCGGCAAGCGGTAATTCAAACGCCTCGACAACCACCGTCTCATAAGTCACATAAGAGAAAGGGAGACTCGATGCGCACCCCGCGCGATGCTTTCGCATCCCACCATGGTTGCGCCTAGGGGGAGATGATGTGTAATTTCTTACTTTTTTATGTCATGATGTAAATTAACGAGATCATGAAACGTCGAATGCACCAACCAAGGCGCTTTCGTGGGTATGCGTCTATCGTTTCCATAGGTCGGCAAACTCACTCATGAGTCGACTCACTCAGGCTCACTCAGACTCAGTTCGACCGGTGAGTCTGAGTGTGAGTGAATAAGACTTTGGTAAGTTTGAGTCGGAATTAGTCCCGATAAAAAAATAGTGACTCCGACTCCGAGTGAGTCCAGGTAATAAAAACTTTGGTGAGTCTGATTCCGAGTCAGCCCTAAGGCAAGATATATTTCATGAGTGAGTCTGAGTGAGCTCCACGCTTTTTGCCGACTTATGATCGTTTCACTGTTCGTATAGTCGTTAAACGATACAAATCGGCAAGGTTAACAGCCCAATATTGCGGCACCGAAACCCACCCGTAAAATAGCCACTATACAACTAATCGTTATATATGATTTGTTGGCATAGTGGCTAGAGCGCAAAGGAAGGGACCGTTGGCGCAACGGGTTACGTTATGAACGGATACATGATTTTCTGGCGGAAGTAGCCCTAAAATGCTTACCCATATTTAACAAGCAGTCAAGTCCGATTCACACACAACAAAGTTGACGCAGGGTAAACAACGCGAATTTTTTTAGTATCACGAACAGTCAGCCGCCAGAGATAGAGCGGTAGCAAATGGTACATTTTTGGCCCGCTTTCTGGCACACAGAGGTGAATGATCCCTTTGTTCTTTTTTTCGGCACAAGTGCACGGCACACGGCTGTTCCACGTAGCGGATATGTAGTAGCATGTTACACTTCCATGCATGTTCTATTCTGAGTCGTACCTGTTTGCGCGGTCTGTGAGCGGCGGTGTTCAATCCAAGGGTGCGGTCCTTTCTGTGGAACAAGCAGGAGAAGCAGGTGGTCGTGCCTGAAGAAAACAATGAAAGAAAACAAATGATTTTTATTGACCCACTCTGCAGATACGTATATTACGGATTTAGTCTAACTTGATTAACATTCTTTACGCAAGTGGAGGTTTTCTGCAAGTATTTTCTGCCAAATTTGGAAAATAGAACGACTCTTTCGGGAAAGAAATATCACCTACTATGTGTTATGTTCGTTTGATATATAAAAGGCGCCCAAGTTATCGTGAGCCAAAAATAAAGAAGAAAAACAAGAAAGCCACTTGTGCAATACGTGCGGCTCTGAGACTTCTACCAACAACACTGTATATTTTCGTGTAAAGGACAACAAGTTCTAACGCTACCTTCAACACTTTATTTATGCTCTAAATATTCTATATATCATGGCTTTGCATGACCATATTGTAAGACCGGTTTTAACGGTTTAGCTGCATATCCATAACAGAAACAGAAATTATAGACGGTAGCACTGAGCGTCCCAAGACACAATGAACATCACTGCATAGTTCGGCAAAAAATGTGGAGTTCACGCAGACTCACTCACGAAATATATTTTGCCCTTAGGGCTCAGTCGGACTCAGACTCACCAAAATGTTTTTACTAGACCCACTCGGACTCAGACTCACTATAGTTTTTGTCAACTGGGCTCACTCGAACTCAGAATCACAAAAACATTAGTCACCCGGACTCACTCAGACTCACGTCTCGATCTCAGTCCGAGTGAGTCTGAGTGAGTCGACTCATGAGTGAGTTTACCGACCTATGCATCAATGTGAGGGTTACAGGCTGTTAATGTATAGATTCACGTTTAGTGACTTCGTAGACTCTTTTTTTTTTTCGCGATTCCTTCATATTCATCGATGCAAATAACAAATTTCTCGCTCCATTCGAATGACTTGTTTTCCGCTATTTATTTAGTTTTTTTTTATTTAGTACCTGGCATGCTGCACTCCCGAGACCATGCAGGAGGGGCAAAAAAGAATGAGGAACGTAGTGAATGAAACTGAACAAGTTACACAACAAATTATACTGAACATTACTATTCGAATACAAGTAGACTAACAAACATTATTAAATATGCATTTGTAGAAAATTTTGCACACAAATTTGTAGTGACTCTTACGCAAACGAAGAAAAAGCAAACACACGTTATACATTGAGTTGCCATAATATGGGAAAGAGTATGGTAGTATCAACAATGAAGTTTACACAAAGAAATAGATGTCTTTTTTCAAATTCAGGTAAGCCACGTTCTGGAATAACATTTGAAGACCTTTGTTGTTTCGATGTCTCCTTGGTCATTTGAGAAGTCTTATCATCTGCAGCAAATGATACTGAACTCTCTTCGCGATCTCTTCAGGAATCGTACTTCGATCAGCAAATTCCAAACATTAGCGCGAATACACCTGCGGAGCGAGCGATGTCAGCGAATTCTTTTATGCGAGATGCAAACAAAAAAGCGTTTTATTCCACGTCGGGCATTAATGCGCACAATCTGACATCCCGACAGCATTGCATATACGTAATAGTCGGCCTTCGTTTAAAAAGGCCGCTCGCGATGCCAAAAGCGAGCAACCGAGCCAATTTGTGACTTTGCCAAAACAAGGTCAACAAAAACAGTGACGTCAACGGCGAGCTTCTAACCCCACAAACGACGACACTGCGAGTACGTCACCAGATGACCTCGAACTCGCGATCTGCCTGTCCTCTCAGTGGCAGGCTTTCCGTGACGCGGACACCTAGATGTAGTGTGGTTCCGAATCTGAATCTGGACACCTAGGTGTTGCTCACAGTTAGATCTCTTAAACAAGGTCACACGGTGCCTTAAGCATTCGCCTAAGGTGACTGTAAGGCGAAGGCGATCTGCTTTTCTTCTCAGTGGATTGTATTATATAGTGACATCATGATGACGTCACATGACGACGCCATCACGTGATGACTTTTTTTGTTTGTCCACGCGTTTATGGCCCGTCAGTTTTGCCCATGGAGACGAAACCGATCGAGGGGGGGGGGGTAGGGGAATAAAGATTCGCTGTAAAACGCGTGGGCAAAAACCACGTGCCCCACGTGGCGCAATACAAAACGCCAGGCCCCTAAACAACCAACAGACGTTCGCGCTCAAGTGCTCCTATGCTAGTAGATAAGCGTGCTCCTAGCGTTTTCACTTCGGACGCCGAGGAAGGGCATTCGGGGAGGTGGACAGACGAGCCGACGAACCTGTTCGCTCTAGACTCGTGCCCAACTGCAACGCCACAACTAAATTTTTACCTCTGGGTGGTTTAGGGGCGCTTTAAGAATTGAAGGCAAACCGCATATCTTTCTTTGCAGTCAGGAATACAGCATAGAGCTCCGTATTCGTTTCAATAAAGAAAAACACAAAACAAGCATCAAAACCGCATGCTGGATGGTAAGGCACCTGTGAACAATGGGAAGTCCCTCCCACGCGTTCCCGGTAAAGAATAAGTTGCAGCTGCTTTGCACTTCACACGAGGGCTTCGAATGACGTCAAAGGGCTCTTCCTTCTCCCCTCGTGTGTTTCCTGCTGTCATATATAAAAGGGAGACCCGTCTAGCAACTCATTCAGTTCATTCTAAGACCGCCATGGGTAGACCACGGAAATTAAAAAGATCAGAAGAACAGCGTTAATATAATCCTTGACGAAACGAGGAAATTCGTCTTGCTGAAAATGGTCGTGGAAGTAATAAAAAAACATACTTTATTGGGCTCAATATAATCAGTAATGCCAATATATAAATTCACTATAGCAACATCCACTATACCAGACTAACCATAGTTAAAGCATTGTTGCCTTCCATCTTCAGTGAAGGATAAAGGCTCTGAAATGTTTCGTTCTGTTGCGAATGGTCTCTTGCTTTCGTGTATTTGCAGGCAGAAATTTCGCACCGCCACGTGTGGTCCTTCCAACGAACAAGTAGAATAGTTTCTTTTTTTTTAATTGAAAAGTTCATCGAGGTGAGGACGGTGTCCCCCAGGAGCGCTTTAATGGCAGCGTCCTATTAGCGTCAGTCGTATTTCTGTGTGCATACATTGTCAGCTGCAAAGTTCGACAGCCCTCCTCGCAGTACAAACTCCAATCGTACCTCGCCATCAGGATTTCGCGTTACGACAGCTGCTAATGGATATAACTAAAGCAAATATTTTTATTCCTCCCTCTCATTACTCCTCGCAATCCCCACTGGGACGTCCTCGTTAATCCAGTGCCAACAGTGACCCACAAGCTTTTTTTTTTTACTTTATCTTTACTTCCATCAACGTCACTTGAGGACGTGGACAAATGGAACGTGAGACCACTGCTCTCGGAAGGCACGCGCCTTTCGCTCCCTAGTGAAACCAAGAATGCGCTGGACTGCTATGCCGTACGTAACGGACTGAGCATGCGAACTTTTCCACTAGATTTTGATGGGAACAGCGCGAAAATGAGGGCACCACCACAGTGGGAGGTTCTGAGAACGTATCATTTTCTCGGTGAATGCCAGAATCTTTGATCTCACTTTATTAAAGGCGAAAGCCTTATATGCTTCCCCAAACGCGAAAGTTGACCGTCAGCGACATCAATACGAGATATGTAAAAAGCAATCGCGCGATGATGTCCCAAATCGATGAATTTTGTGACATCATCTTGGCGTCTTTATGACGTCACATAACGTGCCGTCACAGTATGACGTCATCATGGGTCATTGTCGCTTGGTCAAAAATGGGTCGATCATGGAGGGAGTGCAAAACAAGGTAAGTGCCTCCTATTCTGGAGGCAGTGCTAAATCAGGCTAAGTGCAGAAAGCTTTCGGGTGGGGGCGGGGAGGATCAATACATCGGCTGATCATCCTACCGAAAAGTTCCGTGTGCCAATCCACTAGTTCCATGTCTTTGAGTGAGATTCTTAGGGAAATATATGACACATATATGCTAAATATATTAATCCTATATGTATTCTGTACGAAAACATAGGGAGTTGTTGAAATGGCATGCGAAATGTTTCAGTATCGAAGAAGAAACAGGAGAAGAAGATGGCTTTCGTCTTCGAGCCACCTTAGGCGATCGAATGGACAGGGAACCCTGCGAGTTTTTTGCGACACTAACTACTTTGCATATCACGTCGGACGGACATCCCGCATCCGCTGCAGTAGCCGCTGTTCTTTTTCTGCTGCCGACTGCGCATGCGCGAAATGCGCTCAATGGGTTGCGGAGCAGCGCCACATTATGTGCTGCCGTTTGATAGAGGGTCCGAGGTGTAGCAATGCGTTAGATGGACTTGAAAAACGACGAAGTGGATGCATGGTGAACAGTACACTACAGCAGCTAATCATAATGAAGATTTAAGCGGGGACCAAGGGCCGTATAAGACCGCTTCCGGCGACAGTGTCGCTTTGCGTGACGTAGAATCTCACGTGTCCGCCGACTGCGGCTACTGCTTGCCCGCCTTTCCTCAACCAGCCAATGAGCGCACGCTAAAGAAGATATTAGGGCGTCGTCTCCTACTCATAATGCGGTCCTAGTTCTAATCTAAAGCATTTGTGAAGAGATATGATAGTTCGGCATAACACCGACTCAGTGCAGTTTTCCTCAATACGACTTTCTCTTGGATGCTGAGTTGTAAATGCCTGACAGATTTGGGTAAAACTGGGATGGCTATTGCTACGGGGACAAACAACATCATGTTAATTCTTGCAAAGGCGGAGAGCAGCTTTCGGTTGGACGTCGTGCCGTCGGAATTAAGCGTACAACACCGGCCTATACATAAAGACGAAGAACACGAAAACAGCCGGAACAGCGCTCTTCCTGGTGTTTGTTTCCCACCGCTAGTCGATGTTAAGCCTCGCGCTGCAAGCGTACATCGAGTGAGCAATAGACAAAGGGACCATCCGCCAAGTTAACGCAGATGAAACAAAAAAGCTTTGTGCAACACGGCGAACGCCTTAATGACCTCGTTAGCGAAAACATCGCAGGCGATAATGAATGACACAAGCAATAGCCATCAAGAGTCACCCGCTGTAACACTGTGTACAAGGGCTAATTTATGCGCAAAGCATTCCGCTGGAGAACATCTTTGCTAAGTGCCAATGACGGCACACGCTACGGTAGCCGTTGCTTCTTCTTTCCGTAGTTCCCGTTAGCAATAATGACCCAGTGGAGTGGCGTTGCATCAGAGGTAATTTGTCGGTCCCAATTTGCACCATGTTCTCCCATCAGATGCCCCCGTTATTCCGAGCCCTACTGGCACTCAAAACCGAAACTTCAAGTAGGAAATAAGTACGGGTTACTTTTTAAATTTCTTTTGACTAGGATATACCATTTCCGCTTCCGTTATTGCATATAAAACTGGCCAGAAAAAGAAACAAATATAAGAAGGACACGCTCATATGAGTGTCAAACCTCCAGCGTGGAGAGTTGAACAAAGATATCTGAGATTTCAACGTATTTTTGCTGCAAACAAAGTTTCCATGAGTTAGTCCACGAATAATTTATTATAACTGTTGGTGTTTTACGTCCCAAAACCATGACATAATTTTGAGGGACGCCGTTGCGTAGGGTTCCGGTAATTTCAACGTGCAAGGCCTCTATCTCTTTGCACGCATCGAAATGCATCGAACTTTTGTTAACCTAATTTCAACGTAATTTTATCACTCTTCAAAAGTAATTGTAATGTCATTACTTTCGGTCAGCTGCAGTCTGTAGTGTAATTTAATTTCATTTAGAAACATTCCAAGAAAGCAACTAGAAACGTTACATTTTAGGAGTAAATTTGCCATCTTTGGTTCCCAGCAATATGGCATATCGATCGCTGAACGTTTTACGCGGCTCCGATAGGAGAGACCTAAAAAACTACCGTGAAACCGCAATGCAAATGATTTTTTTAGCGACTCGGACCGGATCCGTACATGAAAAAATAAATACACTGCCGGGACTGTACCTCGCTAATTTCATTACTCGACGTTGCCTGTCGAGGTAAAACGTTCAATACAGGAGGTGCCTTTTTTTTCGGTTTGACACACGAGCGGTATATGCTCCTCAGTCGAACCCGTGAAGCCGCAAACTCAATTGAAGAAAAACGTCGTTTTACTCTTAGTCATTTATTTCTGCATTCCCGGTCGCAGAACTTCAACGATTGCATCGATCTTCTTTGTTCAATGGTGCGGGCGATTGTTTTTCTTTTGGGGGTAGTACCGTTATTGTTGGTATATTTGACAACGCATAAGGGGACTTTTGTTGCAAGTCAGTTTTGTGGATTCCCACAAGGTCACGGAAGGAATGTGAAAGGGGAATCGACGGCCACCCGTTTGTAGCACGAATACACCAAGAAATCCAATGGATTTCTCAGAAAATGCTTCTTATTTGCCGAAAAATTTGCCATGATCCGGGGGATCGAACCTGGGACCAACGACTTTTCGAGGCGGTCACTCTGAACTAACCAGGAAGCTAGCAAATGGCAGCGCGAGGGCGAATTTATCCTAAACTTGGAGCACATGTTCAGATATTATTCAGTGCACAGCGAGAATAAAACACCCAAACAAGGCCAGGATAGTACATATGGGGAGAAAAAAACGTCTTATTAATGTTGGTACCGATAAATATCAGGTAATTCTTCTGTGCATTACGTTGAATATGTCTCACATGATTCATAATAATGATGCGAATAAATAATTATTAATATCTGTGGTTTTACGTCCCAAAGCCACGGTATGATCATGAGGGACGCCGTACTAAAGGGCTCCGGAAAATGTGGTCATCTGGTGTTCTTTAACGTGCACCTACATCTAAGTACCCGGGTGTCTAGCACTTCGCCTCCATCGAAATGCGACCGCCGCGGCTGGGATCGAACCTGCGATCTTCGGGTCAGCAGCCGAGCACCGTAGCCACCGTACCACAGAGGCGGACAATGTGAATATATTAAAAGAACAGATTACCGAAATGTATGCTAAGCATGATATCCAGTCATCTAGATGTTCTAAGTTTTTTACCACTCTTGTGTGCAAGTAAATGTCATGACGCAGAAAAGGAAGAATTTTTTCGAGGGGCTCGTTTCTTCGTTAGACACAACCATATGAACTCAACAGTCAATTAGGTCAAAGAAAAGCATAGGGGGCATTCATTAGTGTGGTTGTGGGTTCGTATCCCAGCGACGGAAAGGGTGATTTTCCATCCACTTTAATGTATTTCAGCTTACGTCATAATCGCGACACTACAGTTAAAGACAATTAATGGCCTCAATGCTTTCGTTGGCCTAATTGTCTGTTGCATTCGCGTGGCTGTGTGTAACACAGGCAAGTGAAAAGGGTGCAGTTTCAATGTTTTGTGAAACGATGACATCTCGCAGTCGTGGCCGAGTGGTTAAGGCGATGGACTCGAAATCCATTGGGGTCTCCCCGCACAGGTTCGAATCCTGTCGGCTGCGTTAAATTTTTTTTGTAGCGTTAGCTACACTTGCGTAGACGCCGCCGACTTCGCGTGGAGCGTCATGAGCCGTGCTGCGCATGCGCGAGGATCAGTGATGTCACTGAGTGGCGTTTGCACGTGGGTAACGCCATGGAGAAGGAGAGCGCAAATGCTGCTCGACGGCGCAGAAGAGCCGAGAAGCTTATCTCATCGGATCCCGAAGTAGTTGCCTGGCAATTAGCGGTTCAGCGTACGAATAATGAACAGAAGAATGCTAATAATCCTAGACAATCTAGAAAGCTAAGAATAATCATCTGAACCTTTGCTAACGCTACGTATCTCCTGGCATAGCCGAGCTAAGCCACTGCACATTTTTTTTTTACATTTTTAGCTATTGAATGAAATGCCATTGTCACACGGCAAGTAAGTTTCAGGAAGTGTTTTTACAGCGAAAGCTGTTATGAGATCATTTCACCGGCCGTTTTTGGCGCCGTAGTTGTCTGCCGCCGCCGGTGTCCGTAACCAGTATCGCTCGAAATAAGAAAAAAAAATGAAATAAGAAAAAAATTCCAGGATGGAACGAGGTTCGAACCTGGGCCCTCTGCGTGGGAGCCCAGTATTCAATCTCTGAGCCATGCCGGTGCTTGAAACTGCTTTGCAAAAAGGTCCTATACAGGCTTCATGTCGGGAAGGAACCACATTAACATATGCTATATAGCGTGGTAGAAGAGTAAAATAAGCACCAAGCGTCGCACAACGCGAATTCTGTAACCAGGCGTCACACAATGCGAATTGCGCAACGAGTCGGTTGTTGAATGCTTCCAACCCCTTACAAAGGGCTCTGCCATAATTCTTCATCGTCATCAGGCACAGCATCAACAAAGATCGCATAATGCCTTACATGCCTTTAGCAGGTACCAGGGCTCTCCGTAGAATGACGAAAAATGGCACAGTGCCTGCTGCCCTACTTCTCAAAAATTACAATGATTTATAGCGTAGTGGGTTCCTCGCAAGTGCACTTGTATTGGTTGCCAAGGAAGCCCATAAGCGCATAATCCATTTCCTCGGGGTCTCAGTAAAATTACAGTGATTTAGACCGTAGTGCGTTACTCGCAAGTGCACTTGTATTGGTTGCCAAGGAAGCCCATAAGCGCATGATTCATTTCCTCGGGGTCTCAGTAAAATCACAATGAATTATAGCGTAGTGAGTTCCTCGCAAGTGCACTTGTATTGATTGCCAAGGAAGCCCATAAGCGCATGATCCATTTCCTCGGGGTCTCAGTAAAGTTCTTCGCCCCCCCCCCCCGTCTGTCTCCCACGTCAACGTATGTTATACAGCATGACGGGAGAGGGAAATAGCGACCGGGCGTCACCCAATGCAAATTACATAACTGGTGGGCCGTTTAAAGCTTCCAGCCCACTACAAAGGGCTGAGCCATAATTATTCATCGTCATCAGTCGTCGCGTCAACAAAGTGCACATAATGCCTTACAGACGTGTAGCTGGTGCCTCGCTTCTCCGCAGAATGAAGAATAATGGCTTAGTAGGTGCTTCCCAACTTCACAAAAATTGTGATTTATGGCGTAGTGGGTACCTTTCTAGTGTACTTGTATTGTAGCCCCAAGAGAGCTTACAGCGGGCTCTAGAAACGCCGCTCTTCCAGCTTTCGCTGTGACTGTGCTGCGGTTTCAGCGCAGGCCTGGCGTTTTTTACTGTTACAACAAATATCGGCTATAACGAACTAATTGATGGTCCTGGTGCTACTTTGCTACAGCGAGGTACTAGTGTACAAATTATATATTCTGATTTGATCCACTTCTGCGCATCATATTTGATCTTTGCTTTGATTCGGTTTATTGAAGCCTGATTGTTACAAAATAGGCACAAACAAATGGTGAGTAATTGCCTGACTGGGTCATGCTATTCTAACAGCAAAGCGGCTACAGGAAAAACACTAGTAAGTACTATAATGAGAGAACACAACAGCACGTATTATTCTGCACGGTTTCCAAAGATAAAACAAAACTGCGAGTAGAGTGCACAAAATTATATACAGAGCTCTTATTAAAGTGGGGGCGGTACCCCCAAATGCATGCTAACAATCAAATTATTAAAAAAAGCGTACTTGAATAGCGCATACTTTTGTTCTACGGGTGAAATCAGGAACGAGTTCGTTAAACGAAATTGTAACATAAATATCTGCTCTAATAGCCCGTAAAATCAAAAGGTGGGTGCTCCAGATTTCCGGGCAGAAGGGCTGTTTATATCTATGGTGTTTACGGCAAACGGCCGCGACCCACTTATGGCTCGTGGTATGAGCGTCAAGATTAGGCCGGGGCAGCAACAGACGCAAGCACTGCTATCAGTCCAGCCGGAAATTAATGCTACACATAGCCGTGGTTGGACGAGAGTCTCAGACGAAGCAATAGAAAAACTTGCCTTCTTTGCCGCAAGGACTTGGTGGGTAGTTGATAACTTCATGTGATCACGTGGTTGGTGCTGCACGAAAAAAAAAAAAGACAACCACGTTTAGTATAGTCATAAATGGATGGTTCAAGAAACACAAATGACCCAAAGTGGCAATTTGAATTATATCAGTGGATACTACCTCATAAATGCGGATAGAATCGAGCCATTGGCACTAACATTCTGACGTGTGTAAATTGAAAAACAAAAATTCAGGGAACGTTGCCCTATCGGGAAAATGAAGGTACGCGAAATTTGGCGTGAGCACGCTTTTTCTTTCTTTCTTTCTTTCTTTCTTTCTTTCTTTCTTTCTTTCTTTCTTTCTTTCTTTCTTTCTTTCTTTCTTTCTTTCTTTCTTTCTTTCTTTCTTTCTTTCTTTCTTTCTTTCTTTCTTTCTTTCGACAATAACAGCTAAGAAGTTTCTGCGATAACAGCTTACGAAGTCACCAGATTAGATCACATAACGTCAGCTCACGCAAAAAGCCAGCTCACGTCACAGTGGACGTACAGTACTCGCAGATTGAAACGGGGCAACTTAGGGCTAAGTAACGCACACAATTTCGTTTCCACCGTCTTCAGTTCGGGTCATATCGGCGTAATTTCGACTCGAACGCGTATATCAGAGCCAACATTATTTTTAGAAACCAGATTCGTTGCGACATGACGTCGTTATCTCGAGCAATTGCGCCATGCCACTCTTTATACTAAAACATTTGATGTGTTTGAATCTGCGAGTACTGTACAATCAATCAAAAGTGAAAGCCATGCGTACGCCATTCACGTACCGGCATCCTTTCATAGCTTGTGGGAAAAAAATAAAAGAAAAGGTGACCTAAGGCTGTTTCCGACTTCAGCATGCGTCCGAAGGCTCACGCTCTCACATTTCAAATTGGGCCTGCTTTGCTTATTTCAATGAGGCCAATGCCTTTACGCCACTTCAAAAAAGGCGCGATTTTATTGGTGGCGATAAAGACAACCCCCATCTAATGAAGACTGATCTCAACTGTACTTTTGTAGCGCTAAACTTTGGAACACACACGTGCTGAGTAGTAGGTTTCTCTAATGCTATCTCCACTCTTTCGCGATCTCGATTCTTTCTTGCTTGCGACGGGCACTTCGAAGGTAACTGCGTTTTCCAGGTGCGACATTGATTACGAAACGAGAAAGATTGGTCTAATGACCTGCAGCTGCTAACGAGGGATCTCGTTAAAGTAACTCAAAGCGGGTGTGTATGCTCGTTTCTACGCGCACGCTTTGAGTGTTCGTGTGATGTGAGCTCGGAGTTTAATTAGCAAAGCGCTTCTCGCCTTCGCGATTTTACACGGTCTCACTCTAGAGGTCAATGTACCCTTTCTGAACGGTGCATGGTGCAGACCGCTACGGAGTTTTTGAGATGCGACTGTGGCGCCAGAGTGCACAAACTAGAGAGTAGAAGCAGCGAAATCCGGCCGGTTGAGCAATTCTGGGGGGTCACGCACCTTTACAAGAACCCAGAGGGGATTACGACAGCATCTAGGGTGACTTCGTTAGAAAGGTGCATAGAAAGGACACGCTTGGGCGCGTGGATGCATTCTGCGAACGTCTCATTTTCTTGTCAACCTTGGCGGCCGATGCCGGTGATACTGAGGCGGTAAGTGAGAGCTACATCGCGCCCTCTGGTGCATTGCAGGTCCATTCAAACTGTGATGCCAATGCTAATTTTTGAGAGCTAGATTCACAACGCAAGAGGCGAAAGCGCTCCAGTTACAAAAATTTGACAGCCCCCAACACAAGTTCTAGATGATTGAAGATAGCATAAAGGAAACAAAGATGAGGAAACTACATGGAGCAAATATCTGGCTGGATACAATCTCCCTCTCCCTCCATACTGTTGAAGGAGAGTACCAGAAAGGGCCCCAGCTCAACTAACCACTCGTTGGGACCTTGGGTCAGGAGAGGCGAGAAAAAAAGCATTTTCACTGATTTAATGAAGAGTGTACGCTGCACATTGTTGACAACGAGAACCGGTCAGCCGGTAGGCGGTGGGGCTCCTAGTGAGAAGCAGTGAAGTATTGAGGGGTTCGCGGGTTTGCTATAAAGGGCATAGTTACTCTATATGCTACTTAAGGTCGTGTACTCTACCTAAATGTAGCATATACAGTAACTCTACCAAAGAAAGAGCCAATGAAGTTGAGGTACGAACAAAAGAACGGGGTTGTTACCTCAATATAGAGGGACAGCGAAGTGGGCTGACGTGTGAACAAAAGAGCCTTGCCACAAAGTGACGGCGGAGTGATTTGAGGCGCTAACGAAAACGCGGCTTAGCCGTCTCTCTGCAAGTCCAATTTTCAGCAGCCTCCTTGGCTCGGCCGGCCTGAATCAGTGACATAGGCTGAAGATCAGTAGCATATGGCAGCCCGATGCATCTTGTTTGAATGTCTGAGCATTTCTATGTATACGTAGAGAGGAAACCTGTACGGGGGTTGCTTAGGAGGCTTCGGGCCCGGCTGGCGCTTACACCGGCTGTCATCTCTGCGTGAAACTGGTCCCATTTACCACTGGGTGATGCGTGTCCGTACCGCTCCGTTCCAGTGAGGCAAGCAAAGGCATGTATTCTTATATGGAAATGTCAAGGATTCGAACCGGAAAGCTCCTACCCCCTACTGCAAGCCGGCCTTCGCTACAATGACATGACCAGCTATGACTGCTGGATACACGATGACAGATTCCACAAGACACCTGTCATATGGCGTACACCTAATGTACAGTGCTCGTCAAATGAAACCCGAACAGCGGCAAGCCTTCGCATGGCATAGTGCGCGCCGTCCAGTTATTACCATTGACAGGCGCGCGCATCCGGTTTGAGCGCACTGCGCATATGCGCGCCTGCCCATGGTGATAACTGGACGGCGTGCACTATGCCATGCGAAGGCTTGCCGCTGTTCGGGTTTCATTTGACGAGCACTGTACATATACAAACAACGTGCTATGGCTTAAGGGCAAGTCTATATCGCAAAAAAGAAAACTAAAAGGAACGAACATTGCCATATGTGTTGTACTTGTAGCAATTAGTTCAATTCTCCTATCCAGTGAGCAACTGTTCGTTAAAAGAAAAGCTGCTCACAGGTGACCGACAGCGCTTTCTCTACGTCTAGCAAATAATAAATAGACAAGATAAACAGCCGTACCCTTCTAATACCTCTCGTGAGACTCCATTGCAAAGGAGATACGTGCAAATACACTGCTAAAGCAAACATGGTCCAGTGTCGAAACGCTAGCTGTCTGCTTGCCTGTGTGCCGTCTTTAAAGTGCTTTATTAAGCTCAGCATAGATTACCAAGCCGTCTATGTTTAGGACATGCTAGTTCTATTTTCGAGTTGTTGCTGTTCAGGCTTCAGTTATTAAACACCTGCGTACGGATGCTGGCATAGAGCCGTGCCTTGAAAGAATACCGGCCGTAACAACTACTGTGGGTTGTAGGAGACAACGCGCTTTAGTGAGGGTTAGTAAAGGGAGTAATCTAAATTATTTTTTTTTTTCGGTTTTCTTGCAGCAACAACACCACCAAAGGCGTCGAAATAGAGCAATAATTCTTCGAAAGTTCGCAGCATTTTTTTTTATCGCTGTGCCTGGCTTCGATTCCGTAATGCCAAGCGTTGGCACTTATGGGTTTAGAGCATATGGGTCCTGGATTTAAACACGACGAAGTGGGAATATTGC
Organism: Rhipicephalus sanguineus; assembly: GCF_013339695.2. Taxonomy (NCBI): domain Eukaryota; kingdom Metazoa; phylum Arthropoda; class Arachnida; order Ixodida; family Ixodidae; genus Rhipicephalus; species Rhipicephalus sanguineus. The sequence continues at coordinate 139,435,002 of NC_051182.1, read as the reverse complement.
CAATTTTCAGTTTCACGACGTACGAGTGACACTACTTTATCTCTTCCAAGTATTTCCGGTGTTCTGAATATTCAGAAAAAGTCTTGTAAAAAATAAAACTGATTAAGTTATAGACAGCCCATGAGGACTGTGTCCGCTGAACTTCGCGAAGAGCCCTCGCTACACGCCTGTGCTTGCCAGCACGTGGCCACGGTTCAAGAACTTTGCATGCGAGCTTGTTTGTATAATGAGGCGGAGGTTCTAAACTGGGGCAAACAGTATGGAATTGAACAAAGACGAAAGAACAAAGATCCAGTGGAAAGAAAAATTGAGATAAAGGAGTGAATATAATGGAAAGAACTTTGGATTACATCAGCCTGCTTTGTTCCTAACCTTTCAAGTGGAAGACATTGTGGTGCGTTAATTGGTTGAGGGGGGAGAAGGGAGGGAGGATACTGTGCGGTGCCCTGCTAAAAAGTTTTGCTTCAGCCACTTGCCACTGCTTCCTGTTCGAGTTCAGCGTCGAAGTTGGCAACAAAAAAGAATAAGCCAGTATAGGGGTGGAGGACAGAATATGGCGGCACAGTAGCGTGGGCGATGAAAATGTTTGAACCACGTGAAAATAAAAAATAGAGACAGACGCTGAGTTTTCCGAGCCAGCAGCAATTTCTATCTCATGAACGGAAACAATGTCAGGAAATGAAGAGCCTCGGAAAAGAAAGCATTTCCCATATATTACCATGAACAAAATGTTGTATCAATGCCTGCACTTCGAAACTCGGTTACCGAAGGGAAAACACACGCGGTCGCAAATTCCGTCAGCTGGTAAGCTCAGATTATATATAAGGCTGAATGAGATAACGGAATTCTACGTAGCGCATCTAGTTCTGGTTCTTCTTTCCTGTATATTTTTCTTATGCAGGTCGATGATATCCAGTTCGATGTTCATGGAATGGTCCAAATGCGGCTCTTTGCCATGACTGTAGTACACATAGCACCACGTCATTTAGGAAATGAATTACAACTGAATAATTCACTACAATCGATCTGTTCTCGGCGTGATAAGTGGGGCATGAGGTTTACGCGTTAAAAACCAAACGTATCAAATTTACTAGCGAGAAAACTTCACCGGATTTCATACATAATCTTGGTAAACCATCCTCCATAAATACAATCAGGTAAAATGCTTGGGCCTCAACCTCACGTCGAACCTTAACTGGGAACCTTGCATATTCCTCATTGGTCAGACCGCCGAAGGCAAACTATCCTGTAAGAAAGTCGCTTTGTAGCGTTAGCTACACTTGCCTAGCCGGAGCCGATTTCGCGTGGAGCGTCATGAGCCGTGCTGCGCATGCGTGAGGATCAGTGATGTCACACAGCTGGGTCACCGGAGCTGGCATCTCACGCGCTCTCCGCCGCCGCCGCTCGCGTCTCGCCGCTGCTGGTCTGTGCCGCATTCGAGAGGAGTGGCGTCGTAGACGTACTGGCGCCGGCGCGCGCACCTATTCGCCTGCGCTGTGCAGTCGCCGTCTGACACTGCGCTGGGGCCGCGTGATAGCGCCTCTGACTGGCGTTTGCAGGTGGGTAACGCCATGGAGAAGGAGAGCGCAAATGCTACTCGACGGCGCAGAAGAGCCGAGAAGCTTATCTCGTCGGATCCCGAAGTAGTTACCTGGCAATTAGCGGTTCAGCGTACGAAGAATGAGCAGAACAAGGCTAAACGTGCTGCGGAGACACTGGAGGAAAAGGAGGAACGTCCACATAATACCTATACCGTGTGTGTGTCATTGGAGCAGCAGTAAGCATGACAATCAAGCTAATCCTAGACAATCTGGAAAGCTAAGAATAATCAGCTGAACCTTTGCTAACACTGCGTATATCCTGGCATAGCCGAGCTAAACCACTGCAATTTTTTTATAATAATCTGCTACATATGACACCAATGGCCTACGAAACACTACTTAGGCCAACATTGGGATATGTATAGTTGATCTGGCGCCCTTGCCAAAAGCACCCACTTGATCAGATATAAGAAAAACACATGGGGTCCCTATCAAATTTGCCTAAGACGACTCGAAGGTGAAAGCCATGTGTTTCTTTCTTCTCAGTCTGTGTGTTAATCTTCCCAAGCACCCGTCCGAATGTTTTCTGCACCTTACGTGGTTTTGCCCTGCCTCCAGGATCGGAGGCATTGCAAGCTTTCTGCACTTTGGCACTGCCTCCGTGATCGGCGATATTTTCAACAAGCGACGATGCCATGTGATGATGATGTCATCGAATGACGTCACGATGACGTTAGAGGGACGCCACAATGGTGTCATACATTTTGGCGATCTGCCACATGATGATGGCGTCACATGGTGCCGTCACCATGTAATTTTTTTTGCATCATTCCTGTTGACGATGGCGACGCGGGACGCTGACGACGCCGACAGTCAGTTTTCGCATCTGATGAGGCATCTCGGGCTTTTGCCTTAATATATGACTGTCATATTTGTCAGGCAGGATGACACAGACTTCGATTGCTGAACCGAACCCACAACCTTCGAAATTGGAGGGTGGTGGGTTCGGTTACCACAGTAATAATAATTAATGGGGTTTAACGTTCCAAAACCACGATATGATTATAAGACGCCGTAGTGCAGGGCTCCGGAAATTTCTGCCACCTGGGATTCTTTAACGTGCACCTAAATTTAAGTACAAGGGCCTCGAGCATTTTCGCCTCTATCGAAAATGCGTCCGCCGCGGCCAGGATTTGATCCCGCGACCTGCAGGTCAGCAGTCGAGCGCCATAACCACTAGACCACCGTGGCGGGGCTAAGTTCCCTATTCAAGTGGCAAAAGTTTAGTGTTGACGCCAACGCTGCCGACGTTCGACGGTCACTTTTCATGTATGAAGAGGCATGTAATGCTTTCATCTTAATAGCCAATAATTTTTCTAACTCCTTCCTGGACGGGCCACGTGCGAACAGCACTTACGAGTTATGTCTCCGCTCCCTCCACCTCGCCCCGCGTAAATGACTTCTGCATTTCTCCTTTGCTTGTTGACTCCAGGCAAAGAACATTGTACTTATTCCATTACTGCCGCATTACCTCACGCTTGACTGATGAACACGTCCCAACTAGCTTTTCGCGTCACATATCTGAGGCTGATGTAACGCTCCATTGTCTTTGATAATCTGATTGATTATCGCGGTTCGGCGCACTTCCTAAGACAATTTGTTTCGCCTAGTCCCCGCACGGCTGCCTTCTCGAAATCAACTTATCGTGTATCTATATCCCACGCAATGCGGACTTTACGAAGGTTGTAACTCAATCTACGTCATCGGAAAGATACATAGTCCAGATAACTGACCATGCTTGAAGAGTAACCTAACGGGCACCATCTGTTAAAGTTAACCGAGGAGAAATAAGGACAAGTGACACACGACGTCTTAGCGCTTTTCTAAGGGCCTTACTACTGCGGTAACAATGTTCTTTCAAATGGGCTGTCATGCCGGCCAACTTGTAATTGGATTTTACGAGAGACCCGAAAGTAACCTAATTGCAGAACAAAAAGAGCTCATTTAGCATTTTTCTTGCTTCTCAGCTTGTAGTGATATGAAATATATCGTTATTATTTGGTGATTACTTATATATAGCGAGAGATAATAATATGAGAGAAAGGCAGGGAGGTCAAACAAAATTAAAAAAAAATCGAATTGCTACCCTGCACTAAGCGGAGGGCGAAAAGGAAATTGAGGTGGAAAGAAGGAAAGAAGAGTAGGCACGCGAAGAAAAAGGTGTGTAGCGGAGTACCATAATCTATCCAATAGGTCACTGCCACGCATCAAGTTCAATAAGGCCTTAATCAATTTCCAGTGCGACAACAGCTCGGGCCGGCATTCAAGTATACTGACTGTTCCGACAGGGGCCAGTTGTACTCCGTTCACAAGCCAATGCCACATGCCTCTTCGTGCCGGTAGAGCATGTTCTCACTGTAAAGAACATCTTGAATGCAACAGAGCCAGGCTTCTGTCGCGTTCTAATGCGATAGTGTTAAAGAGCTTGCTTCTCTAAATTTCCACTGTCGGCGTCGTTGGCTGTAAGCGAAAAATCAGATATGTCCGTGATGGAAAATTGAAGATAGACGCAAATAAATGAATAATGATCAGTGCGGTTCGACTTCCACGTGGCAAGCTGGTGTTCTACCACAGAGCCACGCCATTGTTTGGAACTGCTTCCGAGACAAACCTCATAAGAATGTCACGTAAGGCAAGGAGTGTCCTTAACACATGTAATGTTGCATGGTAGAAACGTAGAATGGCGCCAGACATCAAGACATGTGAATTGGACAACTAGTGAGAGGTTTGAAGGCCCACCCATTACGAAGCTCGCAGACATAATTAGCCATCATCATCAACAAACGCATTAACAAAGTTAGCAGCTGTGTATGTTTGCATGTTGCCTTAGGGACGCGTAGCTTATACTTCGCTGATCCGCAAAAAGAAGACTTATGGCGTAGTGGGTACCTAGCAACCGTACTTCGAGTACGCATTGTAGGATAGTGGGAAGAAGCTAATGTTACGCGTGCAGACCTTCCTTTCCTTGCGCCATTGCTGAGTTGCCCACCGAGATGCCAAGCGAGGCTACCGATTGAGAAGGCGATGCGAACGGGGCTGATTACGCCATCGAGTTCTACTCTTGAGGCGCAGCTCAAGCGTCCTCCAACTTTTTCTTTCTCGTTTGCCTCCCATCTCTTGGGCGTGTGTATATTTTACGCTTTTGCAATGATCTTCCACAGACCAGGAAAACTATCCAGGTATTTCCAAGCGAGTAAATTCACTTTTTCAATTAATAGGCTAACTGGTATTACGAGGTAAATATTTGTGCCAGAACTTGCTGTAGGGCAAGCCTGTAATGCAACAGAGCCATCTCCTGCTGCAACAAGGCATGTGTGTGTGTGTGTGTGTGTGTGTGTGTGTGTGTGTGTGTGTGTGTGTGTGTGTGTGTGTGTGTGTGTGTGTGTGTGTGTGTGTGTGTGTGTGTGTGTGTGTGTGTGTGTGTGTGTGTGTGTGTGTGTGTGTGTGTGTGTTCGCAGGATCATTCCGACTTACCGTTTTTCCCGTATATTACCGTCGCATACTTCTAAGACCGTGAAAGATACTGCAGATATACAGCGAAGCATATAGACAGCTGACTGCGATGAGTCATGATATCCCGACGCGCTAATACCTCGAGAAAATGTAACGAAATGGTTGTACGAGAAACTACTTCGGTAAAAAAAAAAAAGTCACAGTTTCGCCGCAAGGGCGAAGCAATGAATGCGATAGCAAGGAACTAATGCTATACGAAGTGAGGCTCGCCAATGGATACTCTCAGTTTGAACAGCGCTTCTGTTGCAAGGCGGCCGAAGGCGGCCGCCTTGCAACAGGCGGCCGAAGCAGCGAAGGCGGCCGAAGCAGCGAAGGAAACTAGCGTGCTTCAAGTGTCGACCTGTGACACTTGATAGTTCGCGCTCATCTTCTGTTTGTTCGTTTAGCGGCGTCCCTGAGCTCGAGTGACATTCGTACGCGCCGTAACATGAGCGCGTACATCACGGTGAAAGGGTGAAACATTCCTCTACCCCTCGCCACGAGAAAACCGCGCGAGCAGACGGCGGAAGGGCAAGCTTCTCCCATGCGCAAATATAAGAAGAAGCGAGCGAGCTCGCCGACGACTTTTAAATGCGCCCGTGGGGCTCCTAGCGCCACCTCGCTGGTATTGAAGAAACGCTTATTATCGCCTGCTGTCTCTGAGTCCGTCCAGCGCTAAATGGTGTGTATATAACGCTCGCCGTTAGCTACGTGGAGGATCGGCGTTTCGTGGCGTAGTGGATAGCGCCGCTCGCTGCGGAACAAGAGGTCCCTGGTTCGATTCCGCGCTTCGGAAGCATTTTTCTGAGTTATTTTTCTGTGGGGACTTTATAGATATATACATACTTATACATATACGGTGCATGACGGCGACGGCGACGGCAAAATCCAGCCGAGACTGTCCATATAATTGCTATCGCAATAAAAAGTCCCATTATTGCCGCAAGGGAGGAGCAATGAATGCGATAGCAAGAAATTGGAATGTCACACGAAGAACGACAAGCAGCTCGATACTTGCAGCGCGCTGCTGAAGCACAAAGAAGGACGCCCGAAAAGAACGCACAGGTGCACACATAACAACCGGGAACTAACAACTGTCACAGTGATTACGTCTTTGTGCTTGACACAACCAAAGCCTTGTTTATTAATAATTTCTGAAATTTTAACTGCCAAATACACGACATCATTATGAGGTATGCTGCCCCGCCACGGTGGTCTAGTGGTTATGGCGCTCGACTGCTGACCCGAATGTCGCGGGATCGAATCCCGGCCGCGGCGGCTGCATTTTCGATGGAGGCGAAAATGTTTGAGGCCCGTGTACTTAGATTTAGGTGCACGTTAAAGAACCCCAGGTGGTCGAAATTTCCGGAGCCCTCCACTACGGCGTCTCTCATAATCATATCGTGGTTTTGGGACGTTAAACCGCAGATATTATTATTATTATTATTATTATTATTATTATTATTTTTATTATGAGGTATGCTGTAGTGTTGGTCTCCGGGAAGTTTGACCACGGGGGGTTCTTTGAAGATTATTTAAATCTAAGTGCACGGGCCACGAGCAGATTCGTCCCTATCGAAAATGCGTACGCCGAGGCAGGGGATCGAACCCACGCCGTTCGCGACAGCAGCAGAGCAACGTAACCACTGCACTAATGCGGTACAGAAAAGCGCTGTGAGTCGTAGCTAAGCCTTCAGATCTTGCCACTTTCAAATTTATAAGTCGAAGAACACGGTGGTGGTTACGTACGCTTGTTGCGCTATTGGAGCCACGTGTGCGTTCTCACGCACACGTTAGTATTAATTTGCTGCAATAGTTATTTGCTGTCCTATTTGAGGCAAAAGCCTTAGACGCCTCATCAAATGGGAAAATTTTCCGGCGTCCCGCGTCGGCGGCGTCGGTGCCAACACGAGTGATGCAAGAATGATTATCAAGTGACCACGAAACCACGTGACGTTATCATGACGCCACCGACCGCCAAATTTGTTGCGTCATTAAGAGGTCATAGGAACGTCATGATGAAGTCACACTACGTGACGTCACATAATGACGTCGTCACTTGGTCAAAGGCGTGCCGATCAAGGAGGCACGAAAACGGGTTTGGTGCAGTAAGCTTGCAACGCCCCCGATCCTGGAGGCAGTGCAAAACCACGTTATGTGCGGAAAGCTTTGGGAGGGTTGCGGGATAGGATCAATACATCGAATTAGAAGAAAAATATTTGGTGTACCTCGATGCACGCCAATTCGATGTACGTACGTCCATCCAACCTTGATTCCCTTGCGGTACGTTGGTTCCCACTAAATTGACCCCAATATGTTTTTCTATCCATACGGCCCCATTTCATGAGCCTTAGTCAAGCCCTTCGCGTTAACAAAACTTTTCATCCGACGAGTTGTATACCGCTTTCGCCGTACTAGGCACAATTGACAAACTGTTCGACGATTTAGAGTTGCTTGTACTGATTCTACTCTACCATGGAAGAGGATTAAGCTGTCTTACACGCATATTATACGCTTCAAGAGAAGCTCGAGCTTATTGCTAACGCAACCACAGCTTCGTCTTAGTAGCTGAATTCCTATTCGTCAGAGCCACCCTTGCGGCTCCACCGATCCTGTGTCTCTTCTAGAGGCACTCATGTGAGAAACACTCCAAACTAATGAAACGCAGTGGGCTCTCTGTAACGTTTTATTCACGACGCATGCCTTTTATTTTGAACATAAAAAGGAACATTAGGTAATCTTTCCGCTTGACACGTCTCTCTTCCCTAAAGCGCGGTGCGACCTCCATCCTCGCCGTCAAGTATTGAAGGCGCGGGCCGCCATTTTATTTGAAGGCTTTTCAAGCGACGCTTGTAGTATTGAGTGACCTCAGAAGTTGGTGATGCTGGTGTACCGAGAAACCTACCGCCGCGGAGAAAAACAAGTGACGCGCTCACCCAAAAACCCTCCTCACGCGCAGCTGGCACGCACCAAAGGAATATTAAATAAAACAAAAGAAATATTCTCTCTGGGGCTGAGGCTTCAACCCGGGTCCCTGCGGTTCGAAAGTGAGTGCCATGAACACTATAATCGGGTACAACTTTAGAAAAAAGCGGCATTTGCACCTCAAAGGCGGATGCACACGCGCTTCCACCAATGGGCGCGCGCTCTAGACTGACGTCACGAGCCGGACGGCCGGTGACCACGGTGACTCCGCTCAAGGAGAAGATGGCCGCCCGCGCTTCGAACTCGGCCGAGTCGCGTCAGCTGTGAGCTTGCCTCCTCAGAGTGAATTCCTAAGCTGTTTTTGGTGGCCTGTCATGCCGGAAATATTATTGCGAGCTTACGATGTACCATTTGTACTGCGTGTGTTTGTTCTGAGCCATTATCCGGCGAAGGAAGACTGCACCGAGCATCGGTGACGCTGCGCTTCGCTTCGTCTGAAAAACGGGACGCGGCGGCGACACACCGCTGCAAGCAAACATAGTGTATGTTCGTTCCATGGTGTTTTGTTTTGCTCCGAAGTGAAGTTATGACGAGGGAAGTTTGCCAAAGTGCGCTGTGTGGTGCCTACTGTGAGCGGTGGGTGTGCTCGTGTACCGTGTCGCTGTGTTTTCCGTCGGACGTGGTGAGGTGATCGAGCAGAAGCATTCTCAGGAGAAATGAGAAAAGTGTACGCGGATGGAACAAACCTACGAGTTCATCAACGGAATACATTTGTGGAAGCGACCTCCCACGCAAAAATTCGTTTCTGCCAGCTCAGCGCGAACGATTGTTAGCAGCAGTGTTACAAGATAGCCGAGGGTATGGCTGCGTTGTTCCTGTGTTGTGTAGCAACGTCGATTGATTGCTCTCCTAACACGCGCTGCTTGAGGGAATGTGGTTGAATTAGCAACGGTCAGATGTTTGTTCGCCCCAGAACCAAGTCGGACCAATTATGACCGTTAAACCGCTGCCTTCAAAAGGGAACTTGGCGTAAATTCGCGTCGTTCTGTGGTTCTCATTGCTCACCGCGCGCCAGCTGTAGAATGCCAGCTGTGACACAATCACGTATAAGGTGTGCTGCCAGAGCTCGCTATGCTTTCCCATGACAAAGCTCTGAGCTGTTTTTCCATTCTCGTGATATGTTGCCACTAAAAATTCCTATGACCGCTCAGGCAACGGTGCAAAAAACGAAAAAAAAAAACATTTGACAACGTGGACATATATCAGCTTGTGAACCGACTCATGATACCTCTACGCACACCTGTCTGTAAATGTGTGTGCGTTTTTTCTGGCGTTTGTTTATATTTTTTATCTCCCCCATTCCTTTATATTTGAGATTTTCTTAGTTCTCGCGCTTACGTTTGTGCGCATGTGTAAATATGTGTGTGCTTCTGTGCGTGCTTGTGTTCATTCCTTTTTCTGTCTTTTTATTTTCTGTTAGCGTTTGTTCTTGTAAATTGTCTTTCAGCTGCGTCTTTTTTTTTTCAGAATTTCCTAAACTCATAGTCATCTCATTCAAAGCACCAAGTCCTCTGAATAGCGCGACTGACCTCTTCGACTCAATAAAGCCTTTCTCTCTCTTCCACCTTGTCTTCTCAGTCTGCCTATTTGCTTTGTTTTCTCCTATTTTTCTGTCCTTGCTTCTTGTGTTGTTGCCACAATGTGACTAACCAACTTGCAAAAAAAGATAGGTCTATCAGCTGTGACAACAAAGAAGCTTACAGAGCTACATTATCTTAAAAGAATCCCGTGGATTGCCCACTAATTTCACTTCTTACCCTTGTTCATGTGTTTATGCATCAGCGCATGCGGCAGCTCTTCAGAAGTGCACATGAAAGGGTGCCATATTGTGAAACGGCACCTTGCTATGTTGTTGCATTTTTCATGCTTCCAGTCTTCGTAAACAGGTTTCACTGCCCATCACATATGGTGGTACACATTTTCAATACGAATAACATTGTGCAGTGGGCTGTCATTTCCTGTCTGACGCTATCATCGTTATAAAGGCATTTTTCAGTGAATGGAGCACAGTAGAGTAGTGTACCGAGAGCTTTTGCAACTTTCACCATTTATTACTTCACCAATTTCATTGTCTGAATCTGACTGCCACTTTGCCTAGGGCTTGTTCGATGGCCAAAGTACCTCAGTAAAACATCTAACTTTACTCGGCATTTTTCAGTACCAAAAAAAAAAGCAGAAAATGCTAGCAGAGTTATTCAGGGTTAATAATTGTGCTTGTGTTTGCATTACTTGTCCAGTCAGATAAACAAATTAAACAATGGCTACTACATTTATATGATTTGAAGTGCAGAATGCTAACAGTGCCTTTCAAGCGTACGCCCAATTACTGCAATCAAGTACCATGGGGCCCGTAAAGATCAACGGTGCCTGCCGAAATGAGTATTATGGACGTCACTAAGCAAATTATGTTTTATAATTGTTCTTATTTTCATTACTTGCCTCAGCCAGATAACCAAAATAAACAGTGCAACCACATGACTGTGCTTTGGCATGCGAGCTGCTAACAGTTGCTCTCAATTTGGAGTTGACTACTGCTATTTTACCAACAATGGCTATGACGTGACTGTGGTTTGTAGTGCAAGACTGCTAACGGTGTCTTTCAAGCGTGCCCTGACTATCGCTATTTGACCACTCGGCCCCTCAAGCGCGACGGTGGCTGCTGCCTCAATGATTACCTTGGGCCTTCTCACATTGGCATTATTCATCTCAACAGGCTGTCAACAACAATAGGAGCGGTACAACTACCTGGAAACGAGCAACAGGAGCACTCCACTGGGCTTGCATTGCTATTATGTGTTAAAGTGGCTTAATGAAATTAACAGTGACTGTGCTGTAAACTGAGCGGACGGTGTGTTCCTGTTATTGCTTGGCTGCATTTATTGGCCTTTAGGGGCATGTAAAGCTTGTCGATGGCTCCAACATAACTGCCTCGGCAGACCTGAAGCTTACAATTGCTTCTCGCAGTGCTTGCATTTGCATTATTCATCTGAACAGGCTATAAAGAACACTAAGGGTGGCACAACTACCTGGAAATGGGCAACAGGGGCACGGCACTGGGCTTGCTTTGATATTATTTTTTGAAGCGGCTTAGTGAAATTAACAGTGACTATGCTATGGAGTAAACTGGGCCGACGGTGTGTCCCTGTTATTGCTTGGCTGCATTGATTGGCCTTTAGGGGCATGTAAAGCTTCTCGGTGGTTCCAACGTAGCCACTTTTGTTTTCGTTTCAACATACGCCCTGCCAACATTGGCAGTCAACTTCGCCTCGGCTGCTGCTACTTCACCATAGGGCGCCACAACATGGCAATGACTGCACGAATGAGCAGTTTGGGCTTCACTAAAGTAATGATGTTTTATAATTGTTCCTTACTTGCATGAGCTAGATACCCAAACAATGAAACCACATTAATGTGCTGTGGCGTGCAAGCTGTTAACAGTGGTTGTCAATTTCGCGTTGACTGCAGCTATCTCATCAACGGGCCTGTCAAGCTGGACAGTGGCTGCCTGGATGAGGATCTTGGGCGCCACATGGTTTTTCAGGGTTAATAATTATGTTTGCATTTCGATTTGCCAGCATTTCAGCATGTTTCCATGCCAGTAGTTAAATTGAGCAAAATGTGTGCAGGACGTTGCTCTTTCAGAATTGAACTTCCATTAAAAGGAATACGCCATCAAATGAACTGCTTACATATTTGAGGGGTCACGGGGAGGATGACTAAACACAACATCCCCACCGGCAACATTTAGGTAGCCCTGATAAGGGCTGTTATTTAATTAATAGTTAGCCGTTAAGCTTCCTCGAGGGGCTCAATGCCGGACAGCTCGCAGTCAGAGTCGCTTTCTTCACAGATGCCACCAACTCAAGCAGCTGCCTCTTCGTTAACGTCGCGCTGTAGGCGATGTCCTTGCTATTCAGCCACTCTTGTGTGTTTTCCTTCTTCCAGGACGTCGTCGGCAATTTCTCTTCTCGCCAGGAGTGGTAAGGTGCATTGTCCAAAACAATGACACTACCAGCTGGCAACTTCTGCAGCACGTCGCCGAACCATCCCTCGAAGCGATTGCCGTCCATTTCTTCGTGGTAATCGCCTGTTTTTCGCCCTCGGAATACATCCAAGCAGCCGTCTACGAACCCATCTTCACTGCCGATGTGCGTGACGATCAGGCGCTGGCCTTTCCCAGAGGGTTGTTTCAGACCCGTTGAAAGGCCATTTGCGCGAGCGTACAGGCGTCCGCGCTTCTGCACCACGGTGTCTGTCCATATGATCAACTGAGTGTGTCCCGCCGTCACCCATGTCTCGTCCAGGAAGAAGATCTTTCGGCCTTCCGCCCGGTAGCGCTCCACGTCACGAAGGTAGCGATTCCGCCACTCGACGATGTCGTCGCGGTCGATAAGCAGCGAGTTGCGGCACCTCTTCTCGTACTCGAAGCCGATCTCGGCAAGCAGGCGCCGCACAGTACAGCGCTTCAGTGACGGGAGATCCATACGGTTCGAGAACTCGTTCGTTATCTTCTCGACCGTCGGTATCTCGTTGCGGCGAAAGAAATCGTGCACACATGACCTCAGCGCGCACAACGTGAAGCTGTCATATTTCGTGCTGCGTCTTCTCTTCTCCGCATTTCGTGTGCGCTTTCGCGAGGGCGTCGAAAGATTGTCGCCCGAAGAAGACGAAGCCTTGGCCTCTCTCCTCACCTTGAAGACTGTGCTTTCGCTGACACCGAGCATCTCGGCGACAAACTTGCTCGTGTCCTCCACGCTGCGTTCGGGCTCCCTGTTGCGCCAGTACGTGTAGCAGTGGAAGATCATGTTCCGTGAATCGCTGTTGAGGATGTGGCCGCTCTTGTTCTTGCCGACGCTCCTTGGTGGTGTGGACATCGAGGCAACACAAGGCTCGTTCGGCAACAAAGAATCGCTTTCCGATGTCACCTCGCTGGGCTCCATGGCGGAAAACTCGCGCTGAACGCCGTGCGAAACCTCGCGAGATCGCAGGTTTGCAAAAAGAAAAAAAAACGTGAAAGAAAAAGAAAATAAGATGCATCACATTCTTGAAAATAAGTTTGTGAAAGCATAAAACTAAAAAAAAAAGCAGAAATATTTTGCTATTTAAAACCAGGAGACAAGCATCCATGTATTTATTTAAAACGATGAACGAAGCTTTCTTTCACCTTTCCTGCCTCGGTCGTCTTCTCGCCCCAGGTTTGTAATGGTTTCGATAAGTGCATTGTGCCTTTAAGTATTTTTTAAACAGCAACTGATTAATTTTAGGCTCGGGAAACGAGTAGTAAATTATCCGTGTACATGTAAACGAGCGCAAAAACCATGCAGCGCTGCCCTTTTTACTTTTGTCCCTTGCAACGAATTTAGAGAGCAGACGACGCGCAGCGTTGTAGAAGGCACGGGGTTATTTTTCTCTCGCGATCCGGCATGTGCTGTTGCATTCCCATCACGACAGCTCTATCAAACCAGTCATCAAGGTACGAAAGTATTATACGTACCGGGAATTACGCGATTTAGAACCACAATTTTTTTTAAGCGGGACTATTTCTTTGCCGCGGAGGCAATCGGAGGCTGCTGCGGAGGCTGCTGCGCTTCGGTCATATGGGCGGGGCCTCTCCTTTTTTCTAAAGTTGTACCCGACTATAGGCTACGAGCCCATGCTTGCCATGCGAGCGACGATGCAAAACATTACACCATCTCCCGCTAAAAGGGACCATGAGGCGGATGCGAAGCCGGAGCACTTGCACGAATGCGTTCCGTTGGCGTTCGTTGGGCATGCTACAGACCTCGCGTCGTGGAATGCGAAGAGGAACGCTACGCGCGTGGTGTCTTCCCTCTAGCCTGGCCGTTTATTCTAACAGGGCGAGCGGGGAACGCGGTCAACAGGCGCGCGAGAGGGGGGCAGCGTAGGAGAGGAGAGAGAAGGGGAGGGGACGCGCATGCGCTGGCGCTCATCGCGGCATCGCACAGGGGAGAATTTCCGTATGTCGAGCGCGCGCTTCAGAGGAGGAGAGGAGAGGGGGAGGGAAGTGGAGAGGGGGTAAGGGGGAGTGGGGAGGGTGCGTGTGGAGAGGGTCTGCGCATGCGCAGTAAGGGTGGTCATGCCGCACACCACCACCACCCCCACCGGTTTGAACTCCGCCATAAGATGCTTCGCATCTAACAAACAAATGGGAAGAGGTACACTTAATATGGTTCTGTGTTCACTGGTAAAAGTGGCTGACCCGACAAAAATCAACCGCTACTGCGTTATATCAGAATCCAAAAATGTTTGCGCCGGATACACGCAGATGATGCGCTCTCCTCGCCTTTGTATATGCAACGAGGGCACCACCTGCGCTCCTCGAAGAATCGAAAGCAGGCCGGAAGCAGGAGCCACGCTCACAATACAGATCCCCCACCCACCACCCATTTTTTGGGATCTGACGCACTCCGTTCCTGAGAAAACCAATCTATAGCCCCACTAGAACGTTCATATATCCCGCGTATTTGAACCATTTGTCTCTGGAGACTATTGTTCAATGTTTCATTGATTGTTGTGATGCAGTCTTCTTTAGGGATGTTCCGAGGCGAACACTGAAAAAAGACTCTGAAATTAACCCTATAAACATAAGGTACCTTGATGTGACAAAGGACAGCACAATACCCTATGACCTAATCTTTCTCATTGGCCTGCATAGACTCTGGAGAGCAAGACTAATTGACAGAAGCGCTGAGCCTCCGCGATCAACAAAAAACATATACCATGCTTTTTCTTGAAACTGCTTCGGGAAAAAAACACTATATGGATGTCATGTAGTGGTAGGAGTCTCCTAAAGGCATGTAAAATTGCGTGGCAGAAGCGTAGAATCACACCAGGCGTCAAAAGATGTGAATTTCGTAACGAGTGGGTGTTCTAAGGCCCACCGATTACAGAGCGCTCAGGCATATTTAATCATCATCAGCAGCAAAAGCATCAACAAAGTGAACAGTTGAGTAAGTTAGCGCGTTACCTTTCAGAGGCGTAGGTGGCCAATCGCTGATTGGCAAAAGGAATAATTATGGCGTAGTGGGCACTTAACAACTGTACTTGCAGTGGGCATTCTAGGATACTTTGAAACAGCCATTATTACGCGCACAGTCGTTCGTTTCCGTACGACACGGTTGAGGAATGCACCGAGAACCGAAGCGAGGCTAGCAATTGAGAAGGCGGTGCGGTGCGCACGGGGCCCGATTACGCTATCCCGTTCTACTCTTGAAGGCGAAGCTCAAGCGTCCTCCAAGTTTTAGGGGCGGAGCTCCTTATAGCGAGACCTGGTCGATTGTCGATCGTCGATCCATCCGGCGTACCCCGTAGTGTTCCCTTATCCTACAATAGAGGGCGCTGTCCCATAGAGGTGCATGCAAACTGCAGTTGGGTGACGATATACTAGATGGCGCTGAACGCATTCTGTGTCGTCATCTCCATTTCTCGTCTCGTTTCCGAGAGGGCGCTGTCCCATAGACATGCGTACAATATGGCGGTTGGGTGAAGGTACGCTAGATGGCGCTGGCGGTGCAGCTGCTCTCCCATTGGCTGCTGCGCGGGGATCTCTCATTCTCCGGATCGTCGCCGTACGAGTGCGCTTGCTGGATCGTGCTGCTAGGCGGACCATGGACGACGAGGAGCGCCGGGTGCGGAAGGCCGCTGCGGCTCGTGCGAGCTCGAGAGGCCGCCGCGAAGCGAGCGCGGCGCCAGGCGGATCTCGAGGTGGTGCGCGCCCGCGAAGCCGCCGCCAAGCGCGCGCGGCGTCAGGCGGATCCCGACACGGTGCGCGCCAGTTAGGCCGCTGCGAAACGTGCGCAGCGAGAAGCGGAACCGGAGACGTCGAGGGCTCGTGCTACGGCTGCAAAACGTGCGCAGCGAGATTACTGCTGGGAGAAACCACTGAAGATTTCACGGTGTAACCATGATTGCTTCAGGAGCTTCACCCCAAACTCTTCATCATTCACCCCGTGGATATGCTGTGATTTTTTCCTGTCTTTTGCCGCTTGAGGAAACTCAGCGTTCGCTAAGCTCTGACCATCTAAAATATGGAATGAATAAGCACTTTTTAAGGAACACATTTAGCGCGTGTGTATGTCTTTCCCATTTCGTGTCGCCTTTTCATCCGTTGTGCGTTGCCACATACTATCATGATCAACCATCTAGCCCATCAGTAAATTTCAAGCTACCTATTTAAGTCAACTCATCACAAACACAGAAAAAATACATGCCTAATGAGAACGCGGACGGGACGTGAAAGAGTTATGTCTCTTCCGCAAAGGCTCTGGCACTGAAAACACACACACACACACACACACACACACACACACACACACACACACACACACACACACACACACACACACACACACACACACGAACGGAACACAAAACAAAGAAATTATTTTCTTATCTCGTGGACACGCATGACTTGTCCAAGTGACAGATTATGCCTCGTTTCTTCCCTGGCGCCCTTCGTTCAGAAATTGTAGTCCATACGTTCTCCCTTATCACGATGTTCACACTGCCGCCTTTAAATTATATGCTCGTGAAGAAAAGGCAGTCGCATATTTTTGATGGAGCTATACCAAGTGTGCCGTTTATTGCTAACTATCTGTCACTGCGACAGCTAAAATAGCAAACCTTTTCTTTTTACATTATGTGTCCTGAGAATTAAAAAGCAGAGAACGTCCGACAAGAATATCATCACCAAAAACAAAGACGTGATTAACCAAAACGCCGTCCAGCGATCACTAACCAAAGTTTTTCTTTATTATTAGCTTCGAGGCTTCCCACTATATCCACTCTCTCAACATCGCCGGACTCTCCAGGGTGCCTTGAGAAGACCCGACGATCGGCCTTTTACTCAAGGAAAAATTTTAGGAGCTTGGCCTCTCAGTTATTTAGCCTAGAAAGCCATACGAGCCCTTCTCTAGTGTTACAGCGTTGAATAAAGCGATCGCCTTAGATACGCCGCGCTGCGCGTGTTTGTTGTCTCTTGTGTACACTAACGTTTCCTTCCTTTCTCTCGCACTCTTTTACCTCCTAATATATCTACGCAGGTGAAGGGTGGAAAACTGGGCATAGTCCTTTATTCTATCCCTCTCGCTCTCTCTAAAAGTCCCGTACCAATAGTTGGTTTGTTCTTTGTCCACATCAGGTCTTCGGTTGGATAGTGACTGTGATCAGAGTGCACGCGCACATCGCCTCATTGCTGGAAAAAATAGTTACAATAATAAATTTGAGCAGTCAATTAGTGAGCTCTCGAATTTGGTTTGTTATTGTCTCTTTGGTGTCATTTTTCGTACTTGAGTTTGTTCTACCTTAAGCAGAATGCATATTGTGTAACTTGTCGTAAGTATTTCTGCGTAAGTTACATGTGCTACGTCGTCGAACCACAGGTGAGATATTCAGCTTATGGAGCAGGCTCATGTGCTTGGATAACGTTAAATTATACAGGCCTGTAACATGTGGCATGTCATTATTGAAGTGTAGGAGAAACGTGATGTGTGTCAGTCAAAATCGCTGTGAAGAGTGCCAAATGAAAGATAATGTACAGTACTCAAAGATTGAAAAGCGAAAACTCAGGGCTATGTGATGCGCGTATTTAGCTTCCAGCGTCTATAAATCGTGTCATATCGGCGTAATTTTGACTTGAACACTTAAATCAGAACCTATAGCGGCCAGATTTGCAGCGACATGACGCGGCTACCAGGAGCAATAATCGCTTATAGCAGTGGCTTTACTAAAAAAAAAAAGTTTAGGAGCTCTTGCCCTATCGGATAAATAGATGCAAGCGAACCTTGACGTGTGGACGTGTGCAAGCATGACCTATTTCTTTTTCTCAAACTGCGCAATGCTCCGTCCTAACTTTTCCTTTCCTCCATATGCCGGGAACTGGACAAGGAGGATTAAACATGGAAATGGACCTTCTTCACCCAAGGGCTTAACAGTGCAACACTTCTGCTATGCGCAGAAACGACTGTCATGCGTGAAACAACGAAAGGCAACAATGAAATGTGCCAGCGTGAATTGACAAGCCCCTTCGATTGAAGATTAAATGTCCATATCAGAAACGCCTTATTTCCAGCAAGCGCACGTTCGAGAGAGCATCATTTATTGGAAAAGGGCGCATATATACAGGATGGCGCACGTGACGGGCGCACCTTCGAGGGCCCCATTCTTGCACGCTCGCCCGCGCCGGGAATTTTGTGTGCGATACCGCCACGTGATGTCAGTTACATCAACCTTCTCTTCAAATATTTGACTATTTAGGGCAAAAGCACCTTACTGTGGGTCAGCAACGACGCTGCCCCTCAATTTATTCAAACATCTGTGTTTGGAGCAAATTGCGAACGATTGCGATTACTACATGTACTCGACCATGGAAGAGCAGTAAGCCGTCCCGAATATAAGGATTAGTTAGTTAAAAGACTTTATGTGTTTATCTGGCGGACGACTATCTTAGCCCCGCGAGGGGAGGATTATCGCCATGCGCTACTATCGCCTTCTTCTGGCACCCGCGCCTACCCCTGTGCTGGGGTGGTAGCGAGCACTTGTCAGAACTCTGGATACCGACAAGAATCCTAATGTGTGCACATACGATAACAGTTCCCGCAACGAGGTTCACGCTCCTGAACCGCAGCAATTTTCCAACTTTCTGCCTATTATTTTAATATTCTGATGGATTCCCAAAGAAAATTAATAAATAGAAAGTCTATTTTCATATTACCGAGCACATGAAGTTTCCTCCTTTTAAGCAAGTCTTCCCATACAGCACGGGAACGTTGGAAAAATACAGCATAACAAGATCAGAAACTCACCGTTGTCTGTTTAATGTCGACTGCTGTCCAGCTACTTGAAATTTGCAGTAGAAAGAAATTGCCAGGGAGCTGCCGCAAAGATGCTGCGATAAGACGAAAAGCGAAACCTTGCAATCAGTGTATTCAATAACTCACTTATTTATTCTTGAAACTTCAACACACATCGCTTACCTCGGAAGGGTGTCAGAAATGTAACTGAATTACGGACAATGAACCCAAACCCTTCCCAAATATTCGAAGCGCACAAAAGCCGGCAAGGTGTAAATACACGTGGTTTCGCAAGTGCCTCCGAGATCGGTCCACCATCGACCAAGCTACGATGTCATGTGATGACGCCATCATGTGACGCCAGGTTATGGGACGTCTTCGGATGAAATTTGTGACGGATGAGGTCACAAATTTTTGCAATCTGTGACGTCACTATGACGGCATGTGGTGACGCCATAGAAAGAAGTCTTTTTCAATTTTGAGGCCAAAACGGGCAGTAAATTCTCGTCAGTTTGTCCCCATTCATATTCTATAAATCAGGGCGTGGTTATTCCCCGCTCTTCAGCTTACCTCAGCAGCGATGGTCAGAACTTCAGAAGTTCACTTCGTCTGACTAGTTTTCACAATGCTCAGGAATAAAAGCCCAGCAAATGGTGGCACAGGCGCTGTATTTCACGTCATTGGCAACGTTATTTCAGGCGAAATTTTAAGTGGCAACTTTGTGAAAACTACGGTGTGCGACAAATTTAATTGAAATGGCTCGAAAGGAGGACTGATTTCTTGCTCGTTCTCTTGCTCATTCTCTCTCCATACGATCGAGTCTTCACGCTTCGTAAGCCTCAATATAGCAGCGCTTTCTCCACTCGCAAAATGTTCCTTCGAAGCCGCCATCGTGGCATCTGACGAATATAACGTGATGTGCGCAGCATCCCATGAATTTGTGCACTTTGGGAGGTTATCACTGTAGAGACCGGATTATAGGCAAATGCCTATTTTGTTCCTTGCGCTCCTATCACGCCATTTTGATATATGAGCATGAATTAGAGATTAAGAAGGGCACTTATATTGTTTTTATAGTGCCTATAAATGCCTATTTTTAGCGTTTGTGCCTAAATGCTTATAAGTGCCTCTAAATGCCTATTTTCAATATTGCCGCTTATAAGAACACTATTTAGCTTCAATTTTCGCCCCCGGAGGCAGTTTCAGACAGTTATTACCGTTACCGCGCAAGACTCACTCTTCGGAACTATGAGTTCAGTCTTGTCCTCTAGTTAAACCAACTCTCGGAAACAGCCGCTAGCAGCAGTGAAGTGGGACATGCCGGCGAACATTCGCCGCCGCGCTGACCTGGCGCGAGCGTTCGGCGAATACGAAACCGTGGAGAGCCGTCAGTAGAAAGGAGAGTGAAAAGCAAAAAAAGAAAAATGTGAAGTGTACGCAGCTTTTGTTTTTTTTTTTTTCTTTGTAATTTGCTTTTTAAGGTGTTCACTGCAGTAGCGTAGCCAGAAATTTTTTTTTCGGAGGGGCTTCAACCATACTTTATGTATGGTCGTGAGTGCGTTAGTATGTTTGCGTGTATATGTACATATGCAAAACTAAAAAAAAAAATCAGGGAAAAAAAAGCACCTGAAAGACGCTTGAGCTTCAGCTTCAAGAGTAGGACGCGATAGTGTTATTGGGAACCGCTCGCATCTTTTTCTTATTCGCTGGTCAGGCTTCCCTCCTGGGTGGACACCTCATCCGTACCGCGAATAACTACCCCATAATTCATCATTCTGGGAATTATCGAAGTACCCAGAATGCGTCCGTCAGGCCATTCGTGCGTCTACGCAGCTGCACGCTTTGTCGATGCTGTCACTGATGATAAATATTAATTATGCCCGAGTGCTTTGTAATGGGTGGGCTTTTAAACCGCGAACTCTGTGAAATTGATATGGTGTGACGCCATGCGCGATTCTGCGCTTCTGCCACGCAGTATTACGTGTGTCGACGCGACTTCTCGCAGTATATAACACCTGTTTAGGTTTTGTATAACTGTTTGCCACGCAGAAGCCTGGGTTCGTGTCTGGGTCGGGCTCATGATTCCTATTACTTGCATTCGTCGTGGTTTTACGCTCCCTATTTTTCGCTCAAGGTGAAAGACACCGACCCCAAAATTTCTGTCAAACGAGATCTTAAACCCTGTCGCGTTAAAAATTAAACGTAAAAATTGGAACGAATAAAACCAATGTGCACTCTATCATGGGAAAGCTGTGTGCAACATTTCCTGCATGGTCCTTGCTAGCGCGGCATCAGTTTCTGTCTTTAGAACTAAGTACAATTGAGTGAGAAGAAATAGAAGAAGATGGATTTAGCCTTCGACTTGTCTTAAGCGAATGCATTAGGAACCACGTAACTTGGTTTTTAATCAAGCATACGCCTCGTCAGAAGTGTCGCAGCTTGCCTCTCGTAAATCATTCACCAGAGGCAATTCCCTGTCCTTGAGCAGCGCGGTATGGTGCAAGTAATTATACCAATGACAAACGACGTCCAAATAACGCGTCGTATGAAAAACGGCCACGGACACTCTGGCCCCAAGGAACACTTACACACTTTAATTCCATGCGCGTTGGGTCCTGAAACAGGTTTTTCTAAATGGAGCGGTTTCGCTTCAGGAGTGGAGTTGCGAGCAAGCTTACGCTGTCACGAAGGCTGAGCGAAAAATGAATCGCGTGAAAGTTACGTGTAAAAGAATATAATTTCTGAAATGTGCGTTTCAGGAAGTAAGACTTGTGTAGTGAGGAATACCGCGAGACGGTAGAGGCAATTTCGCAGAGAACGCTTTTAAAAAAAATGTACAAGCTTAGCTATCCTCGGAACGACCCTGAGTATCTCGTGTGAATTGTTGCTTAGCAACATATCACGTACGCCTTCAAGCACAATACTGCCAGTGGAGGTATCCAGCGTAAGAGTACTTCGTGCGCACACACTCCATTGTACATGAGATTTTTTTTAAAATTTAGTGTATGGCTATTAGTTTTATATTCATTTTATTCAAGGTGTTCTGGCTTACTGTTGTCCGAGTCTTTGTCATTTTTTACATTGCTAAATTCTTTTCTCTCTCTCTCCCTCCATACCTTCCTTTCCTCTAATCTCTTCCCTACAAATGCCACTAGCCTACGCATACTAGATAATGAATGAATGAATGAATGAATGAATGAATGAATGAATGAATGAATGAATATTCAGTACTGTAAACGCAAGCCAAACACTGCTGGCAGTTTCGTAATATTTAGATGAAGTTTACTCACGCAATTATTCCTGTAAGTGCATCACTTTTTCAAAGTTGTCAAGACTGACGGCGTTCATCTCGAATTCCCAAAAAAAAACGCAATGACACCCCCATTCGAATTCATTGACGTAAGGTTTATTTATTTATTTATTTATTTATTGATTTACAACACACTGCCAGTCTTGGCGAGGATTTTTGCACGAAACAAAAGCAAAGATATAAGCCATACATACGCAATTAGTGAACTTCGTAATTTCTGATAAAAATAATCTAACAGTGAAAAGCAGCAGTGAGTGTCATAGAAATGCTCGGAAGCAAAAGCATTAGTAGTCTTCGCTGCACCCATTATATTGTCTAATAGGCTACTTCACATCCTCTTTTTTTTTGTTGTTGTTTCGTGTAAGAGCCCTCAAGTACAGAAAATATAAGAGCAATACGCGTTGTCGCCGACCTACATGCATGTTCTTTTTTTTCACACATTTTGAGCTTTCTTTTCTCGGCGCCAACGAAAAACAAGTTCCTAACATCATTTCGCGAATCTGCGGTGAGCGTCCCTTCATGGACAAAAAGATTTTCTGTTGCCAGCTTTCGAAGACTGCATGAAGCTAGACAGAATAGTGAAGGCGAGTTCCATGCCCTTAGAGGATGGGCGCACTGTTTACGTTCCGAAGGCTAAAAGGGCAGGATTGTTTACATTCCCGTGCTTGCTGTTGGCCGGCAAAAAGCAATTGGGTCACGCCAGCCTCCAGCAGCACACGCCCGAAAACAAGAGCCATACAATCTCGCTCTCTTATTATGGAAAATAAATAGAGCTTCGTGCCTTTGTGATTCCTACCCTGTATACACAAAGGGCACGATCCATGGCTGACTGCTCAAAGCTGCCACTTTCATTTCTACTACGAAAGCGGATGAAAGACGTATTGCCTAGGTCATCAAGAGGAAACGATAGGGGCGTGTTTTTGTTGGAGATGTGGATACGATAACATTCGCATGGCCACTCGAAAAAACTAGAAATTATGCATCAGCGAATGGCGTCTTTTCAAACAGCAACATTGAAACCGCGTGTCCTGACTGAGCTGAAACTCGACATGGCTTCGTCGTATTAAAACTCCGTCTCAAAACTATTAACGTCTCAAATTATAACGAGAGAGAGAAAGTGTGTGTCTTCAATTGAAGCAAGAAGCCGGAACCCAAAAATTTCCTTGCGTCAAGAACTTTGTGCTGTTGAAGTTCGTTACATCAAAGTACAACAGTACATAGCTGCGAAGTTCAGACTCGCTCGTCATAGGTAAGTGTTCGGCCGGATGTGCCTGGATGAGAAACAACAGCGTCACTCGATGCATGTGCCACTAATAATGAATGAATCGTAATAAAAGATGCTAATGTAAAAGAAATGTGGAAGTCGACTGTGGCCACTCGCCTTCAGACGGTCATCCCCACCGTCATCTGTTGCCTTTCCTCCTCGCCTGCAAGGGCCGGCTACACGGGCGAGTCGTAACCCCGACCGGGATAACTCAGCTTCCGTCTCTGACAAAGATTCGTTTATCAGTGTCAAACCAGGGCCACACGACCACAGTCCACCCAGCGACAGGCCCATTCCGATCAGCTCGAGTGTGAGAGAGTGTGACAGCACACCACAGCAGCATCACTGAGCCGGATTCGAACCTGCCACCTACCGACCAGAGATTGCTGCGTTTCTTCACCACTCGATCACTGGTCGGGTGATATCTTAGTAGTTTTGGTACAATATATGCAGTTGTTGTGCGCAGAATGAAGCAGTGACTTCAACGATTGGCTCACACTGGCGTGGCCGTAACCGGTTTTAGCCGATCGAGTGCCACCAAGAAACACTAACAAATAAATAGATAAAAATTTGAGTGGGCTTCATTCCTGATTAATCAGGACGAAGTAAGGTGCTTTTCCTTTTTTCGTTGTTGTATGTATTCACGTTTTAGCCTTTATTTATTGACATGATATAAGGAGATGTTGGTTACTGTACTGTTTATCGCTCTTATGTCGTTCGTTACGTTTAACTTCTTTGTTTATTCACTTCCTTCTTCTCGCATTCGATTTGGTTTTCGGCAGGGTTCCTGTGTCAGGGTTCCTGCGTCAGGATTCCTGCGCCAGCGTGCCAAAAGTATAACTTACGCACCCTTTTCCCACGCTTTTCACTCGTACTCGTGCCAAGCGGGCTTTGGCTTACACAGTTCTGAGAGACCTACGCTGAAACCCTGTGTCGTGCTCTTGCCGTTGCGGACTATTGTGCGAAAAAAAAAGAGTATTTCATGCTGCGTCGTAGGCAATAAAATAAAACCATTCCTCTTGATTGAAACGACAACAGAAACCCTTCTCGGCCGAGCAATCGACGTCTCAAAGAAAAAAAAAAGACAAGACTTCATTTATCGCGTTGCTTCTTCTAAAGGAGCATCAAAGCGTAGCGATAGCGTGGTAGTGACACTTGCGAAGACGAAAACCGAGGAAAATGTTTGCGACCATCCCTGAAATAAGCCAGGGGACGTCCATCGATTTTCTTCCTCGTGGTACACGGTAGCTACTGAAACGAGCGGACAAAATTGTGAAACTCTATCATGTTAAAAAAATAAAGTTATTTTTGTCGGGTGCTGCAACCACACCAAATGTTCCAGTTGTCCGTCGCAACGCTTTCAAATTGTTATTAGAGGGAACAAAAAGCGTGCAGTTTTCTTAGCGATACAGATGTGTTCATGAAAACCCATTTAGTACCCTTTATTAAGTCTCTATTTAGTGACCTTAAGCAATATTGTTGTTTCCCAGAAGATGTTTATGGTGAACGAACGCATCATAAAAATTGAAAGAGGGACATGGTCCACGAAAAACAGTACGAAAAAGACGTTTCGGCTCCCCTCAGGAAGCCTTGTTCACAATAAAAACTGTTGTTGTGAACGAGGTCGGTGTCCCTTTTTCAATTTTTATGATGTTGCTTCCCGACCATGCAGGCAGCCGTGAAGAAATCGACTTGAGTGAACGCAATTTTAAATAGAAAAAAATATGTATATATTCCGAACCCGAACCGCAACAGTGGTCCTGTGGTTATAGTGCCCGACTGCTGACCCTTAGGTCGCGGGATCAAATCCCGGCCGCAGCGACCACATTTTCGATGGAGGCGAAAATGCTTGAGGCCCGTGCGCTTAGATTTAGTTGCACGTTAAAGAACCCCATGTGGCCGAAATTTCCCGAGCCGTACACTACGCCGTTCCTCAAAGTCATATATCGTGATTTTGGGACGTTAAACCCAAATAATCACTGTTATTATATTATTCCTAAAGCAAAGCTTTAGGATATCGCCACATTACTAAAGAAACAGCAGAGAGATTGACAACGGAATGTATGCGGTAAAGAGGATTGAGTTGCAATAGCACATTATTACAAATGTTTGCAGCTCAACATTCCATCAGAGCATTTGTCCCACCATTTCATGCATGTCTTCACGCGAATGAGAACCCGTTCCGCGCCTATGGGTCTTCACCGTTTAAGCCGCTTAGTATATAATTCTTTGAGATGCAGTTTCGGAAACGCGGAGAGCTTATGCCGGAAGCGCAGTTCACTTGAGTGAACAACATTGTGAAGCTCCGTTGAAAAAGTTGAGGGGATGGGTACATTTTGCGGGAGATTTCGGTCACGAGATTAAAGTGCTTACGTAAATCCCACCCGACTCTGTTTACGAACGCTTGGCATTTCAGCGTAATTATACGGCTTAGGAAGCTTGCCTCGAACTACAGCGCGGGTAGTGTGAAGAACGTGCGGCTAGGAAATGGCCTATTTCAATTTGCCTAATCGGCTAAAAACCTGTGTTGTGTTGAAAGCTCAATCCCACGACAGACTCTTGTAATTTCCAGTTCACGTCATGGTTTTGCTCACTATAAAGTCAACTTTACTTACCGGATGAGTGCTGGTTTCTCGCCGTGTTGCTTAGAGAAACACCTTTAGACACGCACACAAACGACGTCACACCTATGCTATTAGAACTAAATGGTGTGGCCGGGAAGCTCTTGAAAGTCACAACATGACTAAAAGATTGAGATGCATACCTTTGAATCCCGAAGAAGGCTCTACTTGAAGGCAGTTTGTCGACGACAAGGACCTGTGCGCATTGCTCCCTCTGCTATCGACTCTTCTCTCGAAAGAGGAAACAAGTTTTAACACTGAAACGGGCCACTTCGGGAAAGTGAGAATGTTTGGACGTGAGACCCTGACGTAGGAAAGGCCATCATTTCGCTGTTCTCAGTGTCCGTGAAGCGGATCTGCTTGACTATTTTTCCGCTGCCTCATATAGTTTCCGCATATATTTCGTTCTACAAGTTGGTCATAAACGCGAACATTTCGATCAGATGTCGATTTAGGTAAAGCCTTAGAAGCCTCATCAAACGCAAACTCGACAGTCGGCGTCCACGTGATTGATGCCAGAAATCATCACCTTGTAATCTTCCTCATTGACGTCATGTATCGCCAAAAACTGTTAAGTATCTGACGTCGTCATGACTTCATTGCAAGACGACGATTGGTTAAGGTGGGCCGATCACAGAGGCATGCAAAACCATGTAGGAGCAAAATCTTCCATCTGCGCTCCTGGAAAGCAGTGCAAAACCACGTTATCTGCTGAAAGCTATCGGAAGGGGGCGGGCGAGGATCAATACATCGACTTAAAAAAAAAAAAAGAATGGTGCTTCGCCTTCGAGTCGTTTGGCGTATGCATGAGGGAACCGGCGAGTTTTTTTTTTTTTTTCTGCCTTGTACAACCTACTGAATAGCGGTTTCAATACGTAGCCTGGTTATGGAAGGCGAGCTTCGATCGTCTCTCACGCTGGGATCTGTGTTCGGATAAGGCAGTCTTTCAAAACCGCCGCGAAATCTCAGCTTTATCGTTCCCGTCCGGCATCGGCGTAGCCTATTGTGAGCAATATAGAGCCCGGGTGCTTGGAAGTCGCCACGAAAAGCATTCACGTTGACTGAAACCCATCTCATCGTACCAGGTTCGTTACCGAAACGTACAAAAAAAAAACTCTCTGGATATCCTACATCGACCTACTGAGGGAGCTGCGAAGTGAAAGTGCGTACTACTTACTCCTACCTTGATAGTGATGGAAAGTTTCGGAAGTGTTTCTGCCATTTCCAGAAGGGCCGCACGGACTGCTTGCCATGGAACATCTCCCTACCACGGAAGCGCACTAATTATACAGAAAGCGAAGAGGCCGATTTTTTTTTAGAAATTTCTCGAAAAGTTCCACGATTTGGCGTAGATATAGAAGTTGTTCGAAGCCGATTCTGTGTCCTCCTAGCGCTGTTTTCAATTTACGAATCAAGTATATCTCGCGTAACCGCTGGGCCCCTACCGCAACGCGTGCGCGCTATCAGCAGACATAGCGTTCTTGATAGACAGGCGGCGAGCGCCAAGTTTAAAAAATTGAAACAAGCGAGCAAATGGCAATTACTGCTTGTGCGGAATATAAAAAGAAACAACTCAACCTAAGGCCCCTATTACTCTGGGTGAGCCCTTCGTCGCAGGCCTCCACTGGCAAATGTGGCTCGCCAGGCCTGTTCAAGGGTCGTCAATTGGCTTCCCTAGTCCAGTTTTGGAGAGTCCGCCTCCCACGACCAATTTACGACGCTTTTCCTAATTAGCCGCTAGACGGCGTCTAGCCGCTAATGTGCACTGGCAGGTTATAAGTTCGAGGCAGGGCTGGAGTCGCATTACGGACATTGGTCGCTGTGTTCATAGGCGTGCGCACAGGGGGGGGGGGGGCAGGGGGGGGGCGGCCGCCCCCCCTAATCACCTGAGATGGGGCGCAAAATCTGCCCCGTACATTGACTTATTAGTGGTGGGGGTGGGCGCTGTGATGAACCTTTGCCCCCCCCCCCCCTGATGGGGAACCTGCGCACGCCTATGCTGTGTTTGTCGGAAATATCTTGCGAAGTCTGTGTAAGTGGTTGTAGGCGTTCGTCTTTATTCGGCAGCATTCCCCGCCACACCGTTTTGTAGAGTTTGGGATGAGCTGGGGCTTTAGCGCGCCTTGCCAGTCTTCGTGCCTCGAGTATGTCTTTTGGTGTTCCGTTTGGTTTCGGAGAAGTGTCCCTTTCAGAGACACAAGGTAAAGGTGAATCATGCTACGCAGTTAGTACAGCTTTACTTGAGGTGGAACTTGTTCAATTTTCTTAGATTGTAGTTGCCAGAGAGACTGTCACGCGTACGAGAGCGTGAAGAGAGAATATGCAAAGTGAGGGAGCTGAAACTAAGCGCAAGCCACGCTCGCAAACTCATTTTGTCTGGGTTCGTGTTTCTTTTATGTGCTAGTCTACACCAAAGCCTCACTACTATGAGGCAAAGCAAGCAATCCCATTTCCTGGCTCTTTGTCATGCTTGGTAATAAAAGGATTACTTCTGTGGATCCGGCATCGTTCAAAACAATCGTGTATGCGGTGAAAATTAGTCTACATGGTTCTCCTGTACGACCTCAAATTTTATCTAAATTGCTCTCCGTGAAGCCCTAAGCAAATACCAAGCTTTCATTCACTATCATCAAAGGGGCTTCATTCTCACTATTCTTCTACAATGAGCCCGACGTGGAAACAACGTTAGTGGACTAGCGTCATACAAACGAGCGGCGCAGGCGTCTGTCAGCCTTCCTCATCTAAGCTAATACGTAGCTTCTTCATTTGGCCGTAAACCAAAACTGTGTGACGCCGAAATCCTTTCCGTGACGTCGCGCCGTTCATCGCTTTCTCTGCATCTGAAGATCTGGAGAATCAGTGCAGTCACAGTGGAGACATCGCTCAGTGAAGTTACATGCTACATATGTTTGTCTTTCAAAAACAAATACCACATCTCTTTCATTCTTTCTTTCTCCTTTGCTACGTGTTATGCACGATATCCTGCCGCAAACATATGTCATCGCACGCGTCACACAACCACAACTTACTCGTCTACGTGCTCGCACCAAATCATCTGATCTTTCTTTTTTTTCCACAGCATCAAAAAGAATGAAGCAGCCTTTTCACAATAACGCCGTATCTGATCACCAATCATCCTACATAGCACGTCCAAGTGTAAACTTACTCGACTATATTCCCTAGGCCCAAATCTCAGTCTTCGATTTCATCCAGGACTTCACCGAGGTGACGCTACCCTTTTGCGTGTGTTATGGTTGGGCGTCACATTTTACCTGCGTACGCGTTCCGCATAGGAATGGCCGTCCCGCAGCCTGTGACCACTGCGGCAATGAAGAAACGATTACACATATTATGTGCGACTGTCCACAATACTGTTCACAAAGACAGTAGCTTTGCAACGCGCTTGATAAGTTTCTACGAACCAATCCTCTGCGAGAGAATCCTGCGCCGTCGACAAGACTTAATGTCACAGAAGAAGACAGTGCAAGCGCTACTGCGATTTCTGCGTTCAGCCGGTCTGTCAGAAATGTTCTGATTGGAACGCCTTGCCTTCGTTTGCATGTGGGATCTTTTTTTTCATTTTTATTTTATCTCTATCTCTTTCCTTTTCCGAACCCCCCCCTCCCCCAGGGTAATGAACCAGTTCTAGTACTTGGCTAACCTCCTTGTCTTTCCTTTTCATCTTTTTACTCTCTCACGTAGAGGTTTTGCAAAAGTCAAACGTCACATTATGCGCAAGCTCACCTCCTTTGGTAGTGCGTATCGGGGTTCTTAAGACATAGAAAAATGGAATAATGACTCAATATAGGCACCTATTTATGCAAAAAAAATGACGAAGTGGAGTATGGCCACCCTCCTACACTACCCGCTCACTTCTCGCCTCCAAGGTCTGGCAGTGTGGTCGAGTCGTGACCCGCATCGGAATCTCTTCCGTCTTGACAAAGATGCGTAGATCTAGATACAGCTGGGCTCTGGGGCAGGCTCCCGCGACAGGCTCAGCGACAGGCTCATCTAATCAGCTCGCGTGTGAAGGGCATGACGGTAATGTCAACCCTGTAAAACGTCATACCAGCCGGATTCCACCTGCGACCTACCGACCAGAGAACGCTGCAATTCTTGACCGCTCGCTCACTGGTCGGCTGATAGTGTAGCGGTTTTTGGTACCATATATGCGTTAGGCATATATGGTACGGAAGGCGGCAAGGTCCACAACGATTGGCCCACACTGCCACTTACATTTTCCCTGGCACTTCATATAAAGTGAGTATGAGATATGTCAATTAAGACACAATATGCAGACGAGAAGCAATAATGTCAATGACAAACAGCTGGTTAACTTGCTGCATTAAGATCACGAAGAGCGCTCACTGCGCGCTCTTTGATTGTCAGGGTGTGGCTACGGTCCAAGCACTTGCCTTACTACAAGTGGTCGTCTGTCGAGGCTGTTGATCACCCTCCATGTATTGTTCTTCGTGGAAGGCAAGATTCACTACATTCAACTGTCCTCAATAGGCAGTATTATCTTCAGGATACTTGATACGGCAATCAAAGTATTCTTAAATCAGATCACGTATTCCTGTGACTCAAGAAGACCAATCAGGCAGTTTACTAGCTGCATTTCTAATGTTCCTAAGAGATATATCCCTTAGTGTAATCGTTCTTACAAAAGCCAAACCGGCCGATGTTTGAGTGAGCGTGCGCAGGAGCACAACCGATCATTGCGCATCGGCAGGCGTCAGTAATCTAGCCTCGCATTCCAAAGCCGCGAAAATCAGAAGTGTTTGTCTTATCTGGAAAGCATTAAGATCCTATCGAAGGCTAAGTCTAAAACTCATAGGAAAGTCGTCGAAGCGTTTCGCTTAACAAAAAAGGGAGATAACTGTGCCAGGTCTCTTTCTATATCAGAAAATAAGAGAATTCTTATGGGCACATCACGTCACTCCCACGTAGTGATGTGCACGTGTTCTTGTACTTTGTTTAAACAACATAATTGTCATTGCTCCTTCCTCTGAAGTTTTGTCATTTTGAGTAACCTATAAATCACTGCTTTTACGAAACAAAATCAGTGCGAAGTTTTGGGCTTTTTGTGTGGGTCTGTGTTTCCGTTTTGTGCTGTCTTTGAGCAGTTTAAATGCCGAATCTATGAACCGACTAGCCTAACAACATGCCTTGCTTACGGCAGTCTTCTTGTCGGTGTTCGAAAATGCCCTGACAAGCCGTAAGCGATAAGCAACGTTAGAGGAATGTGACACTTAACGACAACTTAATTAAGACCGATGTATTGCGCTAACTAAGCCCCACCAATAGTTAAGCTTGTTGTCCCGCTAGTCATTCACGTTCATTTTTTCCGCTACGGTTGTGATTTACTGGAACGAACCAAGTGGAATGCAATTACTCCGCCCACGTACTCTAACACAAGATTAATAGCATGTACACAATCAAGCTGAACGATAGCATCTCCGTGTCATTAATTAAGCATTGAGAAAAACATAAGGAACAAATCAGAGTATTGGAGGCGCGTGCTACTAATTAGTTCTTTATTGTTTAGTACTTACGTAAACCGAGTCTCCTAACAACGAAATCCAGTTAGTGTTGGTAGCCAGTATCCTTCCGATTGTACCGCCTTTGGTGTTTTATTCAATGAGTATTGTATGTTTTGAAATGCGGAATCGATTACCCAGAATACGGAGCGATACACATAATAAAATGCCGGAGCCCTTCCCAATGGGGAGAATAGGGGCATGCGAATCATTGAGTCTACATGCCTGACTGACTACACTGATTTCTTTATTTATTTCCTTCCTTCCTTCTTCTTTCTTTTTCTTTCTTTCTTCTTCTTTCTTTCTTTCTTTCTTCTTTTCTTTCTTCCCCATTGCGCAATGCTTCCTTCTAACTTTTTCCTTCCTCTATGCCGGGAATGGGCCTACATCTACGTCATTAACAACGCAACACTTGTTGCTAAACGCAACAACGACGGTCGTGCGTTTATATCCAGGCAATAATGAAATGTGGCAACGTGTAGTGACAAGTGACATGGATAAAGGTCACATTTCCATATCAGAAAAGGCTGATCACCGAAGAGCCCGCGATCAAGACAGCATCAGTTATTGGAAAACGGCGCATATAATGCGCGTCTGAATGAAGCCCCTTCTGAGGCCACCATTCTGTACGCTCTCGGGGCAGGGGCGTAGCAGGCAATAATTGGGGAGGGGGGGGGGTTAACCACACTTGTGTCTTGTGCGTTGCTTTTATGTGTCGCATACACATGGAAAATTGAAAAACCGGTGGGGGGGGGGGGGCAACATCCCCGCTTCCCCTGACTACGCCAGTGCTGGCCGGCACTGAGCTTTTCCCGTATGATGCCTCTGAAATTTGACTGATAGCAAGCTTCGTGGCTGAAGAGCAGTCACGAACACTTGTCACGACCGCCAACGCTAACAAGCTTCGGCGGTAAAGTCACGTGACTTGACCACCGTAGGAGCAGCGCGCGTAACTCACCGCTCAAGCACAGCACAGAAGACGAACGGGGAGAACGGACGCACAGACATAGCTGCCGACCTTTAATAGCGGAGATGCTGTAGTGCTAGGCCTGACGACAGATGAGTGTCTGCGTCGCATGTCACGCTCCGGTTCTCAGATACACCCAAAGATGGCGTAACTGTCTCGGTCGCGGACGTAGAGGTAGCCGCACAGTGAAACGGGAAAGGCGGCTCGAGCGTGGATAGCGCCTGAAATATCTGTAACAGGGGCGGCTGTGGAAAGGGCGGCCACACGTGCATCTATACTCTTCAAAATTAATCTCAGACACCCTCACAAAATCAAAAAAGATCCCAGAAGATCACAAGTGGAGCACAGGAGAACCGCAGTTGCGCTGTTTCTGCAGATTTTACACTGGGTGGAACTCGGGTAAGTTTTTGCCGGAAGCTTCTGGCGACAAGTTGCGCAGTAAGACCATCGTAAAAGTTGTGGCGCCACCATCGCGCTTCAGAGTGGCGAGCAGCTTGTATGGCTTTTAACTGAAACTTGATGAGCCGTGCAAGTTTCAAACATGGCGATTTCCGCGTTTTCTTGTGTGTTTAGAAAAAATGTTTCGCGATTTAGAGCGTCACCTACTCTACTACTGTAGAGCGCTAAGCTATCTCTAACGTCCAATTGCTTCCTTGCTTTTTAGAGCAAAAGGTGAGCAATTGTGTGTTTTGAACAAATTGGGAACGCTGGAGGCTATTGACAGTAGTATTTACAGCAGCACGGAGATTAAACGCAGAAGATCCGCGAATAATGCAATAGAGCCACCGATGGCTGGCCATTCATCAGCAAGACACCTCAATGTCTCTCTACAAAGGTCCACAAATACTGCAAGTGAACTTAGTGGAAAGGAAACATTTCTCCGAAACGTAAGATCTTTTAAATAAATTCTGCCCAAACTAGCAAGAAAACGGAAAGCATCCTGCTTTTTCTGTGTGCCAGGACGGCATATATCATATTCACAGTTTAGAAATATGACGACGCTCTCTATAACGTCGAGATAAAATGCATGTCGCCGTAAATCCACTATTTGTCGTGTGCTGGCTTATTGCTTAATTAGGCGAGATTAGCTCGCCAACTTTTGAAGCAGCAAAGCTGGGCGAAAAATTTCCAATTAGAAAGCTTAGAACAGTTGGGAAAACGTCCTAATAAAGCCTTCAAAATTCTTACCTATTAAATATTTGTTTTTTCTTACTGCTTACGCAGCGCCCGTGAAATACCAAAAATACCACGTGACAAGCCCGCCTGCGCGTCGTGATAACAGTTTTCAATAACGCTCTGCGTACAAACGAAACGCTTCCGTCGCGGCGCTTCATTACAGCGAGAAGCAGACGCAGCGGTTATCGGTTGTGCTGCCGCACGGAACAGGGCATCGAAAAGCTGCCACCATCATCGCTGCCATGTCGCCATTCGGCAGCACACTCGGCCGAATGCTGGATGTGATGCCACTTAGGAAGCCAAAAGGTCATCAGTTTTTGTATCTTGCGTCTTTCTTGCCAAAATCGCCCTCGCCGCGCGTTGCAAGTATGAATGAATGGATAAATATTTATTGCATAAATTGTAGCGTCTACTCTTAGGGCTAGATAGGATCGAGCGGTTACCTATTCCGGGACTCCGTTGGACTGAGCTGCGACCCGCGCCTCTCCACGAGGCTCCGCAGATCCGCGAGGGCTGGGCTAGACAAAGCCTCCTCCGAACCTTCTCACGTCGGCTGCGTAATTTGTGCGCTGCTGGCAGGACAAAACCATGTGAAACAGGTCAGCGCTACTGCCACAGAATTTACACATTGCGCTACATTCTTCTGGGTCTGTTTTGACCAGCTTGGCCGGGATGCCATACAACATGGTTTGGAGCCTGAGCAGACGGGCTTCCTCAGCTTTAGTAGACCTGTGGATATCAACGTGTTGAGGCAACGAAGGCATTATTGGCACGGGTGGCATCATGGCTGGCGGAATTTTTCGTGTATAAGGGGCATGCATCAAGCCCCTAAACGCGTACGATTTACATGGGCATTCTGTAATGCGACATTTATGTTTACAAACAGCGCACCTTGCGGAAAGCAGCCGAAGAAGATATCGAGACGATCGTAAAAAACGACGCTACCAACTGTTCAGTCTTGGTCTTGTCAATGCGGCACATCTCTTCAGTGTGTAACGCAAAAAAAAAATGTAGCAGCAAAACGCGAACGACATCTAGTGCACGCATACAAGCACTAAAACTACGTGGCTTCGCAGAATTACCCGAAACAAACAGATTATAATAATATTTCGGGTTTAACGTCCCAAAACCACGATATGATCAGAGACGCCGTAGTGGAGGGCTCCGGGAATTTCGACCACCTGGGGTTCTTTCACGTGTACGCGGACCTCGAGCATTTTCGCCTCCAGTGAAAATGCAGCCGCCGCGGCCGGGATTCGATTCCGCGACCTTCTGGTCAGCAATCGAGCGCCATAACAACTAGACCACCGTGGCGGGGCGTCAAAGGATAGCAGAAACAGCGGGAACGGGATCAGACTCTTCGTCCTTCTACCTCTGTCCTACTCGAGAGCGCTGCACGAAATTTCATCAGGAACACCCCAACTAGTCCAGCTTACCATCCCATAGAGATGATAGCTCAAGGCGATTTTCAAGGAAACGCTCAGAAAAGCGTCGAAATGTTTTTCGGGAAGAATGACGGTGTGCCTTCTTTCCAATCAAATAGCACCGCTACGCTATAGGACTACCACAATGAGAGCGTATATCGCCTTCAGCTTTAAGGTTTTATGCCAGCACCGCTACTATGGCCCCCGCTGAATACCTCGGCTTCCCGTTTTCGTGCGGCTCTTATTAGCTCCGTATTCTTGGAGAATCTTACCGTGAAACTGTCACGCGCTGCCATAGGATTCTCGGTGAGATCGGCTCCAGTACTGCGACACAACATAGGACCATGTTTCGCCCGGTCAACGCTCTTGGTTCAGCTAAGGGCACTTCGATGCCTGTTGCGGGATGCCTGAGCCCTCCAAACACACCACCGCAATCTGCCTCGTCGCAACGTGGGATGACACGGAGCTACGTATAAAATGAGGTCACTTGGTGAAAACTTTAAAGGGGGCACCAAAACCACTGCGAGTTGGGACAGAGAGGGTGTTGCTTTCTCGCCTTCACTACCCGTCCTACGGGCGCCGTCTCCTCCTCGCCACTTGTTTCTTCATAAAACACGCGGACAATGTCAGCGCTAAGCGTCGAGCCTATCAGGATTTGGCGCTTTTCCGCAACGCGCTGTTATCACCGCGTGCGGGAAAGCGCGCAAAGCGAAGTGAAATCAGTTTGATCGCGCACGATAGTCATGCGATAAAATGCAGGACGGACGTGCGAATGCTTGGCCAATCAGGGTAGGAGAAAATGCACAACTGAGATCCCTCGTATATGCACTGTTCGCGAGCTTACTTACGACGTCGCGTGAACAGACTGCTGGCGTCACGAATTGTGACGAAAAACAAGAAACGCCCGGAGAGAATAACGCGCACGTTCTTTGTATTTTCAGGGATTCTTTAGAGGCCCTTTAGAAACAGAGCGGGAACTGTGAAAGAAGACTTAAGGAGCATCGGAACGACGTTAACAAGCACCACGTGACGTCCAGTGCCCCTGCAGACATGCTAACTCCAGAGGTCACCAGACAGGCTGGGACTGCGCTTGCGTGCTTTCAAGTGAGCGAAATCGAAGTCAGCGGCTTTATATTGAGTCAGCTCATATCCGGCCAACCGCACGTCTTTTGAAAAGCAACGACGAAAATCCCAATACGATATTCACCCCCACATTTACGTCATGTACTAAACAGAACATTTCTTGTCCTTGCTGTTTTGCCCCTCATTGCGATGTTTCGGCTCTCGTTTGGGAGCTGAAACGTCGATCGAGAGGAGGAAAATAAAGTTTTATCCTGAGCAAGCGCAGTGTGTACCGTGGGTACGTAGCCACGTTATTCCAGATAATAATTATTGCGATTTTACGTCCCAAACCCACGATTTCCTTATGAGGGACGCCGTCGTGGAGGGCTCCGTAAATTTCGACCATTTGGTGTTCTTTAACGGGCACCTAAATCTTAGTACATGGGCCCCCAGCGTTTTCGCCTCCATCGAAAATGCGGCCACCTATGCCGGGATTCCATCCCGCTACCTTCGGGTTCCGCATACCAGGTAGCTTCAGGTCATGGCCATCTCTCAGGCTCATTTTATCAGCGTGCGCTGATTCTTCGGATCTCATGTATTCAAACCAAATAAATAAATAAATAGCTTAGCAGAACAGATACTTGGGCGATTTTGTAAGGATCCAAGATAGTACTGCCCACTGGTTTTCGGATAAGGCTTGATTGCCTACGATGCCACGATTCGTACGCATCCCCATAAGGCTCGTTCACACCGGCGACTAGCAACGGTCGCGCGACTAAGTTAGTCGCAAACGGTCGCAAATGGCCGTTTTAGTCGAAAAGCGACTGCTTTGGCTCAGTCGCTCGCTGCTCGATTTTCAGTCGCGCGACTGCAGTCGCAAACCTCTGAACCAATCAGATGCGCTGGAACAGGACATCAGCCTATTTTACGGGGCAACGGCAATGCAAGCTGTATACGAGCAGACGTGAATTCTATTGGCGACTTATATAGGTCGCACGCAGGTGTGAACATCGGTCGCTTTGAGTCGCTTTTTGACCGTCAGTCTCAAACGGCCGCGCGACCATTGCTAGTCGCCGGTGTGAACGAGCCTATACCGTACGGCATAGGGTGTTTTGTACATCACAGGGCATGCTCATGTGTGGGTGCTCGGTCGGTAAAAGTAAACATATTCTCAGCTCGGTCGGCGCTTTTCAAATTTTTTACTGTTTCATCCCGACCTGACGAGGTATCGTCAGACCGTCTACTTCACTATGACGTCACTTCGCGAACTTTTAAAGATTAGCAGATTTACAAACAGCGAGATTCTGTATACAGAATCCTTTCAGGTATTAAAAATAATAAAACGAAACTTGAAGCACTGACAGGAAACTGTTCCTTCGTGTTTCGAACAAGAGCCTCAACCCGTTTGACCTGCAGGTCGCGCTAAATTTTCGCAGTGCTCTCTCGTCTGTCGACGACGACGCTTCGCGCGTAATTAAAGCTCCAACTTTTATGGCCCTTTCAAAGCCGTTCTAGGGCAACGCTTTAAAATCTACCGGTACTTGCCAGTAGCTTTCTGGCTTATGCCCGTGGCCGTATTCCCCTTTTGCCCTGACATCGCACGGACGACAGACTAACGTAGGCGTATTGTACAGCGCGCTAACAGTGAAAACAAAAATGCACTAACAGATTATCATTAGGGTACGTGGAAAAAGGGCCAAGACCATTCTTCCTCCGTCTAATGTATTCGTAAGCTGAATAGGGTTCAAGTTTTCAAGCTCGTTCGTCGCCTGTGGTTACAGCAAAACTACTGGACAATAAACTTCGGCAACCACCACCACCAACAGGAATGTTTGCAACGTCATCCAGTTTTGCCGTAACAACCAATCTTTACGGTACCTGTTTTCTTTAGTGTAACGGAAAGCTTACCGCTGAGAGTGTCTAATCACCAAATGAACAAGGAAAACAACATATAATTAGGCAAAGAAAAGCATTGGGAGGAATATTTCTAGTTTTTTTTAACTGTAGTAATGATTGACCTAAACAGAGAGGACTGAAGGTGGACGAAAAAGCACTCTTTCCGTCTGTGGGATCCGAACCCACAACCTTCGAATGTTGTGTGATTCGAACCTATGATATTCGAATGTTGTGGGTTGGGATCCCACAGACGAAAGAGTGGCTTTTCATCCACTTTCAGTCCCCTCAATTTAGGTCACAATCGTGACATACAGTTAAAACGCAAGATATAATGTCCACTACGCTTTCCTTGGCTTAATTATCTGTTCGTTTCATTGGTTGTTCCTAACAAAGATACGAGCCCTTCGAACAAATGCCCTTCTCTCGTACTAATCACGCAATCGTACATAACGGGAAAAACGCCGTGAAACATATATAACAGGAACTTTTCAATTTTCGGCGACTATGAAGTCCGATACGTAACACATCCTGCAAACAGTGGGTAGTGAGCGCGACAACGGTTGGTATTTTTGCGCTGTGGTTTGCTGCGCATGCGTGCCCTCTATGCGCATGCGCCGCGGCTCTGCATGTTCTACTAGTTACCGCGAAGGCAGCGCCGCTCGTCAGCGTGCAACTCCTTTTACCTCGTAAACAGCCCAGTATAGGGCGTGGATGATCCGATAACGTTTCATAAAAGAGCGCGCGGCAAAAAAAAAAAAACACAAGCAAGCAATCCAATATTTACACCTATATCAGCTTCACAGCTTGAAAGTGTGCCCAATGTCCCGAATCAGCTAGTATTTGAATTTAATAATATCTGGGGTTTAACGTCCCACTAGTAGAATTTAAACAATTACAAAGCGCCCGAGACTTGTATACTATTTGTGTAAATATGTTCTTAGATAGCGTAACTATTAGAGTTGTAATAGTATAACTAAGTTGCGTAATTTTTCTTAATCATCGACTTCACTACCAAAGAAAGCAAAAGCTTGTGAAAAGCTTGTTACAAAAATTGTTTAATATTGTTCTTTCCTGTACATAATGTTGTGTATCTGCACACCTTACTTGAACTTCTTGTTCGCCGTGTTTTATAAATAAAGAAATACATAAATACATAGATATACATAATTATTTATTCAAATAATATTGTAGTGGATCATACCAACGAAGTGACTGGGTAGTGGATCATACCAACGAAGTGACTGGCGCGTGAAGGGGAGTCTAGTGAAAGAGAACAAAAAGGATGGAGTTGTGTTGGATCGTGTTTGTCTGAGTTGCTCTCGTACGTTACATTTGGTGGCAGCGGTGGGATACGAAGAATGGACGGACTGAAGGACGATCTGGTGAGCGCGATGAAGGAAGCACTGGAGGAGCTGGACCGCAGGCAGCTGCGTAGGTTCGAAGAGTTTCTTCGCTGTGTTTTGGGAAAGGGAGCGCAGTGTTCTGCCGAGAACATAGGTGAAACGTCAAAGGTTCAAGAGCGGGCCAGCGTTGAGGAGCAGAGGATTGTTGACGGAAGCACTGGTCTGTGGAGCGAGGGGGGACAGATAGCGGAGCCTGTGTAGGAGTTCACGACAATGGGAGATAGAGTGTGAGGTGGCGCCTTCGCCGTTGGTCGAGAGCTGTCTGTGCTGTCGGCGAGTCCACTGAGAAGACATCAACGCCATCACAACAAGGGCTGGAATCAGAGGAGGAACAGCCCAAAATTCATTTTGCGACCTCTGCTCAGCGGCTCTTCATCGTTTCGGCGGTAGCTTCCCAAGGTAATTCCCCAGTCAAGTTACTGATTGCAACAGCCGAGACTGGCTGCTGTGCACTCCCGTGACAACAGTTGCCAACGAGGCTAGCACGCCGATGTCCGAGCCGGCAGACGGGAGTCTCAGTGAGGTGATGACGGAGCACCAGCAGGATGCCTGCGGTAGCGGTGAACCTGTCAAGGAGCAGCTTCTGTCGCAACCTGCACCGCTTTCCTACGAACCCTTCGTTCAGAAGCTGTTGCCATACACGCGCTGCAATGACTTTCTGCTGGACCCACGCGGTGAGTGCTTGTATGTGAGGAGCCCAGGGGAGGAGCATGCCGAGGCCACACAGCTGAACAAGCTCTATGTAGATGATTGTTCCAAGCTCAGAAACTTCTTGGCAAGGAGGACCGTTCACTTTTCCAGCAGTGTGAATAGTGCACTCATGCACGACTCGGACAACCATCTAACGGAAGATACTGTCGCACTGGGGGCCGACGGTAGTCGCATGTATGATTGGCAGGACCACGCCAACGGTCTGAAGAATGTTCGGCGTGCGCAGAAGCGCGAACTCCAGGCGGCGGACATCGGCACCAACGTTCCGACCGTGGACTCAACGTCATCTGTCGCATACGGCAAGGTGGCTCGCCACCGCAAGGAAAGACCGCTGCGCGTGACAGTACCTTCAAAGCGCGCATTTTCGAACTGTGGTCTACTCACACAACATTAATGCGGTCATTTGCTAAAGGGAACTGTCAACCTTCCGAGGAAGGGTACAACCTTCTCTGCCCAGCTGTTCCCGTTCCGACGCCCCCCCCCTCCCCTACCCCGGTGCAAAGATGTTACGTGTTGTTGTAGCCAACTGGGATGACGAGGAAGAAAGCCACATGGTACGGGGAGTCGTACTGGAGAAAGACGAGGAGATGAAGTGAAGCTGAGGCGACGGTGTCATGTTTGGGTTTGAAATAGTGTTCTTTTCTGTTGTGTGGACGTCGTGTGGTTTCAGCGTTAGATGTTACGTGTTGTTGTAGCCAACTGGGATGACGAGGAAGAAAGCCACACGGTACGGGGAGTCGTACTGGAGAAAGACGAGGAGGATGAAGTGAAGCTGAGGCGACGGTGTCATGTTTGGGTTTGAAATATAGTGTTCTTTTCTGTTGTTGGTCGTCGTGTGGTTTCAGCGTTACATTTGGTGGCAGCGGTGACAACGGTAACCCATGCTTACAAGGAGCAAGGCTTCTGCGGCGACAGCAATAGTCGGTGGTTCAGCGATGAACCCTATGGAGGACGATACGTCGTCGCCTGCTTCCCGACTACGGAGGGAAGGTTGGCAGAGGCCGCGGGAGCCCCAGTCTCATCAAACATCCCGCCACCCGCACCCCGTCAGCCTCTTCCGTCGGGTTTGATGTCCAGGGCGCACCAACTGACCCTCCACAGTCAAGCACCGGGCCCAGTCTACCTATGGCAGATTGCCTACAACCCTGGCTTCACAAGGTGAGGCCGACAGAAGAGCCCTCATGCAAGATTTCGAGACTCGCTTTGCTACTCGCCTGCTATCTCTTGAGACCGCGCTTGCCCAGCGTACCTCCACGGCAGATGACGTCGTCGCAGACCTGGCTGCACGGGTCTCTGTCATCGAGGCACAGTCTAACCGTCAGCAACGCGTGTCTACATCGGTCGAACAAAACAACATCGGTCGAGCTCAGTCTCGGTTTTTTGGAGCACACCTTCCACCACCTACCTTTGATGGTACCACATCGTGGGCAGCATTTCTGGTGCAGTTCGAGTCTGTTGCTACCCTAAACGGCTGGACAGTTCAAGACAAAGCCCAGGTGCTCGTTCTGCAACTCCGTGACGCCGCGGCTGAATACCTCGAGTACATCCCCAAGATCCGCTCGAACTATGAAGCACTGGTGTCGGCGATCGAAAGCCGATTTGGTGACCGTCATCTTCTTCAGCTCTACCTCACACAACTGAAACACGTCCGGCAGGGTCGGCGAGACCTTCAAGAACTCGCTGCTCACGTCGATAGCTTTCCCGGAAGGCCTTGTCGGGTTGCCCTACCACAACCATGGACCTTATTGCTGCTAATGCCTTTGTTGACGCCATCAATAACAGAAACGTCCAGCGCTTCGTCCGCCTCGCTCGTCCGATCGACGTACCATCAGCTCTAGCCGTCGCTCTTGAGGCAGAGATACAAGAACGCTCGCAAGCAGCTGAAGGTCCGTACCGGAGGCCAACCTACATGGACGTGCCCTCCGGGGCCCGAAATTCTCCTGCTCGCTACACGAGCCTACAGCGATGTTTCGCTGCTACCACTGCAACGACGTTGGGCATTTTGCTCGTAACTGCCCTGGAAGTCCGAGTCGCTGCCAAACCGTTGCTCGTGCAAAGTTTCCCTTGGGAAACTACAATGCGGGCCGCCGAGGGCAGGACCCCGCATGATGACTGAAGCCCCTCTCCTTTCACTTGGCCCCTTCACCGAGATGCCAACTCTGCCGGTGAAGCTTGGAGATCCGCCGCAGCGTGTTGAAGCACTTGTGGACACAGGGGCTGCCTTCAGTTTTCTCACGTCGAGTTTCTTGTTTGGAAGATTTTCTGAACCCTGCACAGGTCGATCGACCCCATCTCGTCCTGGCTGACGGAGCTGCTCTACCTAGCCTAGGCGAAGTCTGCTTGAATGTGTGTGCGCTTGGGAAGAAAGCGAGACATCGGTTCCTTGTCGTCCCAAACCTGTGTGTGCCAGTGATCTTAGGCTGTGATTGGTGTGCAGCGTTTGGCGTTCGTTTGCAGTTTAGCGGCACTGATTGCACCATTGACCTGATATCTACCACGTCGACCACCGCCAGCAACTCTTGAAGCCTCCAATAAAGCTTGTCCTTGGCAGTCGTATTTCCCGTTACATCAAGTCATTTACAGCACTGTTCACAAAGTCTGTTCCGTGCTCGCTGCCAACTACCGCATGATGAAAAGTCTGGTTACTAAATTTTCTTCGCAATTCGGCATTCCAAACACGAGGACGTGTATGGCCGTTGGTGCAAAGAGAAGTGAACACCCGAAGTTGGAAAATCATCACCTCTTTTGCATCCTGTGATTACGGCAACTTCAGTTACCATACCCTTGTCGTCTGCTGCGTGGGTGCCCGTTTACAGCCACGCGAAGTCTTTTGCCGACACGGACATTCTTGTAGAAAGCACCGTTTGCTCCCGGCCTGGAGGTGAATTCGCAATGCCGCGGGCCCTTCATCACTGTTCCGGCAATACCTTTGCAGTGCTTGTCTTCAATCTGTCCAACCTGCGCGTGCCGTCAGACACCGTTCTCGGTACCTGTACCTACCTTGAAGCCCCGTCTGTCGTGGCAGTAGTGCAGCCCGGAGCACCTTCCCCACCAGCTACTTCGCCCTTAGACTGGAATGAATTCAACTTCGGTCCCAACTTAACTCCGTCACAG
Organism: Rhipicephalus sanguineus; assembly: GCF_013339695.2. Lineage (NCBI taxonomy): Eukaryota > Metazoa > Arthropoda > Arachnida > Ixodida > Ixodidae > Rhipicephalus > Rhipicephalus sanguineus. The sequence goes on along the minus strand of NC_051182.1, from coordinate 139,391,625 downwards.
AAATCAGGATTCAAGCACTTCTACGAAAATTCCGTAACTGCGTGGCCATGTCACCCAGTGAGCTCGGCCACACTCCCTTGGTGCAGCACAGAATCGATACCGGCTCTGAAATTCCTATTCGACATCACCCGCGGCGAGTCTCTGCGTCTGAACGCGCAGAAATCGCTAAGCAAGTGGATGACATGCTTAAACGTGGTATCATATCGCGCTCGTCCAGTCCCTGGTCGTCCCCCGTAGTACTCGTCAGAAAGAAAGACGGCACGATTCGTTTCTGTGTGGATTATCGACGACTAAACAGTGTCACCAAACCGGACGTGTATCCACTGCCTCGTCTTGATGATGCCCTTGACCGCCTGCATGGTGCCAGTTTTTTCACTACGCTGGATCTTCTTTCTGGCTATTGGCAAGTGGAACTAGACCCAAATGACGCTGAGAAGACCGCCTTTACAACTCCCGACGGACTATACCAGTTTAACCGCCTGCCATTTGGCCTCTCCAACGCTCCCGCTACATTTCAGCGATTAATGGACCGGGTTCTTGGGCATCTGAAGTGGTCGATGGCTTTGGTTTACTTAGACGACATCATCGTTTATGCTCCTACGTTTCCCGAACACCTCAGGCGCTTGGAAATGGTCCTGCGTGCTCTACAAGACGCTCGTCTTTGCATTAAGCCTTCAAAGTGCTTCTTCGGCTTCTCGGAAGTTACTTACTTGGGACACGTAGTCAGCGCCAAAGGCATCAGCCCTGATCCGACCAAGCTCCAAGCCATCGCCTGTATTCCGCCTCCCACCACGGCTAAGCAGCTTAAAAGTTTCCTAGGCTTTGCTTCATATTTCCGGCGCTTTGTCCCTGACTTCGCTTCCCGCGCAGCACCTCTCAACGAATTGTTGAAGAAAGAAGTTCGCTGGAAATGGGGTCCCGATCAAGAAGCTGCCTTCCGCGACCTCCAGACTGCCCTTCAGGCACCACCGACACTCGCGCACTATGATGAGAATGCGCCGACTATTCTACACACGGACGCCAGCGGGCTTGGCCTCGGAGCTGTTCTCTTGCAACTTAACGAGGACGGCCAGGAGAGGCCGGTCGCTTATGCTAGCCGCCGGCTCAGTGAACCAGAGAGCCGATACCACGCCTCCGAACTTGAGTGCCTGGCGGTAGTTTGGGCAGTCGAAAAATTTCGCCCGTACGTTTATGGTAAAACCTTCACGGTCGTTACCGACAACGTCGCCCTTCGCTGGCTTCAAACAAAAAAAAGACCTCAACGCTAAGTTAGCCAGGTGGGCTCTAAAGCTGCAAGATTATACCTTTTCCGTTGTCCATCGGAGTGGCGCTCGCATCAGGACGCTGACTACCTTTCTCGCCACCCGACAGCTCTCAACGCACCTCGCCAGTCACCGCAGTGCTTGATTTACGCGCCACACAGCCACAAGACGCAGAAATCCTCGATATAATCCAGCGGTTGTCCGGGGAAGTACGCACTCCCAAGCGTCGTCGTGAAAGTCTCGCTGCGTCTTATGTCGTCCGAGATGGAATCCTTTTTCACCGAAATCATCGGGATGGGTCGTGTGTGCCTGTCGTGCCTGCAGCCATGCGACAATCGGTGCTGTTCATGTGCCATGACACCCCGACTGCCGGTCACCTCGGGCTTCACAAGACGCTGGCACGCATCAAAGAGAGGTTTTGGTGGCGGCGCATGCAGACTGACGTCTCCCGCTACGTTTTGTCGTGCACGGTCTGTCAGGCACGGAAGGCCGTCACAAATCCGCCACCGGTCCCCATGCAACCTATTCATCCTCCGGAAACGCCTTTTGAGATAGTGGGACTTGACCACATGGGCCCGTTTCCACGTACGTCGCGCGGCAACAGGTTCCTCATCGTTGCCACGGACTATCTCACGAAGTGGACCGAAATCAGGGCCGTCCCTAACTCTTCGGCGCAGCACGTCCTCACGTTCATAAACGAGTGCATCGTTTTTCGACACGGTACACCACGCTTGCTCATCACCGACCGCGGCACGGCCTTCACGTCGCGTGCATTCAGAAACCTATTGAATAACCATGGAATTCAACATGCAGCGGCCACCCCTCAGCACCCACAAACAAACGGTCTGGTGGAACGTACAAACCGTACCATAAAGGACATACTGTCGTCGTACGTGAGTCCTAGTCATGACAACTGGGACGAATACGTTGCCGCAGCTGTCTTCGCCCTCAATACGTCACAGCAGGAAATCACACGGGTCACCGTTCAAACTTGTCTATGGAAGGACGCCAAGGCTTCCGCAAGAGAGTTTCTTTGGTTTGAACACAACGGCGCACCACCGTCCGGACGACACCAGTACTGCGGAGCTCCTTCGGAAGGCTCGCTTTAGAGCGCACCTGGCCATAGCGCATCACCAGGCGAAATTCCGCTCGCCTTCCCTTGAGAATTACACCCCTTTCAAACCGGGAGACCTAGTGCTGGTTAGACGCACCCAGCGTGCTCCACAGCGCTGCCAGAAGTTTATTCCCCGGTTTTCGGGTCCATTTCGGGTGGTGAAAGCCCTAGGCCCTGTTACGTTCCGCTTGGAAGTTATTCCAGAACTGGGCACCAAAAGACGAAACCGTGTTTTTCCCGCCCATGCAAGACAGTTGAAACTTTATGTGCCGCGTGATTTTTGTATTCCCGCCTCTTCGTCTTCAAGGTCCGACTCTGGGGGAGAGGGGGTGGCGAATGTAGTGGATCATACCAACGAAGTGACTGGGTAGTAGATCATACCAACGAAGTGACTGGCGCGTGAAGGGGAGTCTAGTGAAAGAGAACAAAAAGGATGGAGTTGTGTTGGATCGTGTTTGCCTGAGTTGCTCTCGTACGTTACAATATTCAAGCCTTATGAACGTAAGAAGGGCAGAATCATTACGAAGACAACATTATTGTGTGCTTCTCGTCGAGCGACTTTTCGCATTGCAAGTTGAGCTTACAGCGGGCTTCGTGTGCGCATTTGATTTTTTTTTCTCCTTTTATTCCTTTTTTCTCTTTTTTTCTGTGCATGTGTGCGGTGCCGGTGTGTTTGCCTACTTGGAGCCCTTTCCCCCTTTATTTGATTATTATTTTTTTAATCACTCTCCCACCCTTTTCTCTCCACTATCCTCTTTAATTCCTCCCACCGCTCCCCCTGTGTACTACTGCTGAGGTGCCTCCCTGCGAGAGACAGTTTCGGGTGCACTGTTATCTTCTTTTTCCTACTTATTAACCACTCCTCCACCCCCCCCCCCCCAAACTAGACTCAAGCGTGAAAGGTAAAGCACCTCCAGCCTGTTACCCTTGCATACATGGGCGTCGGTAAATGGAGTGGGGTGCAGCCCCCCGCCCCCCCTTTCCCCTCGTACCTCGCCTTTGCACTGCATTCTGATCGTAACGGCCTCGGGGGACGGGGCCATAAAAGCGGGGTGGGGAGGAGGAGGAGCGTTAAAACACCCCCTTCTCTTAATGGGGTACCCTGCCCATGGCTAAGCTTTCATATTCACTAATTATCAATTCAAATACTAAAACGAAAGCATTATATCGAGGCAGCGGCAGTAATAAGGAGACGTTAGCAAGTGTCACTCAAAGAGGATTAGTTCGTCGGTATGCTAATCAATTAGTCAGCCATTTCGTCAGTGCTAGGAATATAGCTTCGTCCATCGAGATTTCGCGCCCCAGTACGAAGTCTCAATTTTCCCGAAGTTCTCGTAAGATTAATGTATGTCGAAAGATTACATTAAGCGTTGAAGCGTTGACTTGTTTTCTCTTTATGGCGTAACTATGAATTTTGTATCATTGAATACGGGCAGCGGGGAAATTAATTAAGCATCACCAAGTGTGGCCATCATTATATATACTTACAGGGGAGCTGAAGGTAATTCCGTATTAAAAATGTTAATAACTCTTGTATCCTTAACCAATTTTAATGAAACAAAAAGTATCTTGTTCCTTAGAGCCAGAGAATTGTGATGCATTGCTGAAATTCCGTCTAAGGATCCCCATGATTCGTTATTTCTTTTTTTAAATGATTGGAGTTCTTTTCGGCCCAGTTTTGCAGATATTCATGCGGTGCGTTCGCAAAAACTCCCTGAATTGGTGCCTAGAATTTATCAATAAGCTTTAATTAATTGGGAGAATGTTAAATCGAGGGGAGGCGCTTTAATTAAAAGGAGGTTCAAGAGACATACAGCAGGTTATTCAGTAATAAACTACTTTCCAAATCTACAAGCAATACTCGCCCTTGTCACGACAAGACACTCGGCAAGCGAGAAAAAGCGCGAAAATAAAAGCAGAGGTAGCGACGCTGCCTTGAGTTTCGTGAATTAAGTCGCTGTGACGTCATAGATTCTGACGTCGTCTGCTTAGGCGTACGATATTTGGAGGTAAATTCAATTACGTTGTGGTCTGAGGACGCCAGAGATTAAAAATGAGAACGTTTAGAAATTGTCATTGAGCAAGCCTCGCCGAAATGGGAAAAAGAAAGACTCTATTTACGACGTCACAACGACATTCAGTTGTTCAAGTTCCGGCGCGAAAGTGACAAAGAAAAATCAAATATTAAACCTCCTTTTCTATATTAATAACGAAGTTATGATCGCGATGTTAGCTGCAATAGAGTTCTTAACGGATGATTAATCACCCTAAATAACTATTCGTGTCTGTATTGCGGCCATTTTAACGTTACGAAACTAATTATTGTGCTTTCCAAACAGATTTCTGCCGCATGTGTTGTTAGCTGCGCTTCTTTGACGTCTTCATGCTGTCTATACTTGCTTTGACAAGCTTTTACTATACTGAAACTAATGTCACGAAGAATTGTTCTCGCATTCGTGAAAGTTGACAGCGTAGTAATTAACGGCAACGCCAGCCTTAACCAAGCTCAGATAACACTATTACAAAGCTTCAGCTCGGTCTTACTTCCGTAACGTACAGATTATCCGCACGTTAGTACGGATAATCCGTCAATCCTCTATGGCCTAAAGCTGCTTTTGCACGCTAACACCATGGCCGGGGACTCGGCTTACGGCGGTAATCCAAACACGCTTAGGAAGCTAAACCAAAGGGTTTCGTTCGCGTCGCATCGCTGTATAATTAGCGGTGTCGTTAATACGGTAATCCACGTCGGTGGTTTAGTAGACATAAGTTCCTGTCTCTATTTGTTCTCTTGGAAGGAAGTCCGCCGGGTGCTGTAGTGGTTTGCTCGGCTGCTGAGCCGAACGTCGCGGATTGGACGCCGGCCGGGAGGTCGAATTTCGACGGAGGCGATATGGTAGACTACCGTGTACTGTGCGGATGTCGGTGCACGTTAAGAACACCAGATGTTCTAAACTTCCGGAGCCCTCCACTACCGCGTGCCTCATAATCATATCGTGGTTTTTGGCACGTAAAACCCAGAAATTATTATTATTATTACCCTTGAAGGAAAGATCCTGTGTATGCTCAGGTTGGTTACGCCCGCCATAATTAAAAACCGCCTCAAGCGACTCAGCGAATATGATAAGCTCCCTAACACTGAATGCGAAATATAGTATTCACCTCCTTGCCGTGGTTATATATACACGAGCTTAACTGCTGAAGCTGAAAGAAAATAACTGGTTACCGTGACGTCAAGCGGTTCAAAGGATGTCTCATACTGCTTGCTATGATTTCTAAATGACATGGACAATATGTCTCACTACGGAAAATGCTATAGAAAATCATTGAACACGGGGTATCACTGGAGCCGACGTTTCCCCATGTGGTCTTCTCCTCTTCAAGGCAGTAACTGCCTACCTTAGCGCGTGTATGTGTGTGCTTCGTAGCCTCTCCCCCAGCCCAAACGTAGGAGGAGGAGAGGGCTAGTGCGAAAACGGTGCGGTGATTCCCTCTCCTCCTCAACTGTTTCGATCGATGAAGAGGGTACGAAACGTACAAATACACGCGCTATGGCAAGCTGTGGCTGCTTTGAAGAAGGCAAGGCCACTTGTCGGAACGTTGGCTACAGCGACACCTCGTGTTTAAGAATTTGTCATCGCTTCAAGCTTTCATCTTCCACTGAACTTCTTCCTTATATACGTGGAAAACTGCTGGTATATACTAGATGTATGCATGAAGACGATCAAGTTATGGCTTGTAATACACTGTTGCAATACAGTACTGTGGCGACGTCTACCTTCAATATAGTTAATTATTTGGTGTTCTGAACAAGATTATCTATGCAAAAATAACTAGAGGTTTAGAAAATAATTAGGGAAAAACGTCACTTCACTTCTAAAGTGCGCAGCCTCCGATTACCTAATTGGTGGCAGAAGGCACACGTGGTAACGTGCAGGTGTGGCACGATGAAGTGGTTAGTTATGTGTTTTTTTTTTTTAGTCAAAGCTCTACTGCACTATGTCTCCCAAGGTAATTCATCGCGTCTGAGTGACTTTGACCCGCCGGAGCGCAATTGTGGCAGGCATGAAATCACGTACGCCACGTGATCCGCTGCGTGATCCACTGCGCTCGCGCAGCCTCGCCGTTGCCGCACCATGTGTGCAGGAAGTTTAATGAAACACTGTGTGCATGGCCTTTGCAATACCAAGCCAAACATAATTTTTGCTTGTGAAATATGTTTTGAAGAGTTCCTTCTCAGCCATCTTCTTTTCTTTCTTTGCCTCGATCGCCACACGTATTCGGAGCTCAGCGTTAAACGATACTTGAATATTAGTGCACCTGCATTGCGTTTCACTGTGTACCTTCTGTAGATTCGGCGGTAAAAAAGAAAACCTAACAAGTACGAATTACCGAGCATGCCGAACCGATGCACTGCCCAGTAATTACGGCCCATTATCGAGGCGTCGCACAGATGGGCTGAGGTTGTACGCTTCCCACGGGGAACAAAAGAGTCTTTATCACTTGAACTTCCACACTACTGTGCATAACCACCAGTCGCCGCTTAAGTTCTCCATTCATCCCGGTGCGCAATCAGAACTTCGTAGAAAGCATCTATTGTCCAACTGTAGGGCGGGTGTTATGGAGCGCAAACTGATCAACGGCTTAATAGCTGTTTCCTAGGCAATGGTATGGTCTCCTTTCATAGAAACAGGAATGATCATTGTGATCTTTGAGTACAATGGACGAAAGAACGGGTATTCTTTCGAGGGCATGTTTCCTTTGTAAGACGAAAACAAATGAATCCACGAGACAATTAGGCCAGCGAAAGCGTAGGGGCCAAATAATTGTTGTCTTTAACTGCAGTGTAGTAATTGTGAAGTAAGTTGGAATGAATTAACGTGCGCGAAAAATCACCTTCTCCTTCAGGGACTTGTACCCGCAACTTAGAACGAAGAAGCGCCTTTCGTCATAGCTGAGCTGGTATAGAATCGGACGCGTAATTCGAAGATTGTTAGTTCAGATCCCACGGACGGAAATGGTGATCTTCCGTCCACTTTAATTAATTTCAATTTATGTTATTATTACCGCACTACAGTTAAAGACAAAAATTATTGGCTCCTATGTTTTTCCTGGCCTAATTGCGCGTTGCATTTATTTGTTGAGTACAATGAGGCAACTCCTATTCTGCTGTGCGTGTTATCGCAAGAACGGTGAGACATTAGCTAAACAGCGAAAGCTGTTATAAGATCACAACAACGGCACAACAACGCCGGTATCCGTAACCCGGATCACAACAACAACGCCGGTGTCCGTAACCACTATCGTGCGAAATAAGAAAAAAAGAAACGAAAGAAGAAAAAATATCCAAAATGGAAAGGGGTTCGAGCCTGACCCTCTGCGTGGCAGCCCAGTATTCTACCACAGAGACATGACCGTGCTTAAAACTCTTGCAAAAAGACCCCGTACAGGCTTCATGTCGGGAAGAAACCACATTAGCATATGTAAATAGCATGGTAGAAAGTAAAATAACACCAAGGCGTCACACAACGCGAATTCTGTAACCAGGCGTCACACAATGCGAATCGCGCAACTAGTGGGTGTTGAATGCTTCCAACCAATTACAGAGGGCTCAGCCATAATGTTCATCGTCAACAGGCACAGCATCAACAAAGTGCACATAATTCCTTACAGGCGTTTAGCGTGTACTTCGCTTCTCCGCAGAATGACGAATAATGGCGTAGCAGGTATTTCCCAACTTCGCAAAATTATGATTTATGGCGTAGTGAATACCTTGTTAGCGTACTTGTATTAGTAGCCCCAAAAGAGCTTATAACGGGCTATGCCGCTGTTCCATCTTTCGCTGTGACGGTGCTGCGCTTTCCGCACAGGCCTGGCATTTTTTTTTCAACGTGCGGAAAGGTATTTTCTATCTAGGAAAGAAAGAGATTGGCTTTTTTTTTCTGTTTTAGCATCATCGAGAAAAGGATACGACGCTCCAGCGCTGTCGTCCTTGACGTATAGCGGCCCAAGTTACTCGCATAATTCATGGGACCTTTACAAAGCTTGACTCCGTTCAATAGAAGGCATTGCTATTTGTCTACAGTAAGTACAATATTCGTCAGCTGAGAGTCTTGTATTGCTTCACAGACACGCTGCTCAGTCCACGTCCGTCATAGCTGCACCGTGTTATTTCGTTTCACTCATCCACTACCCCCAACAATGAACATTGTACTGCTAAAAGTATGCGTTGTTCGTTTTAGATGCACAGCTAAACCTCGTTGTAACCGACTTCAGCATCGCAAAATTATCGATATAAGGAAGTATTTCACTTTTCACAGCTTCATGTCTTCTGAACACCAAACATTTTGGAAGCTCATTATAACGAAGCGTGTTTATCCGTCGTTTCAATACAACAAAGTTCCAGTGCTGCCCCAGAGGAAGACCGAGGCGATAAATTGGAAGTTCTGCGGGGGCAAGCGGTGACATGATTAAAGGGAACTTCAAGTAGCTTTCGAATTCGGTAAACTTCGTGGTTAACAAGGACCGACATTGTTGTCGACGATGTCGCAATTTTTTCCGAGGTTGCTGCAAAAAGCAGCGCCTCATAATCTTTTGAAGAAAAAAAATAGAGGAGGCGCTGCACGAGCATTTACAACGACGAATTGCGACCGAGAGACGTGCGGAGCTAGTTTTCCCACTTTGCTGACCGTACTTTTTGCGTATCCTCCAGAGCGTTGACTGCTGTGTACGGAACGGCGTATAGCTGCGTGACTGCGCTCCAAGAATACGTAGTAACACAGTGACCTACTAGACCGCTTCCAAATTACCATATTTTTAATCTTGCCTAGCAGAGTCTCTGACGTGTCAGCGCAAAAGCGATGACTTTCTACTCTCAGCCGCATGTCAGCAGTCCCGACAACCACCACGTTCCATCAGAACAGACGTTCCGTGAATTGCTTTCCAGAACTCTCACTTTCTGATGCATTCGCTGTGGACTTCATGGCGGATGAACAACTGTGAAAGAAGAAACTGCGAGGCGACACGGGACTGTGTTCTCGGCTAAATTAGCATAAAACCAATACCGCAAAGACTTCCATCTGAAAGCGAGCGGTGTAAGCCATAATGTGCAGTCAACGTCGCCTGCTAGGACGCGTTGGCTCGCGTTTTCTGTTTTTGTTTTTTCCTCTTACAAGATGAACGTCAATGCGACGCACGCCACTGCTTTTCTGGCGAATAGACGATTCGTACAAAACAAACTGGATTCGTTTTTCGAGCTTTCCGAGGACTTGGCGGTGAAGGAAGAAGACAAAATGCCTGAAGTTGCAGCCCTACGGGAACCGAGTGGATATGAAGTTTGCGTGCCTTCTACCGGTAGTTGTGTTTGACTGGGAAGTCGCACCACTTCTTTCGTGTTCCTGTTGACGTCATATTGTACGTGAACAAGCAAACGACAAAGCGAACGCCATTAAGAAAGTGAAATTGACAACCACCCTTTCGTAGTACGAAGCCACAAAGAAACTCCATACTGATTTCTTAGAAATAAAGCTTAGCGTTTATATTAACAGAGCAAAACAAGTTGGTCTCTAAGCGAGCACCACCCCGAAACAACGTTTCCGAGAAAAGGCTGCGCAAACGCTGGCTTCACATCTGCTGGTAAGTCGTTGCGAGAGCTTTCACTCCTGCCTTTCTTTTAAAAACCTCATTAAGTCTCCAACAGGCAACTTCGCCTTTCTTATTTGTAGTAAATAAACTTTTTCCGATATCATTAATGAACCCGTCGCGATGCCTTCACCAGTAATCGATTTAATTTCGCTCGCGATATTTCTAGTGCCCCGTAAAGTAGCATCGCCACAGCCATACCGCCAAACAGAAGCAAAGTCGCGTGCTCCTGTGAACAAAATAGAAGGGAAAGAAGAACAGCGCTTCGGAAATCATCATCATCATCATCTCTCGCGAGGCGTTCTACCACATTCCATCACGATCTGCCCCGTCTACGTTTCCAGAGAGCTCGAACATCTCCGTCGAACGCCGCAAGAAAGACGCTTCGCCAAGGCATCACGATGATCCGTGAACCGAAGGCGATCACACCGGGCCGGCGCGGATGCTGGCCGCTGCAGCACAAGCGCCGGACGCAGCGTCGACGAGTCGAGCGCGGGATGACATTCAGACGCGACCTGCTGGGTAACTACCAACATGGCCTGCTGTGGTCAGCGACAGAGGTGTCATCGTCCGCCATGTCCAGCATCCTTCGACCCCCTTCGTCCGCGCTCCGGGCACTGTTCCGTAAGTCTCCAACAAATTCGTGCTTTTCTCTTCCCCTCCTTACGTCACAAAATGCAGCCGGCAATAACCTCTTTTTTTCAGCCTGCATATTTTGTCCTGCTATCAGAGCACACCTAAACCACATTATGTGGCAATGTAAAGATGCACACCTCTCCCCCTAACCATTGCAGAGTATTATGTAGTCGGGTTCAACTCAATCGAGGACGACGCAGCGAGTCGGAAAATTGATAGGCGTAGCCTTAAAGCACAAGAAGAGAGCAGAGTGCGTCATGGAACAAGCAGTTGTTAAGGACATCTTAGTCGAAATCACGGAGATATTGGGCACGGACAGGGCATGGAGTGCGACGTCAACATAACCGCTGGTTACTAACAGACTGGATTCCAAGAGAAGGCAAGCGCGCGAGGCAGAGGCAGGAAGCTAGGCGGGCATATGTTAGAAGTTAGCGCGCGATAACGTGGCCGCAGAAAGCGCAGGACCGGGTTCACTGGCGAAACGTGGTAGAGGCATTTGCCCTGCAGTGGGCGCAGTCAGGCTGATGATGATGATGATGTAGCCGAGAGCAGCGCCTCCTCTATTTTTCTGTGCCTGGGCGAAGGAGCGGAGCGCAATGGGAACCGACCGTCGGCGTTAGTGCGGCTTTTAGCCGCCGGGCGCCGCCACCGTAGTAGACTAGCCGTCGCGTCGTCACTCGCGGAAACGAATGCCGTGGCTGCATTCGAAGCTGCTATATGGTTCAGTTTTCCGCTGTATTAGTTGTTTAAAGTATAATGAAAACTTGTAAACTGGAATCATGAAGCACTTGTCGTTCTGGGCAACCAGCCCATATCGAAGGTATGTGTCTTTCGCGGCTATTTGATCGAGACGCTCGCGCGTCGTCTGCTAGCCCGATTCCAGAGAGCGCATGCCAGTGATGCGCGGAAAATTGTTTTGTCACCGTTATGTTCGCTTGACTGAAGGTACATTCACACCGAACGCGGGGCGGCAAAGCGGCCGAGCGGGCTTTTCAAGGCGGCGAGGCGACGAGCGCGCGTACCTGTTCAGACCGCATGGCTTTCTTGGCTGCCCGCGCGGCCGAGGAGGCGGGGCCTCTCGCGCTTTAGCGCACGTGTCCCTATCACGTGGCACGGCTTCTCCCAAAGAGACACCCGCACCAGCGCCGCGCCACCGCCGCAGCGCGTTCTGATTGGCTGCGGCAAAGCGGCGAGTAGCGGCGAGCGGCAAAAAATGGTCCGAGAGCGATCGGACCTGCCGCCTCGTTTTCCGCCCCGCTTTCGCCGCCTGGAGAGGAGGTTTTCCCCGCTTTCCGCCTCACCGCTTTGCCGCTTTGGCCGCCCGCCTTCGGTGTGAATGAGCCTTAAGAGTCGGTTATTGACTGTCTGAAAGTCGATTTTCGAAAGCAGCATTTGCCTAGAGCTAATACTGAAAACTTGGGCGCTTAAAGATCCCCGATGCGTGCTACCGTCTACTGGTGTAGCACACTATACGCAAGCCATGAGTTCATGCGCTAAATAGCATGAAATGTCACTAAGCTGCTTCCAGTGACATGCACATAATAATTGTCGATTGTTTCGCCGGTAGCGCATGTAGTGTCCATGGGCTCCGATTCTTCAGCTTCGGGACCTAATGTCAGCGCTGCATGCACATGGCGGCGATCGCGAGGCACCGTTGCTACTGGTACTACATGCAATCGTTGACTGTTCGGACGCAACACGGTCACGTTTAGGGATACTTGCAATGCTTGGTTCAGTTGTTACCTTGGGCTGCAAACGTGAAGGGTAGTCTGCAAAGAGTGACGGTACTGCGTCCTTCGTAAGCCGCCGCTTCTTATATTCTGTGAAATCTTCGCGTCGTGAACGACGGCTGCATTCTACTGTAGTTTGAAGATGTATTAGGAGACCAATTATCCCGCCTAATTACTGCAAGCCACCTCTACCAACACCAGCGGCAGCTGGAATTTCATGGAACGACAGCCGAACAGTGTATTATGGCGAAAGCCTTAGATGCCTCATCAAATGCGAAAACTGACCGTCGTCGGTGTCAGCTCGAGTGATGCAAAAAACAATTACGTGATGACGTCATCATATGACGTCACAGTAATCAAATTTTGTGACATTATCGTGACGTCACATAACGTGACGTCGTCATATTACATCTTCGCTTGGTCAAAATGGCTGATCACGGAGGCAGTGCATGCCTCCGCTGATGTGCAGAAAGCTTGCACTGCCTCCGATCCGTGAGGGTATAAGAAAACCACGTTAGGCGCAGAAATATCTCGAAGGGAGGTAGGGAATGTCCAATACATTGACTAGAAGAAAGAACAAGATGGCTTTCGCCTTTCAGTCGTCTTAGATGAATGCATAGGGACCCTGTGAGATTTTTTTTCTTTATCAATAAAGGGAATTAAAAAGACAATCGTGATTTCTTTCAGTTCTATTTGCAGAGTGGAACACAACAGTGTGACATACTAAGGCACTGGGGCGGTTGCAATAGCCTGAAATAGAAAATAAAACGCAAATACTATCAAGCTCGAGTGCAAGTATCGAACCGGCAGCACGGCCTGACAGTCTGCCTGCGGAATACTTACAGCGGGGATGGAAAGACACGCGAACATGCGGCATCTGCATTCTTTGCTGTTTCGCATCTATTTTCAAGTGGTTATAGCCTGGATAATTGATGAGAAGACGACGCCATCCATGACACAATAAAAGACCATCTAGCATTTTATTGCCCCACGGTTAGAGCGTATGAAAACAGCGCGCCGCTATTTTCGCGTTTCTTTCCATCCCCCTGCACCTGTGAAAGCCTGCAAGAAGCACAAATGCAATTAAACTCGGACGCATACACGAATTTGTGAGCTTCGTGATACGCGCGGCCGTTCAGCGCCAGCTTCCCGTAGTCTACTTGCACAGCGCCACCACGCGGCAGCGGCGAGCGGACGCGGAGCGCGCGCTCGACGGCCCGAGGAGAGCGTTCGCCCAGGCACTGAAACCGAGAGCTGTGGGAGGCTGCCATGCGCAGCTACTACTCCCAACTCATAGCCCAACTGAGAAGGCAACCCTGAGCTGGACTGAAGTAGTAGAGGAGGCTTACCGCTAGTAGGATAACCCTCTTCTTCGCCAACCTTGTCCTTCAAGATGGGATAAATCAAGTCGTTTCTGTCTCTCTCTCTCCCAGCTCGAGGACCTCCATATTGACCTTTCATGGACGTCCGGAGCAGTACGTTGGACATCTCTTGCCGTTCCTGTTGGATATGCTCACGGTGGCACTGGGTCTGCATTACGGCGCAGACGCAACGTCGTTCGCGGCGGGTACTGGACGGCTGCTTCCGTTCGCCGTGGCTCCACGTGGCCTGATTGACGGACACGGCTACGGCGCTCGTCCTCTTCGACTCGGCCAGCTCTTCTACGACGGCAGAGCGGTCGAGTTGCAAGGCGAGGCCGTTAGCCTCGCCTTGCAACTGTGTTAATTTCATCATGGTAGGCGTCGGAGCATGCAGGTTGCTCCAGCATCTCCGGAGAACGCAAATATTTTAGAATTAAAGAATGTATAATAAACGTGTATTGACGAAAAAACAGTTGTACTTCTTTCACGTTGAATGCTTTTACTGATCTATGCTTTCACTAATCACCAGTGAGACCGTTTTTCTGGTGATAATTTGTTAGCATACTGCTAGCGCCGTTCCTCGTGAAGCACTTTTAGTGATAAGCGATCGTGCGTGACCTCCGCGACATCTTGAAGCGCGCCGTTGCGAATCGCGGAGGCCAAAACAGTGAAAGAAGACGACGAAGACGACGTGAAATGCTCCTGTGTGTATCACCCGTTATTTTGCCCTGATCTTGACTGGTCTTTTTCATTACGGTTGCCTGATTTTCTTCGTGTTTTTCTTGCTGAATTTTATTAGCTTTACGCAAGTTGATTACTTCAGTTACAGTAGCGGCAAATATAACTGACTCATTATCTGTGTGCTCTTCTCCTTCCGCATCTGGTGACACACTTATAATGAAGCTCTTTAAATTTCTAGTTCCCGCTCATTTCCAGTGTATTCATTTATTCTGGGTACCTGGCCACAAAGCTTTGTTTTTCAATGAAATGGCGAAGGCTCTTTCAAAGACGTCGCTTTTTCCGCCGGTAGTTCGTGCTTTCCCACTAACAGTACACATCACGATGATAAGATTTCGCGCGCTTAAATTCAGGAAAAGTTTATCAGACTCAACACTGACTTCTTCTCCGGATACAACCCTGTTTTATTTCCCGGGCGCAGCGATCTTTCTGATTACAATATGATCGGAGTCGCTATCGGAAAATTTCGTTGCCGCGTTGCCTCCCTGAATTTTTACTTGCCTAGATCAGCTTTAGTGATCACTGATCAGCTTTAGGTTCGCTAAGAAATCCTTCGCATTTAAAAAAGCACGAACAATGAGGTACGAAAAGAAGGTGCTTTCAACAGCGCTTCTGTGCACTCCTAAAACAATTCACACGTTTTGGAAAGTCTTTTTTTTTTACTCGCAATAATAACCGTTATCATGGCTCAATCGCGTTGCCTTTGTCAATATGCTCGATGCTCACCACTTACCTGTCGATAACTCTGTGTCACGCTAACAACACGAACGACTGTCAGAGACGACGATAATAATTATGCTCCGGAACAATATGTGACTTGCACTCGAGTGTGGGGCTGCCGAGCGGTTTAGTCGAAATAATATTACTTTGCGTGGCAGAACACCTAAGCGCGCGCAAACAAGGACAGAGGGATGTGATGACAACACAAACGCTCACTTCCAACTAATCATTTATTCACTAGACTGCATAATATGACACTTGCTTTCATGATGTCACAAGACTGCAATGCCGACATGACGGGAACATGCTCCGAAACTGTGTTTCTTTAGGTGATAAAACAGTGGAAGGTGCGCTGACACATACCTCACCCGCCTTGGTAATCAAATCAGCTTCTATTATCTACCTGGCAACTTGACTTTTATTTCTCGCTAAAATCCTGCACAAATCATACAACGGTTTACAAGGCTTTCCGATTTTAACCCGCACTCATGGCACTGTGCAGAAAGATTGCCACCCCGATAGTTCCCCACGTTTCTCCTGTGCTCCATAAGTTTTGGTTCAGGAAACTACCAGCCTAGCCGATGTAGCTGAAACCGCATGATCGGAAAGCAAGTTGAGCGACTAAAGACAGCAGGCTATCCAGACGGTGTTCTGCATAGAGTTTCCTACAACAGTTACTAGAGGGAACTCCGGCGCTAGTGTCTAGGGGAGCTGCAACACATGGCGCTTCAGCCAGCATGGGAATGATGGGTAGTACACGGATTTGTCTAAACTTCATTCTTTCGGCTCCGTTTGGCTCCGCGTCGCCTGCGTTCGCTTTGTCGCTAAACGAAGTTCAGCAAAACTCAGCAGTTCCACTTCACCACTTTCACCTTTTTAGGCTCACCAATTCAAATCTGCTCACGGAGTTCACAATGGTCCATTCTTTTATCCGAAACGAATGCCAAAACACAGCAATAAACAAAGCCACAAGTGCGTTCGAAGTGTAAGCACGAAGATTAGGCAAATCCGTGTACTACCCATCATTCCCACGGTTGCTGAACGATCGCAGCGCCAGAGTTCCCTCTAGGTAACTGTAGGAAACTCTATGGTGTTCTGGTATCTGTAGCTGAGCGGAAGCTGAAAAAAAAACAAGAAAGGAACACCGTTCTCAAGAACGAAATAGAATCCGCACCGTTATACTTCTGTGCATACACAACATGTCGGCCGCCTAAAGAAGATTGAAAACCGGAACAAAATCGGAGTGGTGCTTCTGCGCCCGAGAGGCCGGGAAAACTTAACCAAATGACCAATGCATTCAAGAAGACGTAAGAGCCATGCAGTATGCAGCATCGGGACCCATTTGTATCGGTTGATTTCTAGGTGAAATCGTTAATTGGGTTACTGAGGCGTCCAAAGCGCTTCTTTTATAGTGTGTATAGGAGCAGAGCGGGCAGCTAATGTCTGCTGAACGCGTTAGCTGAAAGACGGCTAATGTTAGCAAGGGCTGGTTAGCGCTGCCGTATGTTGTTGAGGGTTTTACAAGTAATGCATAAGGAAGATGCACAAGTCATGATGATATATGTAGACATGATGGAGATAAGTCATTCATTTGTGGCGCTCAAAATATTAACTGCGGAAATGTCAGCACAGGCGCGTGCGCAGGCTTCGCCAATGGGGGTGGGGAAAAATTATGCTGCAGCGTCCCCCCCCCTCTTCCTGACCCCCCTTCTTTCCACTCAGTCCCTGACGATCAGAACGCAGCATAAATACATGGTATTTCGGAGAGGAGGGCGCACACCCCCTGTGTCCCAGTGAATGTTCGTACGCCTGTGAATGTGCAGCGTTTCTACCTGTAGCAGACAGAAGAAAGCTGCGAAAGCTTAGCGCCTAAGGTGATGCGATGTTTAGCTCTTGTGCGCGTGTTAGATTTCCGGCAACAGCGGCCGAATATGGATGGGGCATAGAAATGGGGAAAAAAGCACCCGTGCACTTAAACCCCGGGTAGTCAGAATTATTTCGTAGTCCCTGTGATGGTTAGGGTGCGTTAAATTCAGTATTTAATTTTTAATTTCGCGCGCATAAAACAATACTAGTTTCCCGTTTTTGTTCCTTTTTAAGTACCTACACCTAAGGTTTTCCCCACGGCGGTTGGCGGTGGAAATGACGCCCACCGCTCTGCTTCACAGCTCACCGTTCTGGTTCACCGCCCACCGCTCCGATAGGCCCTTTTGAAGTGCGCGCCTAAGGAACCACTAAACAGCAACTGTGCCCGCACTACGCCAGCGTGCCGTGCCTCCCACCGGCTGGTTACGTAAAAGGGAGTCTGAACAGGTAGCCTTGGGTTTCAAAGATCACCAACTCCAGTGCCAACGCTAGAATATACGCGCCCTTGCTTCCGTTTCTATGTGCTTCATAGATGCTAGAAATGCGCAATCAGAATAAAATGGGGAGGTGTTGTCGAACCCCTCCTCCACTCCCCTGCTTCGTTATGTCCACATCTCAAAAATTCTGGGGAGAACACTAACTGAACCTGTCAGAGGCACGTTTTTGAAATTCAAAGTTTACTGAACATTTAGCACAGATAGAAAAAAAAATTTCTACTGAAGAAATCTTCCCCTCAACTGAAACAACTTTGCGCTGACGTCAAAGCTGTCCTGAGTAGTGACCACGGAGAAAATGCGTGTGAATACTTTTTTATTTTGCAATTTTTTTTCACCTTTTACTCTGTACTTTTGTGCACTTTTGTTTGTAATCTTGCTAGGGCTCCCTCTACGGCATAGTGTGGTCGCACCGCCACCTGTGTGTTTATCTGCAGGCCGTTGTTTGACCAAGTACGTAATAAGCTCGACTTCACTTCATAACGTTCTTTCTCCGGTGCGGCACCGCCATCTCTCGAATTTCTTCAGAACTTATTGGCATCACTTCGTGACCCTCCGAGCTTCCGCGCGCGAGTAGCTCATTCTCAGAGGTCATGTTCTCCACTGCTGTTTGCAGTCTCCTTCGACTGCTGAGTTGATAGAAACACGGTTAGTCAGGCAACAATATTCTGATTAAGCTGAAGACTGAAACGTATCACGCTTTGTCCCCCTTCCGCCCCTGCGGGCACCTACGTCCAATCATGGGAGAATGCATTTGTGTGAATACTAAAGGAAAACAAAAAAAAAATGTGCTGAGAGTGGATGCGCGAGTGTGTGCTGGCGTTCAACTTCGCCCCCGGATCTCTGTCTCCATAAGAGATCCGTTGACTTCTTTACTGTTCAGGCTCGCTGGCTGTATAGGCACCGATCCAATATGTGTCATGACGACGGCGCACTTATTTCCCTGGTTAAATACCGTGGAGGTATAAAAGGAGAAAAAAGAGAATGCCAACAGCTGGAGGCGTCTTAGGGCAGCAATATTCCTGTCAACGCTCGACTCAGCGCTTCTTGGATGCTGGATTGCAGAGCAAGCAGAATCACGGCTCGTGAGGACAGCGCGGCAGCAATCTGTCGCACGTGCCAGAATGGTGTCTGTTGCACGTTTCCAGTCCGCGCTGACATTTCCGGTGCTTATCTTTTTTAACGCAAAAGTGGGCGGGTTAGGGAGGATTCGCGCTGCATTTCCGGTTCCTATTTCCATATTACAAAGGAAGAGGGAAGGGGGGAGGGTCCTTTTTGCTCTTGACGCCAACTTGCAACGTTTATTGAAACGTTAGCGAATCAACCACTCGCGTATAATTATGCAACGTCAGCGATGACGGGCGCTAATAATGTGAGATTTATCATCCTACTGGGCTTGGTGGTTTACTATGGGTTGGATTTGGTCTGACTGAATCAGCAGTAACAATTATTTGCGCAGTTCGGGGCGCAAGCGCTGCAAATGATATGTTCGTGCCATTCAGTGATATGTGTTCAAGTGTTCCTGCACACAAGCGTGGACAATGGTACACAAGCGTGGAGAGTGGTCGCGGATTTAAACAATGTGAGCGGTTATAGAGGCGAGAAAACTACTGAACTCTGTGTAGATCTTAGATGCATTGGAATCGGCATTAAGGCTTAGCTTTCTGAGGGATATATATCTATCTATCTATCTATCTATCTATCTATATCTATCTATCTATCTATCTATCTATCTATCTATCTATCTATCT